>NC_041385.1:825029773-825053207 GCF_002162155.2 Triticum dicoccoides
GGCCCGCCGCCCGCCGGCTCCGCCGCCCGGAGCCACCGTCGGATATGGACTCCTCCGGCCCTCCTCATCCCTCGCCGGCCTCCTCCGCTCGCCGGAGTTCGCGGAAGCTCGCCGGAGCTCCACTCCGGCCGTATCTACCCCGGGTGGATGAGATCCACCGGGAGATGAACCAAACGGAGCCCTCGATCCCGGATCTCCTCGTCCCGCACGCCTCCGTCCCGCGTTGACTTTCGCGAAGGTATAATTTTCACCAAGTCCCTGAGATTCTCAGCATTCTGGTGCCCTGTTCAACATGCCATAACTCCTTGTGTGTTGCTCCGTTTCGTGCGTGTAATATGTCAAATTGTTCGTCTCGACGAGTACTTCATTTCATTCCATTGCGTCACGTTCATTTGAGCCCATCTTGATGCCTGAATCATCGTTCGAAGAGTGCTATATGATGTTAATCTGCTGAAACTGTTATAACATGCACTTTTGTCATTTTTGCCATGTTTGATGTGTGCATCCTATGAGGTTGATATCTACATGTGTTTTGATCTATGCTATGCCATCTTTACAGAGGTGCAATCCATGTATTTTTGTAAGTTGTGTACTGAGTGCATCGAGCTTGTCAAGTAGGGTACTTGCTGTTGCTGTTTTCCTGACTGAATCTGTTATTTTGTGATGCTATGTAAACCTGCTGCTACAAGTCATTATATGCATAATCTGGAGATGTTCACTAAGGATGTTTTGTTTTAAATGTCTTGCTCTATCCATTCATGCCCCTGGTTGCATTTATAGTCTCATGTAGCTTGTTGTTATCTTGCTCCAAAGTTGCTAAATAATGTTGCTGTCAGCCTGTTAACATTAAGTTCAGTTTTGGCCATGTGCTTTTCTAGTTATCCATGCACCCTATGAACTTGATCTTGCCATTCTTAGCTTCATAAACATGTCTTATTACTGTTGGTTGCCTTGCCATGCCATGTATTGCTCTGTAGTGAGTGGTTCAAGCTCACCAACATGCCTACTTATTGTTGTTCCTGCCATGTATGAAACTGTCATCTTTTGCCATGTTTACATGAGTGCCATCATATTTTCTGTGCCCTTTTAGCTCATGGTCAGTAAGGGACTTTTGTTCTATGCTATTAGTAGATTCATGCCATGCCTTTGTTTGTCATGATAAGTTCGGGTAACATGTTGTTTGATAGCTCTAAACATTGCAACCTGATGTTATTTCTGCCAAGCCTGAAACTGTTATAATTTGCAATCTTCCCATGTCCTTTTGAGCATGTTCTAGTGATTTCTGGAGATAGCTCAGTGTTCATGTTTTGTCATGCTTTACCTGTACTTCATGCCCATGCCTTTTTTATTATGTTGGGGTGCTGTAGCTTGTTGTTTTGATGCTTGCAAGATGCCTAGTTGCTGTTATGGACAGATTGTTGTTATGACTTGTATAGAGTGTGTGTTAAACCGTTGCTCCGTTTTGAGTGTGCTCTATATGAAACTTGCTTGTTTTTGCATGTAGCTTCATATTATCATGTTACATCCATGTTTTGAGGTGTTTGCTTGATGTTTGTATGCATTTTGCATCAATGCCATGTTGAACTTGTTTTGCTCATATCTTCTAGGCCGTAGCTCCGAATTAAATGAACTTTATGTGTAACTTGACTAGAATTCCGTGTAGTTCATCGTGGTGCATCTTAACTTGCTGTTTAACAACTTGAACATAAGGTTTATTCAGATCTGGACCAATTTCGAAATTTGCATATGAGGACTTACCGGAATTGTTATATGTTGCTTCCGACCTCATTTAAACTTGCTTTGATGTGTTGTTCTTGTTTGCATCATCTCTTGCCACGAGTAGCTTCATGTAGCTTTGCCATGCATCATGCTTGTTGTGCATCATGTCTTGTTCATGTGTGGTGTGTTTACTATGTTGTGTGCTTCTTCTCGATAGTTCCCGTTTCGTTGCGATCGTGAGGATGCGTTCGTCTATGTGTGGTTCGTCTTCGTGGCTTCATCTTCTTCATGGACTCGTTCTTCTTCCTAGCGGGATTTCAGGCAAGATGACCGCTACCCTGGATCTCACTACTATCATTGCTATGCTAGTTGCTTCGTTCTATCGCTATGCTGCGTTACCTATCATTTGCTCTTCAAGCCTCCCAAATTGACATGAACCTCTAACCTTTGACACCCTTCCTAGCAAACCCTTGTTTGGCTATGTTACCACTTTGCTCAGCCCCTCTTATAGCGTTGCTAGCTGCAGGTGAAGTTGAAGATTGCTCCATGGTGGACAGGATTTTTTTGGGATATCACAATATCTCTTATTTAATTAATGCATCTATATATTTGGTAAAGGGTGGAAGGCTCGGCCTTATGCCTGGTGTTTTGTTCCACTCTTGCCACCCTAGTTTCCGTCATACCGGTGTTATGTTCCCGGATTTTGCATTCCTAACGCGGTCGGGTGATTTATGGGACCCCCTTGACAGTTCGCTTTGAATAAGACTCCTCCAGCAAGGCCCAACATTGGTTTTACCATTTGCCTCACCTATTACCTTTTTCCCTTGGGAGTCGCGCATCCCTAGGGTCATCTTTATTTTAGCCCCCCGGGCCAATGCTTGTCTAAGTGTTGGTCCAAACTAGAGCCACTTGCAGCGCCAGCTCGGGGAAACTTTGAGGGCTGGTTCTAGTTGTACGTACTACTCATCCGGTCGTGGCCTGAGATGAGATACGCGCGGCTACTATCAGGATGTCAGCACGCTGGGAGGTCTTGCTGGTCTTGTTTTATTACTGTCGAAATGTCTTGTAGCCGGGATTCTGAGACTGATATCCTTCGTTGATCACGAGAGCTTATCATGGGCTAAGTTGGGACACCCCTGCAGGGTTATGAACTTTCGAGAGCCGTGCCCGCGGTTATGTGGCATATGGGAATTTGTTAATGTCCGGTTGTAGATAACTTGACACCAGATTCGAATTAAAACGCATCAACCGCGTGTGTAGCCGTGATGGTCTCTTCTCGGCGGAGTCCGGGAAGTGAACACGGGTTTGGGTTATGTTTGACGTAAGTAGGAGTTCAGGATCACCTCTTGATCATTGCTAGCTTCTCGACCGTTCCGTTTGCTCTCTTCTAGCTCTTATTTGCGTATGTTAGCCACCATATATGCTTAGTCGCTGCTGCAACCTCACCACTTTACCCCTTCCTTTCCCATTAAGCTTTGCTAGTCTTGATACCCATGGTAATGGGATTGCTGAGTCCTCATGGCTCACAGATTACTACAACAACAGCTGCAGGTACAGGTTATGCGATGATCATGACGCGAGAGCGATGCTTGCTTGTTTTGGAGTTCTTCTTCTACTTCTTCTTCGATCAGGGGATAGGTTCCAGGTCGGAATCCTGGGCTAGCAGGGTGGATGTCATTTGAGCTTCTGTTTGTGTTTCATCCGTAGTCGGATGTTGATCTTATGTAAGTTGATGTTGTATTCGTGTGGCATTGTATGCCTTATGTATGTATCCCCATCTATTATGTAATGTTGATGTAATGATATCCACCTTGCAAAAGCGTTTCAATATGCGGGTCTATCCTTGGTGGGACCTTCGAGTTCCTTTTGGATAGGGTCGCATACTGGGCGTGACAGGGGGGCGCCCTAGAACACACAAGATCAATTGTCTTAGCCGTGTGCGGTGCCGCCCTCCACAGTTTACCACCTCGGTCATATCTTCATAGTGCTTAGGCGAAGCCCTGCGCCGGTAACTTCATCATCACCGTCGCCACGCCGTCGTGCTGACAGAACTCTTCCTCGTCCTAAACTGGATCAAGAGCTCAAGGGACGTCATTGTGCTGAACGTGTGCTGAGCACGGAGGTGTCGTACGTTCGGTGCTAGGATCGGTTGAATCGCGAATACGTTCGACTACATCAACCGCTTTACTAAACACTTCCGCTTTTGGTCTACGAGGGTACGTGGACACACTCTCCCCACTCGTTGCTATGCTTCTCCTAGATAGATCTTGCGTGAGCTCAGGTAATTTTTTTGAAATACCGCGTTCCCCAACACAACGGGCTATGGAGATGCCCATTAATAGATATCAATGTGAGTGAGTAGGGATTGCCATGCAACGGATGCACTAGAGCTATCAGTTTATGAAAGCTCAAAAAGAAAACTAAGTGGGTGTGCATCCAACTTGCTTGCTCATGAAGACCTAGGGCAATTTGAGGAAGCCCATCATTGGAATATACAAGCCAAGTTCTATAATGGAAGTGATAACATAGGAGACTCTCTATCATGAAGATCATGGTGCTACTTTGAAACTAAGTGGAGACTCTCTATCATGAAGATCATGTCCCTTCTCTCTTTTTCTCCCATTTTTGGGCCTTCCTTTTTTAATATTGGCCTTCTCTCTCTCTCTCTCTCTCTCTCTCTCTCTCTCTCTCTCTCTCTCTCTCTCTCTCTCTCTTTATTTCCTCACCTGGGACAGTGCTCTAATAATAAAGATCATCACACTCTTATTTACTTACAACTCAAAAATTACAACTCGATACTAGAACAAAATATGACTCTATATGAATGTCTCCGGCGGTGTACCAGGATGTGTAATGACTCAAGAGCGACATGTATAAAAAATGATGAAAGGTGGCTTTGCCACAAATATGATGTCAACTACATGATCATGCAAAGCAACATGACAATGATGAAGCGTGTCATAATAATCGAAACGGTGGAAAGTTGCATGGTAATATATCTCGGAATGGCTATGGAAATGCCATAATAGGTAGGTATGGTGGCTGTTTTGAGGAAGGTATATGGTGGGTGTATGGTACCGGCGAAAGTTGCGCGGCACTAGAGAGGCTAGCAATGGTGGAAGGGTGAGAGTGCGTATAATCCATGGACTCAACATTAGTCATAAAGAACTCACATACTTATTGCAAAAATCTATTAATCATTAAAACGAAGAACTACGTGCATGCTCCTAGGGGGATAGATTGGTAGGAAAAGACCATCGCTCGTCACTACTAGGAAAAAGCCTAGTAGTAGCGCGGGTTAAAAGCTAGTAGTAGCGCGGGTGCCTGCGCTACTACTACGACGCTACAACTAACTAGTAGTAGTAGCGAGGTGCATCCCGTGCTACTAGTACGTGTGTTAGTAGTAGCGCAGGTTCGACACGCGCTACTACTAACCATCTGTAGCGTGTGTCTATAACCCGCGCTACTACTATTAATTTGAAAAACCAAAAAAAAATCTCGACCCCGTGCGTGCTGTCAATGGTGTCAATGGTTCGATCCAGCGACGACAAGGGTCGCCGGAGGTGCGGACGGGCAGCAGAGACCATATCTAGTGACGACTGTTGTAGGGGACCGGATCCAATGTAGAGCAAGACCAGATCCTCCTCGCGGTCAAGGCGGAGAACTCCTGGTTGGCCATGTCGACGACCTGTGCAGGCATGGGCATGGGAGGTGAGTAAAACCAAAGGTAGAGGGAGAGGGAGAAGGAAAAAGAGAAACAAGGGAGGAAGGAAGGAGATGGAGGGCGCATCGGGGATGCTCACCGATGGTGAGGTGCTCCGCCGTGGTGGCATGGAGGTGAGGGCGAAGACGGGCGAGCTCCTTGACGCCAGCGATGCAAGGAGAAATACGTGGGTTGCCATGGACAAGGAGATGTTCTTGGGCAGGAGCACCATGGAGAGAGGGGGAAGTGAGGGAGAGAGGAGGAAAGTGAGAGAGGGGGAAAGTGAGGGAGAGAGGAGGGATTCGGCCGAGGATATGGGGATTTCACCTACCTCGTACTTAGTAGTAGCGAGGGGTATAAAATCGCGCTACTACTATCAACTTAGTAGTAGCGCGGGTTTATACCCCTCGCTACTACTATGGCATGTCCCAGGGGGCACGGTAGAGACATCTTAGTAGTAGCGAGGGTTAAAAACCCACGCTTCTACTATCAACTTAGTAGTAGCGAGGGGTAAAAACCCGCACTACTAGTAAGTAGCAGTAGCGAGGGTTATAAACCCTCACTACTAGTAAGCGTCTGCCTATAAGCTTTTCCCTAGTGGTGCGTCGCCGACTGCCACTCATAAGTAAGACAATCAAAAAATATCTCATGCTCCAACTTCATTACATAACGGTTCACCATAGGTGCATGCCGGGACTCACAAACCTTAACACAAGTATTTCTCAAATTCACAATTACTCACTAGCATGACTCTAATATCACCATCTATATATCTCAAAACAATCATAAGGAATCAAACTTCTCATAATATTCAGTGCACTTTATATGAAAGTTTTTATTATATCCCTCTTGGATGCCTATCATATTAGGACTAAATTTATAACTAAAGAAAATTACCATGCTGTTTAAAGATTCTCAAAATAATATAAGTGAAGCATGAGAGTTCAACAATTTCTATAAAATAAAACCACCGCCATGCTCTAAAAAGATATAAGTGAAGCACTAGAGCAAAATTGCCTAGCTCAAAAGATATAAGTGAAGCACATAGAGTATTCTAATAAATCATGATTCATGCGTGTCCCTCTCAAAATGTGTGTACAGCAAGGATGATTGTAGCAAACTAAAAAGCAAAGACTCAAATCATACAAGACGCTCCAAGCAAAACACATATCATGTGGTGAATAAAAATATAGCCTCAAGTAAAGTTACCGATAGACGAAAACGAAAGAGGGGATGCCTTCCGGGGCATACCCAAGCTTAGGCTCTTGGTTGTCCTTGAATATTACCTTGGGGTGCTTGGGCATCCCCAAGCTTAGGCTCTTGCCACTCCTTATTCCATCAAATCCTTACCCAAAACTTGAAAACTTCACAACACAAAACTCAACAGAAAATCTCATAAGCTCCGTTAGTATAAGAAAATAAATCACCACTTTAGGTACTGTTGTGAACTCATTCTTTATTTATATTGGTGTAATATCTACTATATTCCAACTTTTCCATGGTTCATACCCCCCGATACTATCCAAGGTAATATTTATGTAAACAACACATAGAAAACAGAATCTGTCAAAAACAGAACAGTCTGTAGTAATCTGTAACTCTCAAATACTTCTGTAACTCCAAAAATTCTGAAAATTAGGAAAACCTGAGAAATTTGTTTGTTAATCTTCCGCAAAAGGAAACAATATTTTGTCACGCTTCTGTGAAAAATTAGAATTGTTTTCCTGAGCGCAAAAGTTTCTGTTTTTCAGCAAGATCAAATCAACTCTCACCGTAAGACATCCTAAAGGTCTTACTTGACAGAAACACTAATTAAAACACAAAAACACATCTAACCATAGGCTATATGAGTTATTTATTCAAGAATGGAAAGGAAATATATTGGGTTGTCTGCCAACAAGAGCTTCTCTTTAAAGCCTTTTAGCTAGGCATTGATAATTTTAATGATGCTCACATGAAAGATAGTAATTAAAACACAAAGAGAGCATCATAAAACATGTGAAAAACAAGTTTAAGTCTAGCATGCTTCCTATGCATAGGTATTTTTATAAGCAAACAAATTATCAAGACAAGCAAAAACTACCATATGCAAGGAAGAAGAAAGAAACAATAGCAATCTCAACATAACGAGAGGTAATTTTGTAACATGAAAATTTCTACAACCACATTCTCCTCTCTCATAATAATTACATGTAGGATCATAATAGAATTCAACAATATAGCTATCATATAAAATTTTCTCTTCATGATCCACATGCATGCAAAGTTGACACTCTTCTGAAATAGTGGGATTATCATAAAATAAAGTTATGACCTCTCCGAACCCACTTTTATAAAAAACTTCATAAGATTGAACATTATCCAAATATGTGGGATCTAAACCTGACACTCTTCCAAACCCACTTTCAGTGTTATTGCAAACATTATTACGAATTTCATATTCATCATGGGGGTTAAATAAATTTTCAAGATTATAAGAAGAATCACCCCAATCATGATCATTGCAACAAGTAGTAGACATAGCAAAACTAGCATCCCCAAGCTTAGGGTTTTGCATATCATTAACACAATTGACATATATAGAATTTATAATAATATCATTGCAATCATGCTTTTGATTTAAGGAACTATCAAGTATGGGTGCAATAGCAGCAATCTCATTTTTAACATAAGGAACTATAGCTAATTCATCTCCATAAATATTGGCATCATGGCCATAAGAATGGCAAGCATCATGTTCGTCAAGGGATATTTCAATCAACTCATCGAAATCATAATTATCTATAGATTCATGCATATCATTATTTTCTTCCAAAGCAACATTCCTTCTCTCAATAATTTCTTTGACATAGACATTATGGGCATAGTTTTCATAGTAATATTTAAGTATATCAAAATTTCAGATTTGTAGAGAGTAATATCATACATTTCAATCAAAGAAGCAACTTCATAAGTGATACGTCTCCAACGTATCTATAATTTATGAAGTATTCATGCTAATATATTATCATTCTTGGATGTTTTACAATCATTTTATAGCAACTTTATATCATTTGACCTAGTGTCCAGTGCCTGTTGTCATTTTTTGCTTGTTTTTTATACCACAGGAAATCAATATCAAACGGAGTCCAAATGCAGCGAAACATTTTGGAGATCTTTTTGGACCAGAAGACATCCAGTGGGCCAGAGAAGAACCCGTGGGGGTTCCCCAAGGGGGGCACAACCCACCAGGGCGCGCCTGGGGGCCCAGGCGTGCCCAGGTGGGTTGTGCCCACCTCGGTGGCCTCCCACACCCCCTCTTCACCCTATAAATTCCCAAATATTCCAAAAACCCTGGGGGTAACCCTAGATCAGAAGTTCCGCCGCCACAAGGCTCTGTACCCACGAGAAACCAATCTAGACCCCGTTCCGTCACTCCGTCGGAGGGGAAATCATCATCAGTGGCCATCTTCATCATCCCGGCGGCCACCATGATGAGGAGGGAGTAGTCCACCCTTGGGGCTGAGGGTTTGTACCAGTAGCTATGTGTTTAATCTCTTTCTCTCTCTCTCTCTCGTGTTCTTGAGATGTCATGATCTTGATGTATCGCAGGCTTTGTTAATATAGTTGGATCATATGGTGTTTTCCCCTCTCTATCTAGTTGTGAATTGAGTTTTCCCTTTGAGATTTTGTTTTATCGGATTGAATACTATTATGGATTTGAGGACACATGATGTATGTCTTGCTATGAATACCCGTGGTGACAATGGGGTATCATATTGATTCACTTGATATATGTTTTGGCACTCAACTCATGGATTCCCAAGGTCACATTGGGGTAATCTATTGATGTCTACTACACAACCTTCTTGTAAACGTTTTTGGGCCTCCAAGTGCAGAGATTTGTAGGACACTAGCAAATTTCCCTCAAGTGGGTGACCTAAGGTTTATCAATCCGTGGGAGGCGTCGGATGAAGATGGTCTCTCTCAAACAACCTTGCAACCAAATAACAAAGACTCTCTTGTGTCCCCAACACACCCAATACAAATAGGTGCACTAGTTCGGTGAATAGATGGTGATACAAGTGCAATATGGATGGTAGATATAGGTTTTTGTAATCTGAAAATATAAAAACAGCAAGGTAACTAATTATAAAAGTGAGCGAAAACGGTATTGCAATGCTAGGAAACAAGGCCTAGGGTTCATACTTTCACTAGTGCAAGTTCTCTCAACAATAATAACATAATTGGATCATATAACTATGGGTCTTTACATTTGTGTCCCTAACTCGAACCCACTAATCGGATTTGCCCCTAGTTTCGAAGCATGCTCAAATTTGCCCCTCTGCCGTTATGTGCCATTACAGAAATGCCCTTCTGTGCCGTTTCCGTCTGGTCAAAGGGCTTTGACCGTTTTCCTGACGTTTAATGGACATTTTTGCCCCTCAATGCACATGCCACTTACAGGTAGGGCCTACCCCGGGAAAAATAACTCTCTTTCTCTCATCCCCACTCTAACTTACACATGGACCCCACCAATATAAAAAACTCTCTTCCTCTCTCGGAATCTCTCTCTCCCTCTTGGCGGCTCGGCCGGTGGCCGGCGCCAGCGAGGGCCAGCGTGCCTGCGCCTCAGGACCACAGTGGCAGGCTCGGGGTGGTACGGCTGAGGGGGTGGAGCCGCCGCCCGCAGCTATCGCCGGAGCTATCGCGTGAGATCTTCTGCCGACGACGCGGCCGGAGCCACCGCGGCCGGAGTCCAAATCGAGCAGCACGAGCATGTCCATGAGCTTTGGCGGGCGCCTCTCCTTCATCCTGCGCAGTGGATCTGGCCTGGGGCTGCCCGTAGACGACTCCCGGGACGTCGAACTCCGCCATGGCCATCGCTCTTCCTGTCCTAAATTCGGCTGCTCTAAGCCATTCTTGACCTACCCGACCCCGGTTCCGTCGTCAAGGAAAGCAGGTGCCCTTACTCCGCTCTTCCCCCGCCCGATTCCGTGCCCGGAGCACCCTGACAAAATCCGGCCGCCATGACCAACCTTGGTTGGCTCGGTCGTGCACGCGCCCATCTACACCCTGCCACTCCTAGTGAGCTTGGCGTGTCTCGCGCATCTTGCGTGCCTCGCGCAGTAGGCGCCGTCCTCCCACGGTCATCCTCCTCCCCTACGGCGAGCCGCCGGCGAGCACAGGCGCTCACGGCCGGGAACGCATGGACTGGGGGTGTTTACCCTCATAGTGGGTCCCGTCGGGGGGAGATGGATGAGAGAGATTTTTTTTGTTTTTTCCTGGGTAGGTCCCACCGATAAGTGACTGACCCACGGGAGGGCTGAGTTGGCCTAGTTTTCCTTTTATTTTTTTAGAGGGGGTCCCGCATGTAAGTGTCACATGGATTCAGGGGCAAATTGTCCAACTAACATCCAGAAAATGGTCAAAGCCCTTTGACCGGACGGTAACAGAGCGGAAGAGCATTTCTATAAGTGCACATAACGGCGGAGGGGCATTTTTGAGCAGGCTTTCGAATTAGGGGTATATCTGATTAGGTGGTTCGAGTCAGGGATAGAAATGCAAATGTCCCTATAACTATCCCTCAACACGCTACAAAGAGTCACTCCAAAGTCACTAATAGCGGAGAACAAACAAAGAGATTATTGTAGGGTACGAAACCACCTCAAAGTTATCCTTTCTGATCGATCTAATCAAGAGTCCATAGTAAAATAACACGAAGCTATTCTTTCCGTTCAATCTATCCTAGAGTTCGTACTAGAATAACACCTTGAGACACAAATCAACCAAAACCCTAATGTCACCTAGATACTCCAATGTCACCTCACGTATCCGTGGGTATGATTATACGATAAGCATCACACAATCTCAGATTCATCTATTCAACCAACACAAAGAACTTCAAAGAGTGCCCCAAAGTTTCTACTGGAGAGTCAAGACGAAAACGTGTGCCAACCCCTATGCATAAGTTCACGAGGTCACGGAACCCACAAGTTGATCACCAAAACATACATCAAGTAGATCACGTGAATATCCCATTGTCACCACAGATAAGCACATGCAAGACATACATCAAGTGTTCTCAAATCCTTAAAGACTCAATCCGATAAGATAACTTCAAGGGGAAAACTCAATCCATTACAAGAGAGTAGAGGGGGAGAAACATCATAAGATCCAACTATAATAGCAAAGCTCGCGATACATCAAGATCGTGCCAAATCAAGAACACGAGAGAGAGAGAGACCAAACACATAGCTACTGGTATATACCCTCAGCCCCGAGGGTGAACTACTCCCTCCTCGTCATGGAGAGCGCCGGGATGATGAAGATGGCCACCTAAGAGGGATCCCCCCCTCCGGCAGGGTACCGGAACAGGTCTAGATTGGTTTTCAGTGGCTACAGAGGCTTGCGGCGGTGGAACTCCCGATCTAGGTTATTTTCTGGAGGTTTTAGTATTTATAGGAATTTTTGGCATTGGGAACAAGTCAGGGAGGTGCCTGAGTCGTCCACGAGATAGGGCGGCGCGCCGGGGAGGGGGGGGTAGGGCGCAGCCCCACCCTCATGGACGGCCCGGGACTCTTCTGGCCCAACTCTTTTACTCCGGGGGCTTCTTTTCGTCCATAAAATCGTCAAAAATTGGCACGTCCATTGGACTCTGTTTGGTATTCCTTTTCTATAGAACTCAAAAACAAGGAAAAAACAGAAACTGGCACTAGGCTCTAGGTTAATAGGTTAGTCCCAAAAATCATATAAAATAGCATATAAATGCATATAAAACATCCTAAATGGATAATATAATAGCATGGAACAATCAAAATTATAGATACGTTGAAGACGTATCAAGCATCCCCAAGCTTAATTCCTGATCGTCCTCGAGTAGGTAAATGATAAAAACAGAATTTTTGATGTGGAATGCTACCTAACATATTCATCAATGTAATCTTCTTTATTGTGGCATGAATGTTTAGATCCGAAAGATTCAAGACAAAAGTTTAATATTGACATAAAAATAATAATACTTCAAGCATACTAACCAAGTAATTGTGTCTTCTGAAAATAACATGGCCAAAGAAAGCTATCCCTACAAAATCATATAGTCTGGCTATGTTCTATCTTCATCACACAAAATATTTAAATCATGCACAACCCCGATGACAAGCTTTTTTGATCTTCACGCAATACATGAGCATGAGCCATGGACACAGCACTATAGGTGGAATAGAATGGTGGTTATGGAGAAGACAAAAAGGAGAAGATAGTCTCACATCAACTAGGCGTATCAACAGGCTATGGAGATGCCCATCAATAGATATCAATGTGAGTGAGTAGGGATTGCCATGCAACGGATGCACTAGAGATATAAGTGTATGAAAGCTCAACAAAATAAACTAACTGCGTGTGCATCCAACTTTCTTGCTCACGATGACCTAGGGCAATTTTGAGGAAGCCCATCGTTGGAATATACAAGCCAAGTTCAATAATGAAAGACTCCCACTAGTATATGAAAGTGACAACATAAGAGACTCTCTATCATGAAGATCATGGTGCTACTTTGAAGCACAAGTGTGGTAAAAGGATAGTAACATTGTCCCTTCTCTCTTTTTCTCCTTTTCTCTCATTTTTTATTTTTTTATTTGGGTCTTTCTCCTTTTTTATGGCCTCTTTTTTTCCGTCTGAAGTCTCATCCCGACTTGTGGGGGAATCATAGTCTCCATCATCCTTTCCTCACTGGGACAATGCGCTAATAATGATGGTCATCACACTTTTATTTACTTACAACTCAAGAATTACAACTCGATACTTAGAACAAAATATGACTCTATGTGAATGCCTCCGGCGGTGTACCGGGATGTGCAATGAATCAAGAGTGACATGTATGAAAGAATTATGATCGGTGGCTTTGCCACAAATACAATGTCAACTACATGATCATGCAAAGCAATATGACAATGATGAAGCGTGTCATAATAAACGAAACGGTGGAAAGTTGCATGGCAATATATCTCGGAATGGCTATGGAAATGCCATAATAGGTAGGTATGGTGGCTGTTTTGAGGAAGGTATATGGTGGGTTTATGGTACCGGTGAAAGTTGCGCGGTACTACAGAGGCTAGCAATGGTGGAAGGATGAGTGTGAGTATAATCCACGGACTCAACATTAGTCATAAAGAACTCACATACTTATTGAAAAAATCTATTAGTTATCGAAACAAAGTACTACGCGCATGATCCTAGGGGGATAGATTGGTAGGAAAAGACCATCGCTCGCCCCGACCGCCACTCATAAGGAAGACAATAAATAAATAAATCATGCTCCGACTTCATCACAAAACAGTTCACCATACGTGCATGCTACAGGAATCACAAACTTGAACACAAGTATTTCTCAAATTCACAACTACTCACTAGCATGACTCTAATATCACCATCTTCATATCTCAAAACAATCATCAAGTATCAAACTTCTCATAGTATTCAATGCACTTTATATGAAAGTTTTTATTATATCCCTCTTGGATGCCCATCATATTAGGACTAAATTCATAACCAAAGCAAATTACCATGCTTTTCTAAAAGACTCTCAAAATGATATAAGTGAAGCATGAGATTTCAACAATTTCTTCAAAATAAAACTATCGCCGTGCTCTAAAAAGATATAAGTGAAGTACTAGAGCAAATGACAAACTACTCCGAAAGATATAAGTGAAGATCAATGAGTAGTCGAATAATTATGCAACTATGTGAAGACTCTCTAATATATTTTTTTCGAGAGTACGCCAAAGGCGTACCTTATCTTTATAGAAGAAGAGAAAAAGTTGTACAAGACTCCGCGGTTGGACAGAGCTCCTACCACGGGAACGCACACTCCTGAAAAACAAAGAAAGCCTACTCTCTCACGAAAGGATCTAACCCCTCAACTCCTAGACCCGCCTTCTTCCAAAGCTTGATCTCGTCGTGAATGAGATGAACAAGGTTGGTCTCCGAGCGGACTTGGTCATTACGGTTGAATACCCGCGCGTTCCTCTGCTTCCATAAGTGCCACGTGGTCAGGATGACAAGCGAGTCAAAACCTCTCTTGAGCTTTCCATGGAAGAACTTCCTCGTCTTGTCCCACCACACCATGAAAGTATCTTCGGAGCTCAGAATTTGGACGTTGATTTGAAGCAACCGGAAACAGCTGTCCCAAACTTGTCTCGCGTAGACGCAACCAGCAAGGATATGGTCAGTTGTGTCCTCCTCTTGGTGGCATGAGAAGCATGATGAAGTCGTATCTTGGAGACCATGCCTCGCACGTCGGTCCGAAGTCCATAACCAATACTGAGATGCAAGCCATGCAAAGATTTTGCACTTGAGAGGCGCCCAACATCTCCATATGCATTGGGCAGCGGCAGACCGGGTCATGCCCTGACAAAGCATACTATATGTAGATTTAGTGCTATAGGAACCCGAGGCATTCCAAGGCCAGTAGAACGCATCATCATCCGAAGCATTCCTTTGAATCGTCACCAAGGCATGTTGTAAGTGTATGAGCTGCAGATGAGCTGTGAAGGTTAACTCTCCTTCGATATCATTGACCCAGGAGTCATCCAGAAGCGCGTCCTGTACCGTTCTCTTCCTCTTCGTGGGCTTGTCCACCATGCCGGCGATCAAGGGGGCGATGTCTTTCGCCGAAAACCCATGAATCCATCTATCCGTCCAGAAGAAGATCTTGCTGCCCTCTCCAACCTCGATGTGGACCAGACTATCGAACACCGCTTTAGCTTCTTTGTCCACCATGAGATTTAACCCTTGCCCAGGCCTTGAGGGATCTGTCCTCCTGAGCCACTCCCAGCGCACGCGCATGGCCAGGCCCTGGGTCCTCAGATTCTTCGCTCCTAGCCCACCGTACTGCTTCGGCCTACAGATAGTATGCCACGCGACCAAGCACTGTCCGCCATTGATCTCCTCTTTCCCAGCCCAGAAAAAAGCACGCATCCATTTGTCCACTTCTTCGAGAACCCATTGGGGTGCTTTCATGACTAGCAAGTGATGTATAGGGCGGGCTGCAATGACGCTGTTAATGAGCACTAGTCTCCCGGGTCTCTGGATCATGCCACGTTGCCAAGCTGGAAGGAAGTTTTTGACCTGATCAAGCATTGGCTGCCAGTGCGCTTTGGTGAGCTTGTGGATGCTGAGTTGCAGCCCTAAGTATTTGCAGGGAAACTGCCCCATATGACAGTTTAATAGCTGTTGCACTCTGTCCTGATCCCCTTGCTTTCCCCGGATCAAAATTGCCGAAGTCTTGCGATAGTTCACTCGAAGGCCAGAAGCATGTCCAAAGAGGTATAAAACTTCTTTGATGCAAGTGAGATCCGGCACCGTGGGGCGCACGAACAGCGCGACGTCGTCGGCGAAAAGGGAGAGCCTCTGGCTAGCCATCACACCATTGAAGGAGGACAAAACCCCACCTACAGCCGCCTTGCAAACTAAGGCCAAAAGAACGTCCATTGCCATGATGAAGAGGAGCGGAGAGCTGGGATCTCCTTGGCGCAGGCCACGAGCGTGATCAAATCTGACGCCTTGATTCCCGTTGACAATAACTCTCGAAGACGCCGACTGCAGCAAGATCGCAACCCACTTCCTGAAGTTTTCTCCAAATCCCTTAGCTCTCAAAACTTCAAACAGGAAAGGCCACGAGATGGTGTCAAATGCCCGTGATATGTCAAGCTTCAGAAAGACGGTTGATGTTCTGCGGCGTGCAATTTTCTCGCCATTTGTTTCACTAGGAGGAAGTTATCGTGCAAGCTTCTGCCATGAATGAAGGCGGACTGGTTCATGTTGACTAGCTCCGGAAGCCTTTTCCTCATTCTGATGGCCATCATTTTGGAGAAGAGTTTGCCAAAGCTGTGAGGCAAGCTGATCGGGCGGTAATCTCCCACTTCCTTCGTGTCACTTCTCTTGGGAATGAGCACCATCAGAGCTTTGTTTAATTTCGCGAAGCCCCGTCCATCTCCCACATACAGTTTTAGGAAGCCGGCCATGATATCTCCCTTGATGATGGGCCAGGCTTTTTGGTAGAAAGCACCGGTGAAACCATCTGGCCCAGGAGCCCGGTCCGGCGGCATCTCCTTAATCATCTTCCACACCTCTTCTTCAGTGAAGATTTCCTCGAGCTCCTGCAGATCCGTAGTGTGTAAGCCGAGGGCATCCAGGTCAAGAGTGAAATCACGAGCCTGCTCTCTCCCCAAAAGCTCCATAAAGGTAGAAGTGAAAGCATCCGTTATACGGTCTTGATCAGTGTGAATCTCGTCTCCAACCTTGATACGTGGGATGAAGTTTTTGGTTCTCCGGCCATTAGCAAAAGCTTGGAATAACTTCGTGTTAGCATCACCTTCCTTAACCCACCTCATTCTGGAACGCTGACGCTCGATGGTCCGCTCAAGGGAAGCCATACCCAGCAAAGCCAGCTTGAGAGTACGACGCAGCCAGAGCTCCTGGTCAGATAGAATGCGGTCTTCCTGTGCCTTATCAAATCTGCAGATCACATAGGTTGCCACCGCCATGAGTAACTTGATGTTCCCAGTCATTCTCTGCCCCCAAGACTGCAGGGATTCTGCAGCGTTTCTGAAGAGCGCATCAAGACGCTTGAAAGGGTCCACAATCGTATCGCTACAGACCCATGCATCTCTAATCGCATCATCACATCCTTCGAGCTTAAGCCAGTAATTTTCAAAGCGGAACCTCTTTTTCGGATAGAAGAGAGCTCCCATGCTCAGGTGGAGTGGAGCATGATCAGAAACGCCCGAGGACAACGCTTGCAAAAGACAGTCCGGATACTCCAAGTCCCAGTCCACGGAGACCAGCACCCGATCAATCTTGGTTAGGGTAGGGACGTCTCTCTCGTTCGACCAAGTGAATCTCCTCCCATGCATGTATACTTCTTTGAGTTCATTGTTGTCGATGAAGCTGCGGAACTTGCTTATCATGCTCCTGTTCAGGTTAGAGTTATTCTTGGTATATTATTCAAACAGCAAGCAAAACAAAATAAAATAAAATGACGCTCCAAGCAAAACACATATCATGTGGTGAATAAAAATATAGCTCCAAGTAAAGTTACCAATGAACGAAGACGAAAGAGGGGATGCCTTCCGGGGCATCCCCAAGCTTAGGCTCTTGGTTGTCCTTGAATATTACCTTGGGGTGCCTTGGGCATCCCCAAGCTTAGGCTCTTGCCACTCCTTATTCCATAGTCCATCGAATCTTTACCCAAAACTTGAAAACTTCACAACACAAAACTTAACAGAAAACTTGTAAGCTCCGTTAGTATAAGAAAACAAATCACCACTTAGGTACTGTCAAGACAAGATTCATATTTTTTCTCACATGATGCATACTGTACCAAACCATTTCTACAATTTATATTAAGCAATATAAGCCATAGAAACTAGAAAACAAGCAAACTATGCATCAAAAACAGAATCTGTCAAAAACAGAACAGTCTGTAGTAATCTGTAACTCTCGAACACTTCTATAACTCCAAAAAACCTAAGAAATTAGGAAGTTGTACAAAATTTGTTTATTGATCTACTGCAGTTGGAATTGGTATTTATCGATCTCTGGTAAAAATGATTTTTTTCGTGAGCGCATACTTTCTGTTTTTATCAGCAAGATCAAACAATAATCACCCAAGAAGATCCTAAAGGCTTTACTTGGCACAAACACTAATTAAAACCTAAAAAACACAATCATAACAGAAGCTAGATGAATTATTTATTACTAAACAGGAACAAAAAGCAAGTAACAAAAATAAAATTGGGTTGCCTCCCAACAAGCGCTATCGTTTAACGCCCCTAGCTAGGCATGATGATTTCAATGATGCTCACATAAAAGATAAGAATTGAAACATAAAGAGAGCATCATGAAGAATTTAACTAGCACATTTCAGACTAACCCACTTCCTATGCATAGGGATTTTGTGAGCAAACAACTTGTGGGAACAAGAATCAACTTGCATAGGAAAGCAAAACAAGCATAACTTCAAGATTTTAAGCACATAGAGAGGAAACTTGATATTATTGCAATTCCTAGGAGCATATATTCCTCCCTCATAATAAATTTAAGTAGCATCATGAATGAATTCAACAATATAACCATCACATAAAGCATTCTTTTCATGATCTACAAGTATGCAAAGTTGACACTCTTCCAAAATAGTGGGATTAACATTAACTAAAGTCATACCTCTCCAAACCCACTTTCATAATTATCACAATAAGATTCAACACCCTCCAAAATAGTGGGATCATTACTTCCTAAAGTTGACACTCTTACAAACCCACTTTCATCAATATAATCATCATAAATAGGAGGCATGGTATCATCAAAATAAATTTGCTCATCAAAACTTGGGGGACAAAAAATATCATCTTCATCAAACATAACATCCCCAAGCTTGTGGCTTTGCATATCATTAGCATCATGGATATTCAAAGAATTCATACTAACAACATTGCAATCATGCTCATCATCCAAAGATTTAGTGCCAAACATTTTAATGCATTCTTCTTCTAACACTTTGGCACAATTATTGGAATCCTTATTTTCACGAAAGACATTCAAAAGATGAAGTATATGAGGCAACCTTAATTCCATTTTTTTAGTTTTCTTTTATAGACTAAACTAGTGATAAAACAAGAAACTAAAAGATTAGATTGCAAGATCTAAAGATATACCTTCAAGGGCTAACCTCCCCGGTAACGGCGCAAGAAAAGAGCTTGATGTCTACTATACAACCTTCTTCTTGTAGACGTTGTTGGGACTCCAAGTGCAGAGGTTTGTAGGACAGTAGCAAATTTCCCTCAAGTGGATGACCTAAGGTTTATCAGTCCATGAGAGGCGTAGGATGAAGATGGTCTCTCTCAAACAACCCTGCAACCAAATAACAAAGAGTCTCTTGTGTCCCCAACACACCCAATACAATGGTAACTTATATAGGTGCACTAGTTCGGCAAAGAGATGGTGATACAAGTGCAATATGGATGGTAGATATAGGTTTTTGTAATCTGAAAAATATAAAAACAGCAAGGTAACTAATGATAAAAGTGAGCGAAAATGGTATTGCAATGCTAGGAAACAAGGCCTAGGGTTCATACTTTCACTAGTGCAAGTTCTCTCAACAATAATAACATAATTGGATCATATAACCAGCCCTCAACATGCAACAACGAGTCACTCCAAAGTC
Source organism: Triticum dicoccoides (assembly GCF_002162155.2). Taxonomy (NCBI): domain Eukaryota; kingdom Viridiplantae; phylum Streptophyta; class Magnoliopsida; order Poales; family Poaceae; genus Triticum; species Triticum dicoccoides. Next base: position 825,049,399 of record NC_041385.1, read on the forward strand.
ACTAATAGCGGAGAACAAACGAAGAGATTATTGTAGGGTACGAAACCACCTCAAAGTTATCCTTTCGGATGGATCTAATCAAGAGTCCGTAGTAAAATAACATGAAGCTATTCTTTCCGTTGAATCTATCCTAGAGTTCGTATTAGAATAACACCTTAAGACACATATCAACCAAAACCCTAATGTCACCTAGATACTCCAATGTCACCTCAAGTATCCGTGGGTATGATTATACGATATGTATCACACAATCTCAGATTGATCTATTCAACCAACACAAAGAACTTCAAAGAGTGACCCAAAGTTTGTACCAGGAAGTCAAGACGAAAACGTGTGCCAACCCTTATGCATAAGTTCACGAGGTCACGGAACCCGCAAGTTGATCACCAAAACATACATCAAGTAGATCACGTGAATATCCCATTGTCACCACAGATAAGCACATGCAAGACATACATCAAGTGTTCTCAAATCCTTAAAGGCTCAATCCGATAAGATAAATTCAAAGGGAAAACTCAATCCATTACAAGAGAGTAGAGGGGGAGAAACATCATAAGATCCAACTATAATAGCAAAGCTCGCGATACATCAAGATCGTGCCAAATCAAGAACACGAGAGAGAGAGAGAGAGATCAAACACATAGCTATTGGTACATACCCTCAGCCCCGAGGGTGAACTACTCCCTCCTCGTCATGGAGAGCGTTGGGATGATGAAGATGGCCACCGGAGAGGGATTCCCCCCTAGGGCAAGGTGCCGGAACGGGTCTAGATTGGTTTTCGGTGGCTACAGAGGCTTGTGGCGGCAGAACTCCCGATCTAGGTTATTTTCTGGTGGTTTCGGTATTTATAGGAATTTTTGGCATCGGGAACAAGTCAGGGAGGTGCCCAAGTCATCCATGAGATAGGGCAGTGCGCCCGGGGGGGGTGTAGGGTGCGCCCCCACCCTCGTGGACGGCCCGGGACTCTTCTGGCCCAACTCTTTTACTCCGGGGGCTTCTTTTGGTCCATAAAAAACGTCAAAAATTGGCACGTCCATTGGACTCTATTTGGTATTCCTTTTCTGTAAAACTCAAAAACAAGGAAAAAACAGAAACTGGCAGTGGGCTCTAGGTTAATAGGTTAGTCCCAAAAATCATATAAAATAGCATATAAATGCATATAAAACATCCTAGATGGATAATATAATAGCATGGAACAATAAAAAATTATAGATACGTTGAAGACGTATCATCTATGCATAGGGGTTGATGGACTTTCTTGTCTTTGTTTCTCCAGTAGAAATCTTGGGGCACTCTTTGAGGTTCTTTGTGTTGGATTGAATATTATGAATCTGAATTTGCTTTGGTGTTATTTTAGTACGAACTCTTGGTTTGATCGATCGAAAAGAATAGCTTTGTGTTATTTTAGTACGAACTCTAGAATAGATTGATTGGAAAGAATAGCTTTGAGGTGGTTTCGTACCCTACAAACAATTCCGTCTTATGTTCTCCGCTAGATAGGAACTTTGGAGTGATTCTTCATCGCACTTTGAGGGTTGGTTATATGATCCAATTATATTAGCATTGTTGAGAAATTGCACTAGTGAAAGTATCGACCCTAGGCCTCATTTTCAATCATTGCAATACCATTTGTGCTCAGTTTTATCAATTGCTACCTTGCTATTTTTTATTGTTCTTATTAAAAAAATCAATATCTACTATCATTACTACAGTTTTATTACCATCTCTTCGCCGAACTAGTGCATCTATACAAATTACCATTGTATTTGGTGTGTTGGGGACACAAGAGACTTTTTGTTATTTGGTTGTAGGGTTGTTTGAGAGCGACCATCTTCATCCTATGCCTCCCATGGATTGATAAACCTTAGGTCATCCACTTGAGGGAAAATTGCTACTGTCCTACAAAACTCTGTGCTTGGAGGCCCAACACGATTCTACAAGAACAAGTTTACACCAATAAGCACCCTTAAAAGCAACAATTCTTCAATTTGTTCGATATCATAGTAACTGTAAACACGCTTTTCATAAGAAGATAATATTTCATTATCGTTAAACTCACATAGGTAGGAAATGTGTCTAGGGTTCTTGGAGCAACAAGTAAAATCACAAATTTCACAAAGATTCCAAGCATAGCATAGCAAACAATTTAATTGATTGCATAAGAGCTTCCCTTTTTCAGACAAATGACGACGCACAAAATGAGCATGCCCATCCAAAGATTTTCCCTCAACTAAACTAGTTGGGGTTTCAGCACGAGCACAAATGGATCGAAGATGATCCAGGTAGAAAACTTTGAGTGGATCCATATCAATAGATTTTTAGCAAGCAAAGATGCAAGCAAAATAGATGGCACATGGAAACACAAGCAAACATAAGATCGAACGAAAGAAGAGCTAAAGAAAAGGGCGAATCTTTTTGAAAATCATTTTAGAAGTGGGGAAGAGGAAAACGAGAGGTGAATGAGGAATAATGTAATGCAAAAGATGAGAGTTTATGATGGGTACTTGGTATGTCTTGACTTGGCGTAGATCTCCCCGACAACGGCGCCAGAAATTCTTCCTGCTACTTCTTGAGCTTGCATTGGTTTTTCCCTTGAAGAGGAAAGGGTGATGCAGAAAAGATGAGATAAGTATTTCCCTTGGTTTGAGAACCAAGGTATCAATTCAGTAGGAGACAACGCACAAATCACCTAATACCTGCACAAAAAATAAAACAACTTACACCCAACGCGATAAAGGGGTTGTCAATCCCTTCACGGTTACTTGCAAAAGTGAGATCTGATAGAGATAGATGAAATTAAACAAATGATAAAGTAAATATTTTTGGTTTATAGATCGGAAAGTAAAAGATTGCCAAATAGTAGATCAGAAACTAATATTGTAGATCGGAAACTTATATGATGGAAAATAGACCCGGGGGCCATAGCTTTCACTAGAGGCTTCTCTCAAGATAGCAAATAATACGGTGGGCGAACAAATTACTATCGAGCAATTGATAGAAAAGTGCAAAGTTATGACGATATCTAAGGCAATGATTATGAAATATAGGCATCATGTCCGGGTCAAGTAGACCTAAATGATTTTGCATCTACTACTCTTACTCCACACATCGACCGACTCCTATGTGCATCTAGAGTATTAAGTTCATGAAGAACAGAGTAACGCATTAAGTAAGATGACATGATGTAGAAGAATTAACTCAAGCAGTGTGATGAAAACCCCATCTTTTTATCCTCGATGGCAATAATACAATATGTGCCTTGCTGCCCCTACTGTCACTGGGAAAGGACACCGCAAGATTGAACCCAAAGCTAAGCATTTCTCCCATTGCAAGAAAAACCAATCTAGTTGGCCAAACTAAACCGATAGTTCGAAGAGAGTTACAAAGATATCAAATCATGCATAAAAGAATTTAGAGAAGATTCAAATAATATTCATAGATAAGCTAATCATAAATCCACAATTCATCGGATCTCAGCAAACACACCGCAAAAAAGTATTACATCGAACAGATCTCCAAGAACATCGAGGAGAACATGGTATTGAGAATCAAAGAGATAGAAGAAGCCATCTAGCTACTTGCTATGGACCCGTAGGTCTGTGGTAAACTACTCACGCTTCATCGGAAGGGCAATAGAGTTGATGTAGAAGCCCTCCGTGATGGAATCCCCCTCCGACAGGGTGCCGAAAAAGGTCCCTAGATGGGATCTCACGGGTACAGAAGGTTGCTGCGGTGGAAAAGTCTTTTCGTGGATGCCTCTGGTGGTTTGGGGATATTTGGGAATATATAGGCAAAAGAATAAGGTTAGG
>NC_041385.1:825053575-825106544 GCF_002162155.2 Triticum dicoccoides
AAGGGTGGTGGCACGCCCTACCCCCTAGGCGCGCCATCCGTCCTTGTGGCCGCCTCGTGGCTCCTCCGACTTCATCTCCAAGTCTCCTGGTTGTCTTCTGGTCCAAGAAAAATCATCCGTTTGGTATTCCTTTTCTGTGAAACTCAAAAATAAGGAAAAGATAGAAACTGGTACTGGGCTCTAGATTAATACGTTAGTCTAAAAAATAATATAGAATAACATATTAATACATATAAAACATTCAAAATAGATAATATAATAACATGAAGCAATCAAAAATTATAGATACGTTGGAGACCTATCACGTGTTTATTTGGATATGGAACAAGAAAACTGGGGACCTCCTATCTGACGCATTTTGCATCATACTGATACGTCTCCAATGTATCTATAATTTTTGATTGTTCCATGCTATTATATTACCCCTTTTGGATGTTTATGGGCTTCATTTTACACATTTATATCATTTTTGGGACTAACCTACTAACCGGAGGCCCAGCCCATATTGCTGGTTTTTTTTGCCTATTTCAGTATTTCGAAGAAAAGGAATATCAAATGGAGTCCAAACGGAATGAAACCTTCGGGAGCGTGATTTTTGGAACGAACGTGATCCGGAGAGCTTGGAGTGCAAGTCAAGAAGCTTCCGAGGAAGCCACGAGACAGGAGGCCGCGCCCCTGTCTCGTGGGCCCCTCGGGCGGCCACCGACGTACTTCTTCCTCCTATATATACCTACGTACCCTGAAAACATCCAGGGGCACCACGAAACACAATTTCCACCGCCGTAACCTTCTGTATCCGTGAGATCCCATCTTGGAGCCTTCGCCGGCACTCTGCCGGAGGGGGAATCGACCACAGAGGGCTTCTACATCAACATCCTTGCCCCTCCGATGAGTTGTGAGTAGTTTACCACAGACATACGGGTCCATAGTTATTAGCTAGATGGCTTCTTCTCTCTTTTTGGATCTCAATACAATGTTCTCCCCCTCTCTTGTGGAGATCTATTCGATGTAAACTCTTTTTGCGGTGTGTTTGTCGAGATCCGATGAATTGTGGATTTATGATCAAGTTTATCTATGAATAATATTTGAATCTTCTCTGAATTCTTTTATGTATAATTGAGTTATCTTTGCAAGTCTCTTCGAATTATCAGTTTGGTTTGGCCTACTAGATTGGTCTTTCTTGCCATGGGAGAAGTGCTTAGCTTTGGGTTCAATCTTGCGGTGTCCTTACCCAGTGACAGAAAGGGTTGCAAGGCACGTATTGTATTGTTGCCATCGCATATAACAAGATGGGGTTTATATCATATTGCATGTGTTTATCCCTCTATATCATGTCATCTTGCTTAATGCGTTACTCTTTTCTTATGAACTTAATACTCTAGATGCAGGCAGGAGTCGGTCGATGTGTGGAGTAATAGTAGTAGATGCAGGCAGGAGTCGGTCTACTTGTTATGAATGTGATGCCTATATACATGATCATGCCTAGATAATCTCATAACTATGCGCTTTTCTATCAATTGCTCGACAGTAATTTGTTCACCCACCGTAATACTTATGCTATCTTGAGAGAAGTCACTAGTGAAACCTATGGCCCCCGGGTCTATCTCTTATCATATTTGCTTTCCATCTACTTTTATTTGCATCTTTACTTTTTGCATCTATATCATAAAATACCAAAAATATATTTATCTTATCATACTATTTTTATTAGATCTCACTTTCGCAAGTGGTGGTGAAGGGATTGACAACCCCTTTATTGCGTTGGTTGAGAGTTCTCAGTTTATTTGTGTAGGTGCGTGGGACTTTTGAGGAGCCTCCTACTGGATTGATACCTTGGTTCTCAAAACTGAGGGAAATACTTACACTACACTTTGCTGCATCACCCTCTCCTTTTCGAGGAAAACCAACGCAAGCTCAAGACGTAGCACATACAGGAGGTCGAAGCACACGGGTGACGCTTGACTGGGCCGGCCCACCGACGCGAAAGACACTTGTGTTTCCTATCGCGAAACCTAAGAAACCCCAGAAAACAACAGAGCACGTGATGATTGGATCCCACGATCTCGCTCACACTAGACTCGCGACCGCGATCAGTTAGCCACTCCACCACACAGTTGCTGCTGAACATGAAGGCGTGAAACTCTATAACAATACACAACATGGTTGATATTTGGAAAACATTTTAGAAATATTTCTTGAAAATGTGAACAATTTTGAAATGCCGCAAATATTTTTTGATATTCCAAATTTGTTTTCTGAAAAAATGTGAACAACTTTTGTATATTTGAATTTTTTAAAAAACATTTTTTTTTCAAAACCCAAACAGTTTTATGAAGTTGTGAACAAATTTTGAAAAAGAAAACATTTTTTTGAGAACACGAAGATACAAAATTTTAAAATAAGAATATTTTTTAAATTGTGATTTTTTTGAAAACAATAAACTTTTTTGAAATGGGAACATTTTTTGAAATTGTGAACAAAATTTGGAAATGAAAACATTTTTTGAAATTCTTGAACATTTGTTGAAATTGTGAACAAATTTTGAAAACAAGAACATAATTTGAAATTCTGAATAAATATTTGAAATTTTCAAACAAAAGAAACATGAAAAACAAAAAAATATAACAGGAAACAAAAAAAAAGGAAAATAGCAAAAATGAGGGAGAAACAGAAAAATAAAGAAAAAGCAAAAGCAAAATAGAAAAACCGGTTCAGGAACCTTCTAGAAGGTTCTCAAAACCGATAAAAACTGCTATGAACCCTCTGGAAGATTCCGAAAACCATAACGTTGTACATATGACAGATTGGCTGGCCAAATCGCTCGCTCGGTCGCTTCATATGTGCGATTGGTCGACAGTTCAATACAAAATGCGTCAACGGGCATTTCCGGAAAACTTAACAGGGCCTAGACTTAAGTAGCAAAAAAGGCCTAGAAGCAGCCCAGTTGCAGCCCAAATTTGATATCCTATAACTGTTGAGTGTCGACCGTGTAGCGCGAAATCCCGAGTCTCAAAACAAAAATGTAGCAGGAAATCCCTAAAAATACCCAATCGATCGCCTAACCTAGCCGTCGCCGTCTTGCTGGATGCCGCGCAGAACGGTAAGAGCCTAAGAGGTAGTCCCTAGTGCGGCCTGCGTGGGAGGCATCGGTGACAGAAGAATGGCATCGAGTTCGTGCAAATGCCAAGTTGCAGTTTGCAATGGCAGCAAGTGCAGGCAGCAGGTATACCCAGCACTCCAGTCCAATCTAATTTTTTTTCTCATTTTTTCTTCTCATATTAACCTTCAATTTATGGGCTTATAACCAACTATTGAACCTGCTAATGTTGTAATGTAGGGGATCCATGAGAAAATGAAATCAATTACTGCTTATTTTGGAACGCTCTCAATTACTGAACCTAAAGTGTCTAATGAAGATTCTAATGCAAAATAATACAAGCTTTGTTTCCTAAACATGATGTGTCTAACGAGTCCATGTTTGCAGCTCTGTGACGTTAATGTTAGACTTGGAGTTGGACTTTCTTTTTTCTTTTTTTGGAAAAGGAGGCTTACCCCTCGGCCTCTGTATTTGAAAGATGCATGCAGCCATAGTATTAAAAAGTTTGAATGAAAACATAGTCTTAGATCCATCACAGTTCGCAAACGGAGCAAAAAGTAAAATAAAAAACTCATTGCCACAACCGGCAGGATAATAGGACAAGATCATGAGATTCCTATCCTATTATGAGGCAGCCATCCAAACCGGTTGAAGATAGCCCGTGCTACCATCTCCCACTGGTTGCACCCAGTAATCAAAGGCTCCCTGGAGTCCATAGGAGTGAATAAGGATCACGTATGGGTCCATGCCTTAGCTCTAAAGATAACCTGCAAGAAAGTTAAAATATGTTGTCTGTTAAAGATCATATTGTTCCTGCAGTTCCATATAACCCAAATAAGCGCACATATTTCAATCCGAATACCAGCCGCAGTAAAAAGGTCTACTCCAGCTAGCCACATCCCAAATAACGCTTCAATGCGAGCTGGAGGGGTAATGTTAAAGGCTATATGAATCGTTCATCAAAATAATTTCACGTGAAGGCAATCTATGAATAGGTGTTGTATTGTTTCCTCATGATTACAAAAACAACATCGTTGACTACCTACCCATGTTCGCTTTAGTAAATTATCTCTGGTAAGGATCACTTGCTTGTGGGCAAACCACATGAAAATTTTGATACGCAAGGGAACCTTAATTTTCCAAATATGTATCGATCTCGGGATTGGACCACAATTAATTAGATTCATATACATAGATTTGACCGTGACACTCCGCTTCCAGTTAACTTCCAGTGAAAGGAGTCAGGTTGTTCGGATAATTGAATCTTCATCAACCTCCGCAGCAAGTGTAGCCAGGAATTCCAACCCTCCCCAACTAACGATCTCCTAAAATTGTATATTTAAGGGCATCGCATGTAATACTGTAGCCACGTAATCCTCCTTACATCGAACAATATTATATAAGGTGGGATACTGTAGAGCTAGAGGCGTCTCCCCTAACCACCTATCCTCCCAAAATTTTGTTGTCATCCCATTGCCAACAAAGAATTTGGCCCTACGAAAAAGCATATCTTTCGTTCTTATAAGCCCCTTCTAGAATGGCAAATCATTAGGTCGTGCGGTTACTTGGGCCAGAGATTTAGATTGTAAATACTTGTTTCATACTATCTGTGCCCACATACAATCAGTCTCTACTGGTAACCTATATAGCCATTTACTTAGTAGGCATTTATTTTTAATCTCCAGGTTCTCAATTTCGAGACCCTCCTGGTCCTTTGGTCGGCAAATGATATCTCATTTTGCCAGACGATATTTTGTCTTAACATCATCTGACTGCCAAAAAAATTGAAATCGATAGAAATCTAGTCTCTCCCGTACCCCTTTAGGTACTTCGAAGAATGATAATAGGAACATCGGCATACTAGTTAGTACTGAATTAATGAGTACCAGCCGACCTCCATAAGACATAAGCTTGCCCTTCCAGTAGCTTAGTTTTTTTTTTCCAAATCGATCTTCGATGCATTTCCATTCTTTGTTGTTGGTAATTTTACGATGATGAATCGGGATGCCCAGATAGCTGAAGGGCAGAGATCTCAATTCACATCCGAACAAGTGTCTATATGCATCTTATTCCTCTTTGGCACCACCAAAGCAGAACAATTCGCTCTTGTTGAAATTAAGTTTTAGTCTCGACAATTCAAGCAGCGGGATAGTAGTTCTCTGACTCTATGTGATGTTTATGTTGTATTATTGTGCTTTTTTTGTAGTTACATTATTCAGTTGCCGAGAATCTTGAACTATTTTTAACTATTAGTTGTGCTAATTTTGAGTGCATCTAGCTTCGTATGTGAGTTCTGGTTGAGCGTACTTTCATCTGTACATCAAAATTTTTAGACCTTAAATATTTCGCCCTGGTAATTTCAATTCCTGGATCCGCCACTGGTAGAGCATGACGCAAACGAACCCCCAGGTCCAAATCCCTGAAGTCGATACCCTTATCTTGTTGATCCCGGTTAATTAGGCCCCGGATCCATTTAGCACAGCCGGAAAAAGATGATCCAAGCCGGGATGAATCGCTACTCTCACTAACAATGTTGATCCAAGCCGGGATGAATCGCTACTCTCACTAACAATGTTGGCCCACTCTCATATTCACCTTCTATCTCAATTCCCCTCTCGTATATTGACCCTCTCTCCTGCCACCCTATCCATCAGCCACCACCACCGTGCCGGGCTCACATCCGTTTCTTTGGTGATTCTCTAAGGAGGAGCTCACCAGTGTGGGCACCAGCGCTAGTCGTGGTACAGACTCCAGAGGAGACCGGCCGGTCTCGTCCTGGTGGTCCTTCCGCTCCACTGTGGGCGCGAGGTGGTGCAAAACTAAGAGGCCTTTTCGCCCAGGAGGAGCCATCGCAGACGGGGCAAGTTGGTGCTCGAGGGGTGGGCCAGGAAGGTGGGCCACAAGGCGGGGGCGGCACACATGCCCTGGAGGGGTGCTACCAACTAGGTACACTCCCCGCGTCTCGCTAGGGTATGGATCGTAGAATGCCAGAGGGGTGCTACCAACTTTTATCAACTCGACCAAAGTCAACAAAATGAAGAAACACTCACATAATCATCAATAGTGACGCCACTTGAGGTGCATTCCGCACATGCTCCAAGCACCCACTCCAAGAGCCACAAATTTTTTTATCATGTCCCAACGGCCTTGGAGTGACTTCAAGGACCGGCCGGAGGGGAACGGCATGATTTGGTGGTACTTTTCGTCGATCCTTTGCCAATAATTTTCAAATCTTTGATCCTTGCCGATCATCGGAAGTGAAACACTCTCCCATGCTTGAATCAAGCACACATCCTCCATCTCCGTGTAGTTTCTGGTCCTCCCCACCCTAGCATCGCACTCGGCCTCGTCAATCACTTCCACTTCATCACCACCGTCAATTGCTTGATCCAGCTCCGCCACGACCTCCATGTGAGGCATATTGAAATCGTCAAGGGGAGCAATCAAATCCACTGCATTCACCTCTAACATTATCGTATATGTTGAGTGCATGTTTTGGCTACTAATTTCAACGGGCAAAGCTCAAACAAGGGCTTCAAAGTTGAAGCAAAGATCACTGGAGCGTTTCAAGCAAAAGATTTCTCACCTCCCGGACGTTTCATCGAACATGTGGTAGGCGTGACTGGTGGAGAGCCCATGATCGGGGAGAACGTGGCCGGCCGGTGGGGAAGGACGAGCCCGGCATCTTGTCGCGACCACCTTCTTCCTGGGGGCTTCGCCCACGCACCGGCCGTGCCAGTGGAGCCGATCTTCTTCCTTGCGCCGTTGGCGGCGACGATAGGAACTGAAGCGGGGCTGGAAGGAGGAGGTGTCACGCCGGCTACACCCGGTTGACCGAGGTGATTTCCCTTTCGCTTCCTCTTGCCGCCAGCAAGCACGACCGAGAAAGGCGCGGGAGGACGGAGCGGCGGCATACTTGGTGGCGACGGCGCATGCAATGAGGCACGGGGGCCTGCGGGTACTCCATCTAGTCGGTAGGAGGCACGACGAGGCCGGACGACAAGATCGGGGGCGGCAGCGATGCGTGAGGCAGGAACAGAAGGGGGCGGAAGTTTCTTTCGCGCCAAGGATAAGGAAACCGGCAAAAAAGGGCCGAATCCGTAGATATGGTGGAAACAACCTGGACTTTGCAGGGTCCCGCAAAATATTTTACGAGACGACCGATTTGACGGTATCTAATCGGGTCGAAAAATGCGCTTGTCCGGTAAACCAGCAATTATTTTACCGGATGGCGTGATTTGTAGGCAGAGGTGGAGGCAGGGGTCAGACACCCCCATCACCTCAAAGAGCCTATAGGACGCCCTTAGTGCCAGATATCCTCCGTGGCTCTCACGGGTAGGCTTCCTGGGCCAGGCCCAACAAAAGTTGGTCGCCCAAAACGCAGTGTTCGCTCGAGATCCTATCGCTTCACCGTCCACCCCTAGTCGCTCGCTCGAGCGCAGTTTGACATGTTGTGGTTGACAACCGTTGACTTAATATAAAAAATAATAAAAAAGAGAGTATTCACAATAAATATAAAAAATCATGAATTCAAATTGTTCATGGATTTCAAAAAAGTTCATCAAATTTAAAAAGTTCATCGATATTGAAAAGTTCATCAAATATGAAAAATTTCATCAAATTTGAAAAAGGTTCAACGATTTTGAAAAAAAGTACATCATTTTTTTGAAAAAGTGCATGGAATATAAAAAAAGTTCATAGAATTTGGAAAAAAAATCATGGTTTATGAAAGAAAGTCCATCGACCAAAATAAATAGGTTCATCAAATTTGGAAAAACATCATCAATTTTTTAGAAAAATTCATTGAATTTGATGAAAGTTCATTAAATTTGGAAAAAAGTTCAAAAATTAAAAGAAAAGTAAATCGCTTTTAAAAGAATCACGAAGTTTAAAAAGAAAAAAGAAAGCAAGAATTTGTTTGGCAAAAAGAATCAAAAAAGGAAATCAAAAAGCTTATTTGAAGATGGATAAAAGAAAAATCAATAAAACCGTCCATAAACTGAATCGCGAACCAGGAAAAAGGGCTTCACGAACGTAAAGAAAACAATACAAAAGGAAAAAGATGAACTACCTTTGCATTAGCGCGTGAAGTGGTGTACTGGTTTGAGCTATTCCCTTGCAACCTACTTGCCGCGAGTTCGAGCCACTGTGTTTGTACTTCTTTTGACGCGAGAAAAAAAGGTAGAATGGGCCGGCCCATAGCTGAGGCGGAGGTGGGCGCCGGTTTGCAGATACAACTGCAACCGGGACCTCCTATATGCCGCTCTTTGCGGCAAAGAGACGTAGTTTAGCACAAGCGGTCTCCAATTGGGCTGGTCCATGACGCCAGCCAACCTCTGTACATCCAAAAAAATTCGACATCACTAGGAATCGACCAGCGATCTCATGTTGCCGACCACGAGCCGCAATTCTAGCTGAGCTAGCTAGATTTTCTGATTAGCCAGCAACGTCAACCTTTAAGAACCAATTGGCAACACAAATCCGAATTATTTTCCGAATTTTGGAAAACACAAATACTGTTCAAATTTGCAAATTGTTTTACAAAAATGAAATATTTTCAAAATCATGAACGTTTTTTCTGAAGACAGGAACATTTTTCCAACTGAAAATTGTGCAAACACGAACATTTTAAACTCCCAACGAGAAATTTAAAACATGAACAATTTTTGAACCTTTTGAGCAATTTTTGAAGAGGGAACCTGTTATGAAACACAAAAAACGAAAACATGAGCATTTTACAAAATTTGTGAACAATTTTCTAAAACATAAACATTTTTTGAAATCCTGAACATTTCCCGACAAGTTGTGAAGTTTTCAAGCAGAAACATTCCGAACATTTTTTGAAATAACATGGACAATTTTTTTAATATGTGAACATTTTTGTATTTATGAATTTTTTTTGAAAACACATCCTCTTTTGAATTTTGATCGATATTTAGAAACAAGAATATCTTTTGAAATTTCTGAATATTTTATTAAATAAACTAACATTTAAATGAACAAATTTTAACAGTGCGAACATTTTTTGAATGTGTGATTTTTTTGAAAACACAACCTTTTCAGAATTTTGTGCAGTTTTTAAAAGCAAGAACACTTTTTAAATTTTAGAACATTTTCGAAAGACATGAACAATATTTCAACTTTCTGAACTGTGATGAATTTCTGAATTTTACAAATCTGGAACATTTTATGAAAAAAGAAACAAATTTGGGAAAGGCAAACATTTTAAAATTTTCGAATATTTTTTGAACAAGAAAACGAAATTGAAAGAAAGTAAAGTAGGAATGAAAATAAAAAAGGAATCTGAAAAAACATAAAAAGGGAAAAAAGAAACAGGAAAATACTAAAATAAAAAAGCAAAGGAAAGAAAACACGGTTCTGGATCTTCTAGAAGGTTCGCAGAACAGAAATAAACCGGCTGGATACCCGTGGAACACTCTCAAGACCGGAAACAGAAAAGTTTGCATCCAGTGCAACCGGCTGTGAAGCGGGAATTTACGCAGGTTGCGTCATACTCTTGCACGACTGGGCCGGCCCGTTTAAGCTTTCATCGTCCCGGTTTTGGGAACCTTCTAGAGGTTTCCAGCCGGTTTTTTCTGGTTTTGGGAAACTGCTCGAAGGTTCCTGAATCGTTTTTTTCCTTGTTCTGTATTTCCGTTTTCTTTTTCCTGTTTTTTCTTTTTTCCTTGTTCTGTTTCCTTTTCTTTCTTATTTTGTTTCTCCCTTTTTTTGTCCTGCTTTTTTTCATAAAAATATTTAAAATTTGTTCATATTTCCAAAAAATTATTCGGAAGTTTAGTTATTCTCATAACTTTAAAAATGTTCGTATTTTTGGGAAAATGTTCAAAATGCAAAATAATTTTTTTTCAAAATATTCGAAATGTGTTTGCCTTTCCTATAAATGCTAGGATATTTTCAAATAAAAGACAGCATTTTATGTAAAAAAGTTCATGTTTTTTGGAAAATTTGTTCAAAGATTTCAGAAAATTTTCTGGATTTCAAATTTTTGTTCGAGTATTTGAAAAGTTTGTGCTTCCTTATTTTTTCAGGATTTTCAACTCAATTTTTAAAAAATGTTCCTGCTTTAGAAAATTGTTCATTAATTCTGAAACTGTGCTTGCTTTAGAAAATTGTTCATAAATTCTGAAACTGTTCATGTTTCGAAAAACATTTCAGAAATTCAAAATTTGTTCGTGATATAATATAATTGTTTGCGCTTGTCGTACGCTCAAAATTTAATTAAAATTTGGATAATCATAAAGGATTTTTTTCAAACAGTGTAAGTGTTATACTTTCTTTAGTTCTTATAGTTTTCCGCTGTAAATTGGTCAACTGAGGACTTCCGTCGTACTGGTAGCTAGTAGCGTGCGCGCACAAGTCGGCAGTTCTGTGTTTGATTCCCATCCATTGAGCAATATACGTTTTTGCCATGTTTCACCTCCTATTTTTGGAAGCAAAGGGCAGCATTTGGACGCAGAACACGTCACATAGGAAGTCCCTGTGAAGCGACCTGTGGCGTGTTCCGCCCAGGCACCCTCCCCCCCATTGCTTATAGTGAACCTTCCCCAACCGGGGCCTTTTTTTTTTTGCTTTTTTCTGCTAGTACATTTTTGTTTTATGTTTTTAGCTTTTTCATTTAGTTTATTCATTTTAGTTTTTTATTCTTTTATTCTTTTTCTTTGTTTGCATTTTCTTTCTTTGTTATTCTTTCTTCTCGCTTTTTGAATATTTTCTAAAATCGTGAACCTTCTTTTGTTCACTGAATTAAAAGAAAGTTAACATAATTAGAAATGTTCATGAAATTCAAAATTTTTCCCCATAATGTTAGAAAATGATCATGAAATTCAAAAAATCTTCGTCCAATTTTCATAAAAGTGTTCTTGAATTAAGATTTTTTTTCATCAAATTCAAACAACGAAAAGTCTTTATCTAATCCAAAAAATGTTCCTCATATTCAAAATTTGTTAATCGTAATTTGAAAAAAAATTCATCAGATTCAATAAATGTTAATACATTTTTACAAAATTACATCCATATTTTTAATAAAATTTTATTGAATTGAGAATTTGTTCAGCAATTTCAATCCATCATATTCAAAATTTGTTCATCTGATAAAAAAATGTTCATCTCTATCAAAATTTATGAATATTCTTTTTTGAAATTATGAACATTTTTGTAAATTAATGAACATTATTCGAATTCATAGACATTTGTTGGCTCCATGAACTTTCCTGAAATTCGGATTTATTAAAATTTTATAGGTATTCGAAATACCGAATTATTTAAAAAAGGAAAAAAATTGAACAAGAAAATATGATGCTCCCGGCTGCCGCCCGCGCCATAGGAGTTCCCAGGAAACGCTCATCTCCGCGTCGGTGGATCCTATTTGACTCTGGTGGGCGTCAAAACTTCGTGGCTTCGCTGAAGGCGCTCCCAATTGGGCCGCCCACGTAGGTTTCCCTGTTTTGGGGTTTCCTTTTTCATTTCGTTTCTCTTTTTCATTTTTATTTTATTTTTTTATGTTTTCATATATTTGTTTTAATATTCCAAATACTGTATGTAATTCCCAAAGTTTTTCTTTTTTTTCAAACATTGTTCACAATTTTTGTGTGCTATACAATAAGTTCAACGTGTATTGCAAAAATGTTCATCGTATATTAAGAAAATATATGCAGTACATTAATAAAATGTTCAATGTATCGTAAGAAAATCTCTATTCTGTGCTAAATAAACTGTTCAGCACGTATCACAAAAAATTTTACTGTGTATTTACAATTTGTTCAGCATATATTATAATTTTTTTGAATGTGTATTTAAATTTTTTTCAGTGTTTATTACAAAATTGTTAAATGTATATTTGAAAATTGTTCAGTATATATAAAAAAATGTTCAAGTTTTTCAATTTTGGTTCATCTTTTCAAAAAATGTTCTTGTTTTGAAAGGTTTTATTTTCCAAACATTATTTGCAGTTTATAAGAATATTTTGTTCACATTTTTTTCCAAGAAATGTTGAAAAAAAGGAATTTGCCTCTTGCTAGGTACTTAAATGTTAGCGCTTCATTGTAGCATGGAACAGTTGCCCATTCGAGTAGCCAACACCTGTCCTCTTGTAGCCTGAGGTCAGGAGGTAGTGTCCGCACTGCCGGTTTTATTTTTCCGTGAACTTTTACATTCGTTGCCTGCCGATGGGCCGGCCCGTTTGCATGACCTTTGGCGAACCCTGCGCGAAAGCTCCCCCGTTTGACGCTAACGAGCGTTAAACAGGGGCTCTCCTCCGTCGCGTCCCCCCTATGAGGTGTTTCCTATTTGGTGCTGCAGGCGCCAGTTATAGCTCATTTTGCAAACGGGCGCCTGCAGCGCTGCGAGCTGGGCCGGCCCACCTACATTGTCTCTGTTTTTCAAAACGAAAAAGGAAGTGTGTACTAAGACTCGAACCGAGAACTTCCTGCTACGAGGCACAATGCGTCAACCACCCCGCCACCAATCGTCAACTGACTACATTCATCTTTCCATTCTTCTCATCTTTCCACTTTTCTTCTTCTTCCTCTCTCTTTTTTACTTCTTCTTCTTTCAAAAAATGTTCGTGTTTACAAAAAATGTTAACATATTCAAAAATGTTCGCATTTTTCAAAAAATTGTTCGTGCTTTTCAAAAAATGTTCTTGTTTTACAAAAATTGTTTGGTATGTTTTTGTTCAAAAATTTAGAAAATGTTCCCATTTTCAAAAATTGTTCACAATTTCCAAAATTTGTTCATGTTTTCATTTTTCAGGAGTTTCAAAAAATGTTCCTATTTCAAAAATTGTTCGGGCATTTCAAAAAATGTTCTTGTTTTACAAAAAATGTTTGCAATGTTTTTGTTCAAATTTTAGAAAATGTTCCCATTTTCAAAGATTTTTCACAATTTCCAAAATTTGTTTATGTTTTCATTTTTTCTGGAGTTTCAAAAAATTTTCATGTTTCAAAAATTGTTCGGGCATTTCAAAAAATGTTCTTGTTTTACAAAAAAAATGTTTTTGTGTAAATTTTTCAAAATTTCTTAAAATTGTTCACAAATTCCAATATTCCATTATTAAGGAGTTTAAAAAATGTCCCGGTTTCAAAAATTGTTCACAAGTTTTTATAAAATCGGGTATGCAAATTTTGTTCAGGAATTTTAAAATATGTTCACGTTTACAAATTTTGTTTTAAAATTTGAAAAAATATTCTCGTTTAAAAATAATTGTTCAAAATTTTCAAGAAACGTTCTTTTTTTTCAATAATGTTATAGTTTTTTCAAAACTTGTAAAAAATTTTTGGAAAGTGTTTGCGTTTCACAGAACAGTCTGTTTTTTTACCCCTCATAAAAAAAAGAACACTCTGTTTTTTAAAAAAATATTGCTTTCGAAATTCTTAAACTAATTTGGCTCTGCGCGTTGCGTTCGGTTCTTTAAGGGTGATACTACTCTCTTAACCAGATAATACTGTTAGGTGAGCTGGCAGGTGCACCTATTGTATAGTAGTGCGTCATGTGTTCGAATCCCAGCAATCGCACTTATAGCGCATTTGTCTTTTTTTTAGCTGCAGTGCTCGTTCGATTTCAGTTGCTGTCTTCATGGGCCGGCCCAGTCGAACCCTGCCTGTGCGAAGCCTCGACTTCTTGCCGCAAAATGCGGCCGCAAAATGCGGCGTATAGGAGGTCTCGAGCAGGAGCTACCCCCTATGAACTACCAGTAGTAGTTTGTATGTATAATTGGCTGGCCTCCTGTTTGCTGGCATACGTTTTACTTTCAGCCCAAAAGCCCAACATGGGAAAGCCCGCTCGAGGATTGATCGCTAGTTGTACTACGTATGAGAAAGAAAGGATTCTTCTAAAAAAAAAATCTGAAAGAAGGGATTACGTGCAGCCAGCAGCCGTGAGATCAGGCGGTTAATTTCCGGGAAACTCTTGCCTTCAGCCGACGGATTGCACATGAGCGATCCGCCGCCTCCTCTATGTGACTTTAATTTCCTATATCGATCTGTCCTCCCTTAATTTTGTTTGTGGCATCCTGGTTTGGCGCTTCCGTGTGACCCTGCGCCACGTGCTCCGCTCATCGCTTCTGGCTCTTGTTGTCCCGCCGTTGCCGCACAGGACAAACCGGCGGAGAGCACTCCACTCCACGGCGATTCAATCCACGAGAGAGACCACGGTTGCTTTTGTGCTACACCGGCATCATAGATCTTTTTTTTTTTTTGAAAAATGACGCATAAGTTTTGCTTCATTGACTGACATCAAGAAATTAAGGTACATCTTTTGGTTTTTATGTTGCTTAATGTGCATACCGCACATACCACCGCCACGACACGAGCCTGATCTGGCTCGTGCCTCGTCGGGTGTGCTTCCATTGGGGCACAAGGAATAAAGGTACATCAGTGCTAAGTAATTTCTATGAATTAGTACAATTTCTTTGAAGATAATGATTTAATTTACTAATTTGACAATACATGATTATATTTTAGAAATTTAATGGTGCTCCTCCTTTAATGTTCCGACAATTGAAGGATGAAGAGAAAGAATACAACGAAAATAGATTCATTTTTGAAGCCTATTGCTTCTAGCTCAGATATAGCTGAATATGCACTCGTCGGCATTGGAAACACTTGTTTTGAACCAGAAGTGATTCTCTGGAAAGGGCCAGCTATTGTCAATCTTGAGACCAACGCAGGACTGATCATCCAGGCTGAAGCGGCCTATATCAAGACGCATATTGATCTCATAAATGGTAGTAATGTTGTGTCAACAGCAGCCGGATCGCCTTTCACCATCATTGGATAGTTTTGTCCAAGGAAGAGCGAGTTTTCTCCAAGACTATCAATATTGAACCAGGGAGAAGGTGTTTGCGCTAGCACACTAGTATCTATCCCGAATACCCTGCAACAGATGTTGGAATAGGTCCGGAGAGTGCGACTATGTGAGACAACACCTGCTTCCTTAGTAACATCAGCAGTGCCATGTATACAGACAAGAAGAGGTGATCCATCGAAATATGTTGCCAGGCGCCACTGAGTGTATGGGTCCTGCTCGTCCTTATGCTCGTGATCATCACCATTGTCATCTCCTCCTTGGTTATAAAATTTTTCAAGTATAGGTGGTGGAATGTTCACAGGACCTTGGAAACACAAGAAGGTTAATTAGTAAGGGAAACTAGCTAACCTGCATGCATGTGGATGAAACAATTATATTTACGGTGGAAGACAAACGCAGCGAAAGCATCAGGATTCCATACAAAAAACAGTGCCACGAGTGATGGCAGCAAACACAAGACCCTCGTATTGAATTGCATCGCAGTACACATGGGTGTACAGAAACTGATTTTTGAGCAATATCCATCAAGTCGAATTATGAAGGACGACAACAAGCTTGTCGAAGATAGCGACAACACAAGCATTCCTATAACCCCAAGAGCGGTTGGGAACTCGACAAATTGCTATCTTCTGTAGACGACAGTCACCATGATCGTAGTTGAACGTATGTAGAATACAGGTGTGCTCAACCTTTGGGTAGTATGAGATTTTTGGAAGTGGAACTCGGTGACGAGTGTACACATTCACAGTTTCCCACACGCAGTTGTACCCAATATAAACAACCCAATCTCCATTTGTGCCTGCCCAAGCCTTACCCTCAAGCGATGGCATCGTAACATCACACGTATCATTATCAAGCGGCATCAACTTGCACAAGGCGAGGCTTCCGTCGTCTGCGCACTAGTCGTCAGCAGGGTCACGGCGAAGAAGATAGGGGAGATCAAACCGCTCATGGACCCTTGGGTTCCTTGTAATGATGTTATTAGTTGAGTCAAGAATGGTCTTGAACGAACCTGCCATGCTAGCCGAGGTGATGACGTCGCACCGATCAATGAGTTCCTCCACCATGTCATCTTTCACATGGAGAAGATGATCGAACAATGGCAGAAGGAAGGGTGAAGGCAAATGGAGGAGGGAGGAAGAGCGTGCAACAACAGTTCCAAATCGAAAAGGGAAATGCGAAGAGGCGATGGACGGTTCCCGACCTACATAGACGTCCATTCGGAAATTGTATAAAAGGACTCGCCGTCATCTAACTGACATGTTGGAACGGGACCACATGTTAATGAAACATGACGTGTAATTTCTCGTGCAAAATGCGATCTGGCCGTGTTGGCCTGAGGTGCCGCATTAGTTATCGATCTTTATTTTTTAATCAGTTTTGAAGCACGACTAACTGATACTGTATGCAGAGAAAATATAAACTACTATACCACTACTCCACCTCTAGTACTAGTATCAAAAAAGATATATAGGATGGAGCATCAGCGCTTTCTTGCTAAGGGCTTCCCACTTGCTTCTCACACTATCATCCTCTCTCCAGATCTAAAAAAGACGGCCTCTCTCTCCCTCCTCACCAGTGGTCTCAGATCCCCTGGGGAAGAAAAGGACATGCAGCATTGACGCACTCGTCATCGGCGAGCGAGGTCACACACTGACGACAAGGCCGTCCTCTTAGACCTAGCGCCCGCGCGGGATGGCCTCCGTCCCCAAGCTCGGTGCCGTAGTGTGTGCGGAGGACAACAACCACGAGAGAAGCCACTTCCCGCCGACACTCAGGTATGGTACCTCTTTTCGAACCATACCCTTGTTCTATTGCCCCATCTGCCACGTCGCTGCATGTGGATCCTTTTCCACTCCACCATCTTCCCAATTTGCTATCCTCTACTCTGCTGGTCACGCAGACGAAAACCTTAATTTTCACTATTAAAGGAAACCCTACTTCATGCTGACTAATCCATGTCTGGGTTGAATAAGGAAAGGAAGGGACAAAGTACTGTCCAAGAGACTAGGCATCGAACCCGCATCTAGGTTGAAAAGGGGGAAAATCAGTAGCTAAGGAACGAGTCTCGTGTCTCTTGGTTGAAAAAGGGTGAAAAAGGGTAGAAAGGCATGACAACGCAATAGAGAATGACCAGGTCGATCGGTTTGTTGTCCTCACATAGGAAAAAGGTGGCTAAAGATAACAAAAATGAGACGTAATCCACATATGCTGCCTGGATATTTGTTGCTCTGGGCACCACTCTATGCGTCTGTGGAGGTACATCGTACTGGTGCGTCCACTGTCCGAATGGGCATCCCATGCTCTTATTGCCACTTTTTTGCTGTTAGTATAACGCCAGCGGTAAAGTCAAGCAATGCTACTGCTAAAGTGATTCCACATTTAACTAATGCCGCACTCAGTCTAATGCCACCGATAAATTTAAGCAATGCCATTTAATGTCACTGGATTATTTTAGGGTTAGCTGTTTATTGTGGATGTATTAAAGATTTTTCAGCTAAGGCATTCTAATGTTGTTGCACAACCAGTATACCAACGATGAAACTTGATACTACCTTCAGATTTTTGCACTGTTAATGCTTATAGATTACATACCTATCGATTACATACCTGACATCATGATGTAATGTTAAGTCATTTGTTTTTGTACAATGTCACTGAATTGTCAAGGCAGTGATGGCATTTTATTGTAGTTGAACTTCACAAAATATTCTTAAAAGAAGAGGAAAGGTCAGGAATGGTTCTCTTTTTCAGAAAAAACTATATATGTTGGGGAACGTAGTAATTTCAAAAAATTTCCTACGCACACGCAAGATCATGGTGATGATATAGCAACGAGAGGGGAGAGTATTCGTCCACGTACCCTCGTAGACCGTAAGCGGAAGCGTTAGCACAACGCGGTTGATGTAGTCGTACGTCTTCACGATCCGACCGATCCAAGCACCGAACGTACGGAGCCTCCGAGTTCAGCACACGTTCAGCTCGATGACGATCTCCGGCCTCCGATCCAGCCGAGCTCCAGAGACGAGTTCCATCAGCACGACGGCATGGTGACGATGATGATGTTCTACTGGCGCAGGGCTTCGCCTAAACTCCACGACGATATGACCGAGGTGGAATATGGTGGAAGGGGGCACCGCACACGGCTAAGGAACGATCCGTAGATCAACTTGTGTGTCTATGGGGTGCCCCCTGCCCCCGTATATAAAGGAGCCAGGGGGGAGGAGGCCGCCGGC
Organism: Triticum dicoccoides; assembly: GCF_002162155.2. Lineage (NCBI taxonomy): Eukaryota > Viridiplantae > Streptophyta > Magnoliopsida > Poales > Poaceae > Triticum > Triticum dicoccoides. The sequence goes on from NC_041385.1 coordinate 825,071,735, forward strand.
CAAGGAGGGCGCGCCAAGGGGGGAGTCCTACTCCCACCGGGAGTAGGACTCCCTCTTTCCAAGTAGGAGTAGAGAGAAGGGGGGAAAGAGGAGGAAGAAGGGAAGGAAAGGGGGGGGGGCGCCGCCCCCCTCCCCTTGTCCTATTCGGACTAGGAAGGGGAGGGGCGCGCGGCCCCCTCCTGCCTCCTTCCCTCTTCTCCCTCGAGGCCCATGTAGGCCCAATAACCCCCCGTGGGGTTCCGGTAACCTCCCGGTACTCCGGTAAAATGCCGATTTCACCCGGAACTATTCCGATGTCCAAACATAGGCTTCCAATATATCAATCTTTATGTCTCGACCATTTCGAGACTCCTCGTCATGTCCGTGATCACATCCGGGACTCCGAACAAACTTCGGTACATCAAAACTTATAAACTCATAATAAAACTGTCATCGAAACGTTAAGCGTGCGGACCCTACGGGTTCGAGAACTATGTAGACATGACCTAGAACCATTCTCGGTCAATAACCAATAGCGGGACCTGGATGCCCATATTGGTTCCTACATATTCTACGAATCGGTCAAACCGCATAACAACATACGTTGTTCCCTTTGTCATCGGTATGTTACTTGCCCGAGATTCGATCGTCGGTATCCAATACCTAGTTCAATCTCGTTACCGGTGAGGGAGTCCTGGACTAGGGGGTGTCCGGATAGCCGGACTATCAATATCCGCCGGACTCCAAGACTACGAAGATACAAGATTGAAGACTCCGGCTCGTGTCCGGATGGTACTTTCCTTGGCGTGGAAGGCAAGCTTGGCAATACGGATATGTAGATCTCCTACCATTGTAACCGACTCTGTGTAACCCTAGCCCTCTCCGGTGTCTATATAAACCGGAGGGCTTTAGTCCGTAGGACAACATACATCTCAACAATCACACCATAGGCTAGCTTCTAGGGTTTAGCCTCCTTGATCTCGTGGTAGATCTACTCTTGTACTACCCATATCATCAATATTAATCAAGCAGGACGTAGGGTTTTACCTCCATCGAGAGGGCCCGAACCTGGGTAAAAACATCGTGTCCCTTGTCTCATGTTACCATCCGCCTAGACGCACAGTTCAGGACCCCCTACCCGAGATCCGCCGGTTTTGACACCGACATTGGTGCTTTCATTGAGAGTTCCTCTGTGTCGTCACCGATAGAGCGGATGCCTCCACCCGTCTTCAAAGACGGTGTTTTCGCCGGAGGGGCCTTGGCCGCTGGCCAAACTATCCGGCTCGGTGGTTTTCTCATGACCGCCTGTCCGGCCGCCGCTTCGGCAATGACTTCTCAAGTCGTCGGAAGCAATCTTCGCGTCAGCCCTAAAGCTGCCGAACAGTTAGATCCAATAGAGCTCTCATCTGTTAATGAGCTCTTGGATCGCATCGCCGCCCTGGGAGTCGCTACGGACTACAACCAGATTGGGCTTAAAACCGATCTGAGAGAGATTAATTCTCCCCAGGCCACCCACCACGTCGCAGTGGTAGAGGAGCAATACGGCAACTCTTTGCCAGTATTGAAGACGATTCATGTCCGGATTCCCGAACCCTCCATGCCGGATTCCCGCGGAGGAACGGACTTCGATCGAGCATTGAACTTAAAATCATGCATCGCCCCGGACTCGCTGGATCGCGTCCAGCAAACCAAACTTCCGAATTCGGAAACCCCTGGGCCTTTGAGCCTCAAGATGGGCAGGGATCCGGATTTTATTCCACCCACCCGCCCAGACATATGCGATCTATCTCTAATACGGCAAGAGCCTACTGAAACAGTACATCACTACTGGGCCAGATTCCTCGTGGTCATGGACAGGGTAAAGGACTGCCGAGAGGAAAACGCAATATCAATCTTCTGCAATAACTGCACGGACAAGGGAATACTAAACGCCATCGATCGTTGCAAGATTACGCGCTTCACCGATATGGCATCCATTGTACAAAAGTACTGTGCGATGGAGAGTTTCCGGAAAACCGAAAATCAATTTTGGGACAATCCGGCCCCAAACCCAGTCCGCAGTAAAAGGGCGCCTTACACTCAGGCCCCAGATGCAAAAAAGAAAAAACAAAAACCCAATAGGGGAAACGGAACCGTACTGGAGGGATGGCTCAATGGACCCTGTAAGCTTCATAGTATAGAGGGAGCCATCCCAACACATAGCCTTCGAGCATGTTGGGTATTACGGCAGGTGGCCAAAAGTGGCGAAGAGCTTCTAGCTCCGGCAAACCACTCCAACAATACCAGCACGGTGTCAACAGTCTTCGAGACTTTCGCATCAAATAATATGTGAAAACGAACAATCCGCGAACTCGCCGAAGTCTACCAAGTAGCAACAGCAAATCCATGGAGCGACACAGCTATTACCTTCAATGCCAGCGATGAGCCCACATTCCGAACAACCAGAGCCCCAGCCGCACTGGTACTTAGTCCCATAGTGGACGGCTTTCGACTGACAAAAGTCCTCATGGATGGCGGCAGCGGACTAAACCTCATTTATGAGGAAACTCTGCGAAAAATGGAAATCGATTGGAGCCGTATTGAGCGAAGCAGCACAACCTTTAGAGGAATAATCCCTAGCCGGGAAGCGCGCTGCACCGGAAAAATCACGCTCGACGTGGTGTTCGGCTCTCCGGACAACTACAGATCCGAAGAAGTCACGTTCCAGGTGGCCTCGTTCAGCAGTGGGTATCACGCTATATTAGGACGAGAGGCATTCACAATTTTTCAAGCAATACCTCATTACGGGTACATGAAGCTCAAAATGCCTGGGCCCAGCAGAATAATCACTCTCGCTAGTGATCCGGACATAGCACTCCGCGCCGAAAACAAGACAGCCGCACTAGCCCTCGAGGCACTATCCGAAACCTTAGCGGCAGAGGAACTCATCGTGCTGCGCTCTACGGTGAACAGGGACGATGTGATACTCGATAAAAGATCCAAGTCCACCTCCTTCAAACCAGCAGATGAGATAATAAAATTCCAGGTCCATCCAACGGACCCAACAAAGACGGCCTCCATTGGGGCACAGTTGAACCCCGAAGTAGACGCCGCACTGCGCGAATTCCTTCGGGAAAATTGGGATATCTTCGCCTGGCTTCCTTCGGACATGCCCGGAATCCCTCGCAGGTTGGCAGAACACAGCCTAAACATCCTAAAAGGATTCAAGCCAGTCAAACAGGCTCTTCGGCGATTTTCCGAGCCCAAAAGACAGGCAATGGGAGAAGAGCTCACCAAACTATTGGAAGCCGGATTCATTAGAGATATCAAACATCCGGACTGGCTAGCGAATTTGGTGATGGTACCAAAGAAGGATAAATCCTGGCGCCTCTGCGTCGATTTTAAAGACCTCAATAAAGCTTGCCCAAAGGATCCCTTCCCTCTCCCCCGCATCGATCAAATTATCGATGCCACAGCAGGGCACGATTCGTTGTGTTTCCTGGACGCATACTCTGGCTATCATCAAATCAAGATGGCGGAAGCAGACCAAGCCGCAACGGCATTTATCACTCCATATGGACCATTCTGCTTCAACACGATGCCCTTCGGGCTCAAAAACGCCGGCGCAACATATCAGCGCATGATTCAAACATGTCTGGCCACCCAGATCGGCAAAACAGTCGAGGCATACGTAGACGACGTAGTCGTCAAAACAAAACACGTCGAAACTTTAGTAGACAATTTGAGGCTAACATTCGACAACCTCAGAGCATATGACATCAAGCTGAATCCGGAAAAATGCGTTTTCGGCGTACCAGCCGGAAAGCTGCTGGGCTTCATCGTATCCGGTAGAGGAATTGAAGCAAATCCGGCCAAAATCCAAGCTCTGTCACAATTGGATATTCCAAAAGACCTCAAGCAAATACAAAAATTAACAGGATGCGTGGCAGCCTTAAGCCGCTTTATCTCCCGTTTAGGAGAAAAGGCGTTGCCGCTCTATCGCCTCCTAAGGCGCACCGAACACTTCGAGTGGACGGATGCTGCCACTGCCGGACTCGAAGAAATAAAGTCCATACTGGCAACAAATCCGGTCCTGGCTGCGCCCACTCTGGGCGAACCAATAATGTTGTTATACATCGCAGCAACACATCAAGTTGTAAGCGCAGTCCTCGTAGTCGAACGAGCGACAGAAGGGCATAAATTCCCTCTTCAAAAACCAGTGTATTATGTATCCACTGTGTTAACTCCCTGCAAATCCCGTTACCCGCACTATCAAAAGATAGCATATGCGGTGTTCATGGCGTCCCGAAAGCTTCGGCACTACTTTCAAGAGTGCTCGATAACAGTGGCTTCTGAAGTACCACTCAGTGACATTATAAACAACCGCGACGCAACGGGCAGGATAGCAAAATGGGCCATTGAGCTCTTACCATTCGACATCACTTACAAACCTCGACGAGCTATAAAGTCACAAGTTTTGGCTGACTTCGTCGCCGAATGGACTGAGGCCGAACTCCCTAAAGAGTACGGCGCGTACTCCAATTGGACTATGCATTTCGACGGCTCCAAAATGTTGGCCGGACTGGGGGCTGGCGTCGTCCTGACGTCCCCCACCGGAGACACAGTCCAGTATGTACTTCAAATAATGTACACGGACTCCAACAATGCAGCCGAATACGAGGCCCTGTTACATGGTCTCCGGATGGCGGTCTCCATGGGCATTCAATGCCTAGAGGTGCGCGGGGACTCAAACCTTGCAATATCCCAAATAAACGGAGATTTTGACGCCAAGGATCCAAAAATGGCAGCATATCGCAATGATGTCCTAAAAATGTCCGCCCGGTTTGAAGGACTCGAATTCCATCACATAGCCCGAGATAATAACCAAGCGGCCGACGTCCTGGCACGCATCGGTGCGAAACGTGATGCTGTCCCTCCAAATATCTTCCTGGAACGGCTCTTCAAGCCATCCGTACTATGGGAAGAGGAGTCCGGTAGCGATAAACCGGAGAAAACCGCACCAACCGGTGATTCGGCAGATGACATAACTCCCTCCGCCCACGTCATAATGGCAGTAATTGCCGCGTGGACGGAACCTTTCCTAGCCTACTTACTTAGGCAGGAACTTCCCGAAGACCAAAATGAGGCCCGCTGCATAGTCCGGCGATCGAAGGCCTACAAGGTCCACGAGGGAGAACTTTATAAGAAAAGTACCACCGGAGTCCTTCAAAGGTGTATCTCCGAAGAAGAAGGGCGAAACCTCCTGGCTGAAATTCATGCCGGACTAGGCGGACACCACGCAGCAGCCCGGGCCCTTGTAGGAAAGGCATTCTGTACAGGATTTTATTGGCCGACGGCTCGGGCAGACGCACAGGACTTGGTCCAGCGATGCGTTGGTTGTCAGCTCTTCGCTAATTAGAGCCATATGCCACCCACCGCCCTCAAAACCATACCCATTACCTGGCCGTTCGCGGTCTGGGGGCTTGACATGGTTGGAACCCTTAAAGGGGGAACGCACAAGAAAAAGTACCTATTGGTCATGGTGGACAAGTTCACCAAATGGATAGAGGCCAAACCGGTCAAAACGGCAGAGTCCGGACCAGTGATAGACTTTATATCAGGGGTGGTACACCGTTACGGAGTCCCCCACAGCATCATCACCGACAACGGCACAAACTTCACAGCCGACGAGGTTAAGTCATGGTGCAAAAATATGGGCATCAAGCTCGACTATGCGTCAGTCTATCACCCTCAAACCAACGGTCAAGTGGAAAGAGCAAATGGTCTAATAATGAGCGGCATTAAACCCAGACTAGTGAGGTCACTCACTAAATCCAACGCACAATGGGTCGAGGAGCTCGACTCCGTACTCTGGGGGCTGCAGACAACGCCTAACTGTACTACCGGATTCACACCATTTTTTATGGTATACGGCGCAGAGGCAGTTTTGCCCTGCGACATTATTCATGACTCACCTCGAGTGCGCATGTATGAGGAAAGAGAGGCCGAGCTTGATCGGCAGGACAACTTGGACACATTGGAGGAAGAACGTGACGTCGCGAGGGCTCGTTCCGCATTCTATCAGCAGCAGGCCCGAAGATATCAAAGCAGAGAAGTACGGGCCAAGACTTACAACGTTGGTGAACTAGTTCTACGCCTGTCGGACAAGAAAAAGGACAAGCTCAAGCCCAGATGGGAGGGCCCCTTCATTATCGATCAAGTACTGACCGGCGGAGCATACCGTCTACGAAATGCGTCGGATAACCGACTCGAGCCGAACCCATGGAACGCAGCCCACCTCCGACGATTCTACGCCTAGTGCCGGACTAAGAGTTCGTCCCCTTCCCCCGTCCAAACTTTTACACTTCGGCTGTCTTTTGTTTCTCTCTTTCTCCCTTTTCACTTGAAAGCCCTTTTGGGCCTATTTTTGCACTTTTTGCATACACATGACGTGCCATCCGCACTCATTATTCCTGGGGGCTTCTTTTACAGAAGCTCAATTATATGGGTTTCATACCCAACACATGTGTCAAGCTTCCACATGTACCTTTTACTCGCCATTATATGCATCGATATGACTTAAGTTTTGGCCAAGCTGGGTTGCCTGGCTCCTGTGCTTACCCCTACGTTCCCGATTGTTCGGCTAGGAGGTAAAGGGAGCACCTCTGCGATTGTTACTGCCGGGTCAGCCGGATGTGTACCTCAGACTGGGTGAAGCCGAAAGCTAGCGTTCTTAAGGGAATATTCGGTCGGTGACTTAAAAGATGACTTTTTACCTATTTATCTATTTGCCCCCAGATGTTTTACTGCTTTCTTTGCAGTCCGGACATGCACTTTAGGGCATGCCTCCCCAGTGAAAGGAACCCTTAACGGAACTATTCTCCCTGGAAGATGTTTCTTACTAACCATGTAATATAACATAACTAGTTGGGCACTTGTCTGATAAAGCACTAATGACCCCTACGCCTGGTCTCCATGCATACCGCGGTTGTTTCTTAACCAAAAAGGTATTCGGACACACTCCGGACTCTAGGGTCCCGAGGTCGAAGCGAAAAGGTCGGCAAAGACAAACAATCTACAATCCGGCTAGAAGGCATTTCACATGTCAATTTAAAGTATAACATACATTGTCAAATTTATTGATTGTATTCCTCCTCAATCCCGTCTAATAGGCTGTCTAATTTACAGTCCCGTTGGGAAAATCTAGCAGCCAACTCTACTTGGCTGTACACCAAACTCACAGGGATCTCCTTCCCATCAGGCCCTACCGGTCCAACTTCGGCCATATGGTTGGGGTCCGCCTTCTTGTACCGCGTCTTCACCATGGCCCAAGCCTCCCTGGCACCTTGACGGCAAGCCGAAATCTTCCACAAACGGAAGCGCTGCCGTACTCCCTGCAGCTTCTCTGCAAGCTCCCCGAGGCCCTCGGGTAGGGCGAGGGCTGTCCATAAAGCCTGAAGGACGCCGCTCATTGCCTGCCGAACTCGTTCGAGTAGCTGCAAGAGTTCGGGAAGTTGATCACCCATTGATATGGGCATCTCCTCGGCAGGACGACCCGTGAGCATACCTACACGACACATCATGTCAAACTCCTTCCTCGCCGAACTCTTCTTTTCAAAGGAGTTCGCTCAAGCACTTACTATAAATGCCGCGACGAAGCCGCTGATTCTCCTTAACGGAGCCGGACAGCTCGGCCTGAGCGCATTTCAACTCTTCTCCGAGCTTGGCGTTGGCATCCTGGAGCTTGTTCCTTTCCTGCTGCACCCTATTCAGCACACTCTCGCCGGCCTTTAGCTGGCGCAGCAATGCTTGCCTGTCCGGATCTTGTCCGACGGTACCTGCAACATCATTATTATACTCGCGTGCACGCCGCACAGCGCTTATATTTATTAATAAAAATGTGTTACCAGGAGGGGCCTTTCCGTCTCCTCCTGCGGCAGCAAGTGCGGCCTCAAGCTGGGCCTTGCAATCTTGCAGCTCCCGAGACAACTGGGCGTTCTTCTCGTTAAGTGCCTGGAATTTCCAATGATCCTTAAATCAGTTAGCATAACTACTTTAAGTCTCGGGGGCTACTGGTATATACAACCGTTAAAATTTCCTTACCCGTGTGTCTTTCACATACTGCTCCGTGGCTCTGGTAAAACCATTTTGAGCGGCACGGAGATGCGCGTCCCCTGCGTTAAAGGCATCCAATGCCTCAGGGGAAAAGCACGCTTCTTGAAATACTGTCCGGCGGCGCCTATGGTTCATGGCGCTCTCCACCTCAGACTTAGTGGCGGACAGTCTGTCGGTATCCTACGTTGGGGAAGGATCCGGCTCGCGTCTTGCGCTTGCCTCCCCCTCCAGGCCGGGCGCTGGAGCCTGACCGGTGTTGGTCGGATCGGCAATTCCTGCGCTCGCAGTCCGGCGGGCGCTTTTTCTCCTACAAAGATTATGAGCACTTAGACGTTTCCTCGGAGCATCGCTCTAAAAATACGAATACGAGCTATACCTTTGCGACGACGTTTCTGCCCGCATTGCGCTCCTTTTCCGCCTGCTGGTCCGGACTTGCCTCTGTTGGTCAGCTGCCGCAGGCTCGGCTTCCTGCCGTGAAGGCGCTTCCTGCAAAATACCATCGTTCGCGAAGGTTAGATATGGGCAGGGAAGGGATACCGGTGTCCGGACTTCGGTCGCGGTCACCTAGGAAGCTGGACTTAGTCCGGGGTAGTCTGCCGTAATGGCGACCAGAGCATTGTCTATGCTGAGCTGGTGATACACCCCGTCGATCAGCTCCACCTCGATGTCCGGGTCCTCTTCGGAGGCCGGACCCAGAGATCCTTCTGGGTCCTCGGGTTGCGGAGCGGGACTCACCATGTCCTCCACAGTCCGGCGTAGATCCTGCGCCGAAGACATAATATAAGAAGCTTAAACTTCGAAATCATGGGTTGAGACCTTCAAGGTGTTCACTTACCCATCCTCTGGGGTTGACCATGGAAAACCCATTCAAAGGGTCCGTTCGAAGGAAATCCTCCTTCTCCCCCTTGTACAGGCCGGACAGGATCTTCACCAAATCCTCGGTCGAATCCGGCCCTTTGCGGCCGTGCCGGGAAGCATCGTCTTCCCCGTTGAAATCCCACATGGGGTGGCCTCTGTACTGAAGGGGCTGTACCCCTCGCTTGATGCATGTCGCCATGACTCCGATCATGGTCAAGCCGGAATGAGCCATTATTCTTATCCGGCCCATCAAGTAGTGGACGCTCTTGTCTTCCTCCAATCGGGGGCTCCGCGGGCGCCAGCTGAGGCGTTTCTTCAAGGGAGTAGCACTAAACTCCGGGAGGCCGATCCGGACTGGATCTGGCAGCGGGGCGTCTCCTATATAAAACCACTCCGAGGGCCAGTCTTCGGACGCCTTCTTGGGAGTACCGGATAGGTATCCGGTCCCGGCGATGCGCCAAATTTCGGCGCCGCCCACTTGATATATGGACCCCTGGTGAGAATGGGGTACCAGGCAAAACAGCCTCTTCCACAATGCGAAATGGGGCTCGATGCCCAGAAATAGCTCACAAAGAGCTACGTAGCCCGCGATATGCAACACAGAGGCGGGCGTGAGGTGGTGGAGCTGGAGTCCGTAGAACTTCAGGAGCCCGCGGAGGAACGGATGTATTGGAAATCCGAGCCGCCTTATCAGATAGGGGACAAAGCACACTCGCTCCTCCTTGTTGGGGCTTGGAGTGTCCTCCGCCTGCCTCCCACCTTGATAAGTAACCAGTCCGGCCCGGACTGGGACCATGAAGGCCGGAGGGAGATATCCCTCCGTTTGGAGCTTCACTAGCTCATTGTGCGAAATAGAGCACCTCCTCCAATTCCCTGGCGGTGGGCTAGGAGCGCGTGAAGAAGAGCCGCGTTGACGATCCATGGTGGAATGGATTTCTAGGTCAAAGGCACTGCGATGGAATATACGCGGGAGGAAGACGGTGCGGTTTGGATCTGGATCCTTGCCTCTTTTATAGGCGAACGACTCGCACAATTAGGGGGTGAAATGCAAAAGACACCCTGGCTTTTCGCATTCGTGCGACGCGTGGAAGAGGGCCATTATTTGGCGTAGAAGCCGAGGGACACATTATTCAAGATGAAGCCGGACACTATTCGGCAGGTACATGGAATTTGAAGGGAGAACCCGCCTTGCAACGCCGAAGACTACAAACACGCTGGACTTATCGTCATTGAAGCCTGGTTCGGGGGCTACTGAGGGAGTCCTGGACTAGGGGGTGTCCGGATAGCCGGACTATCAATATCCGCCGGACTCCAAGACTACGAAGATACAAGATTGAAGACTCCGGCTCATGTCCGGATGGTACTTTCCTTGGCGTGGAAGGCAAGCTTGGCAATACGGATATGTAGATCTCCTACCATTGTAACCGACTCTGTGTAACCCTAGCCCTCTCCGGTGTCTATATAAACTGGAGGGCTTTAGTCCGTAGGACAACATACATCTCAACAATCACACCATAGGCTAGCTTCTAGGGTTTAGCCTCCTTGATCTCGTGGTAGATCTACTCTTGTACTACCCATATCATCAATATTAATCAAGCAGGATGTAGGGTTTTACCTCCATCGAGAGGGCCCGAACCTGGGTAAAAACATCGTGTCCCTTGTCTCCTGTTACCATCCGCCTAGACGCACAGTTCGGGACCCCCTACCCGAGATCCGCCGGTTTTGACACCGACAACCGGCAAGTCTCTTTACTTGTTACGTAATACATCATTTCGTAACTAACTCATTAGCTACATTGCTTGCAAGGCTTATAGTGATGTGCATTACCGAGAGGGCCCAGAGATACCTCTCCGACAATCGGAGTGACAAAACCTAATCTCAAAATACGCCTACTCAACATGTACCTTCGGAGACACCTGTAGTACTCCTTTATAATCACCCAGTTACGTTGTGATGTTTGGTAGTACCCAAAGTGTTCCTCCGGTAAACGGGAGTTGCATAATTCTCATAGTTACAGGAACATGTATAAGTCATGAAGAAAGCAATAGCAGTATACTAAACGATCAAGTGCTAGGCTAACGGGATGGGTCATGTCAATCACATCATTCTTCTAATGATGTGATCCCACTAATCAAATGACAACACATGTCTATGGTTAGGAAACATAACCATCTTTGATTAATGAGCTAGTCAAGTAGAGGCAAACTAGTGACTATAGTTTTGTCTATGTATTCACACATGTATCATGTTTCTGGCTAATACAATTATAGCATGAATAATAAACATTTATCATGATGTGAGGAAATAAATAATAACTTTATTATTGCCTCTAGGGCATATTTCCTTCAGTCTCCCACTTGCACTAGAGTCAATAATCTAGATTACATATTAATGATTCTAACACCCATGGAGTCTTGGTGCTGATCATGTTTTGCTCGTGAGAGAGGCTTAGTCAACGGGTCTGCAACATTCAGATCCGTATGTATCTTGCAAATCTCTATGTCTCCCACTTGGACTTGGTCCTGAATGGAATTGAAGCGTCTCTTGATGTGCTTGGTCCTCTTGTGAAATCTGGATTCCTTTGCCAAGGCAATTGCACCAGTATTGTCACAGAAGATCTTCATTGGTCCCGATGCACTAGGTATGACACCTAGATCGGAAATGGACTCCTTCATCCAGACTCCTTCATTTGCTGCTTCAGAAGCAGCTATGTACTCCGCTTCACATGTAGATCCCGCCACGACGCTTTGTTTAGAACTGCACCAACTTACAGCTCCACCGTTTAATATAAACACGTATCCGGTTTGCGATTTAGAATCGTGTGGATCAGTGTCAAAGCTTGCATCGACGTAACCATTTACGACTAGCTCTTTGTCACCTCCATATACGAGAAACATATCCTTAGTCCTTTTCAGGTATTTTAGAATGTTCTTGACCGCTGTCCAGTGATCCACTCCTAGATTACTTTGGTACCTTCCTGCCAAGCTTATTGGTAAGCATACGTCAGATCTGGTACACAGCATTGCATACCTGATAGAGCCTATGACTGAAGCATAGGGAACATCTTTCATTTTTCTCTCTATCTTCTGCTGTGGTCGGGCATTGAGTTTGACTCAACTTCACACCTTGTAGCACAGGCAAGAATCCTTTCTTTGCCTGATCCATTTTGAACTTTTTCAAAATTTTGTCAAGGTATGTGCTTTGTGAAAGTCCTATTAAGCGTCTTGATCTATCTCTATAGATCTTGATGCCCAATATGTAAGCAGCTTCACCGAGGTCTTTCATTGAAAAACTTTTATTCAAGTATCCCTTTATGCTATCCAGAAATTCTATATCATTTCCAATTAATAATATGTCATCTACATATAAAACTAGAAATGCTACAGAGCTCCCACTCACTTTCTTGTAAATACAGGCTTCTCCAAAAGTCTGTATAAAACCATATGCTTTGATCACACTATCAAAACGTTTATTCCAACTCCGAGATGCTTGCACCAGTCCATAAATGGATCGCTGGAGCTTGCATACTTTGTTAGCACCTTTTGGATCAACAAAACCTTCTGGCTGCATCATATACAACTCTTCTTCTAGAAATCCATTCAAGAATGCAGTTTTGACATCCATTTGCCAGATTTCATAATCATGATATGCAGCAATAGCTAACATGATTCGGACAGACTTAAGCATCGCTACGGGTGAGAAAGTCTCATTGTAGTCAACCCTTTGAACTTGTCGAAAACCTTTCGCAACAAGTCGAGCTTTATAGACAGTTACATTACCATCAACGTCAGTCTTCTTCTTAAAGATCCATTTATTCTCAATGGCTTGCCGATCATCGGGCAAGTCAACCAAAGTCCATACTTTGTTTTCATACATGGATCCCATCTCAGATTTCATGGCCTCTAGCCATTTTGCGGAATCTGGGCTCATCATCGCTTCCTCATAGTTCGTAGGTTCATCATGGTCAAGTAACATGACTTCCAGAATAGGATTACCGTACCACTCTGGTGCGGATCTTACTCTGGTAGACCTACGAGGTTCAGTAGAAACTTGATCTAAAGTTTCATGATCAATATCATTAGCTTCCTCACTGATTGATGTAGTTGTCACAGGAACCGGTTCTTGTGATGAACTACTTTCCAATAAGGGAGTAGATACAGTTATCTCATCAAGTTCTACTTTCCTCCCACTCACTTCTTTCGAGAGAAACTCCTTCTCTAGAAAGGATCCGATTTTAGCAACGAAAATTTTGCCCTCAGATCTGTGATAGAAGGTGTACCCAATAGTCTCCTTTGGGTATCCTATGAAGACACATTTCTCCGATTTGGCTTCGAGCTTATCTGGTTGAAGTTTCTTCACATAAGCATCGCAGCCCCAAACTTTAAGAAACGACAACTTTGGTTTCTTGCCAAACCACAGTTCATAAGGCGTCGTTTCAACGGATTTTGATGGTGCCCTATTTAACGTGAATGCGGCCGTCTCTAAAGCATAACCCCAAAACGATAGCGTTAAATCGGTAAGAGACATCATAGATTGCACCATATCAAGTAAAGTACGATTACGACGTTCGGACACACCATTTCGTTGTGGTGTTCCAGGTGGCATGAGTTGCGAGACTATCCCGCATTGTTTCAAGTGTAGACCAAACTCGTAACTCAAATATTCTCCTCCACGATCAGATCGTAGAAACTTTATTTTCTTGTTACAATGATTTTCCACTTCACTCTGAAATTCTTTGAACTTTTCAAATGTTTCAGACTTGTGTTTCATTAAGTTGATATACCCATATCTGCTCAAATCATCTGTGAAGGTGAGAAAATAACGATATCCGCCACGAGCCTCAACATTCATCGGACCACATACATCTGTATGTATGATTTCCAACAAATCTGTTGCTCTCTCCATAGTTCCGGAGAATGGCGTTTTAGTCATCTTGCCCATAAGGCACGGTTCGCAAGTACCAAGTGATTCATAATAAAGTGATTCCAAAATCCCATCAGTATGGAGTTTCTTCATGCGCTTTACACCGATATGACCTAAACGGTAGTGCCACAAATAAGTTGCACTATCGTTATCAACTCTGCATCTTTTGGTTTCAACACTATGAATATGTGTATCTCTACTATCGAGATTCAATAAAAACAGACCATTCTTCAAGGGTGCATGACCATAAAAGATATTACTCATATAAATAGAACAACCATTATTCTCTGATTTAAATGACTAACCGTCTCGCATCAAACAAGATCCAGATATAATGCTCATGCTCAACGCTGGCACCAAATAACAATTATTTAGGTCTAATACTAATCCCGATGGTAGATGTAGAGGTAGCGTGCCGACCGCGATCACATCGACTTTGGAACCATTTCCCACGCGCATCGTCACCTCGACCTTAGCTAATCTTCGCTTAATCCGTAGTCCCTGTTTCGAGTTGCAAATATTAGCAACAAAACCAGTATCAAATACCCAGGTGCTACTGTGAGCATTAGTAAGGTACACATAAATAGCATGTATATCACATATACCTTTGTTCACTTTGCCATCCTTCTTATCCGCCAAATACTTGGGGCAGTTCCGCTTCCAGTGTCCAGTCTGCTTGCAGTAGAAGCACTCAGTTTCAGGCTTAGGCCCACACTTGGGTTTCTTCTCTTGAGCAGCAACTTTGCTTGCCGTTCTTTTTGAAGTTTCCCTTCTTCTTCCCTTTGCCCTTCTTCTTGAAACTGGTGGTTTTGTTAACCATCAACACTTGATGCTCCTTCTTGATTTCTAGCTCCGCAGCTTTCAGCATTGCGAAGAGCTCAGGAATAGTCTTGTTCATCCCTTGCATATTATAGTTCATCACGAAGCTCTTGTAGCTTGGTGGCAGTGATTGGAGAATTCTGTCAATGACACTATCATCAGGAAGATTAACTCCCAGTTGAATCAAGTGATTATTATACCTAGACATTTTGAGTATGTGTTCACTGACAGAACTATTCTCCTCCATCTTGCAGCTATAGAACTTATTGGAGACTTCATATCTCTCAATCTGGGCATTTTGCTTGAAATATTAACTTCAACTCCTGGAACATCTCATATGCTCCATGACGTTCAAAACATCGTTGAAGACCCGGTTCTAAGCCGTAAAGCATGGCACACTGAACTATCGAGTAGTCATCAGCTTTGCTCTGCCAGACATTCTTAACGTCGTCAGTTGCATCAGCAGCAGGCCTGGCACCCAGCGGTGCTTCCAGGACGTAACTTTTCTGTGCAGCAATGAGGATAATCCTCAGGTTACGGACCCAGTCCATGTAATTGCTACCATCATCTTTCAACTTTGCTTTCTCAAGGAACGCATTAAAATTCAACGGAACAACAGCATGAGCCATCTATCTACAAACAAACATAGACAAGCAAAATACAATCAGGTACTAAGTTCATGATAAATTTAAGTTCAATTAATCATATTACTTAAGAACTCCCACTTAGACAGACATCTCTCTAGTCATCTAAGTGATCACGTGATCCAAATCAACTAAACCATGTCCGATCATCACGTGAGATGGAGTAGTTTCAATGGTGAACATCGCTATGTTGATCATATCTACTATATGATTCACGCTCGACCTTTCGGTCTCCGTGTTCCGAGGCCATATCTGTATATGCTAGGCTCGTCAAGTATAACCTGAGTATTCTGCGTGTGCAACTGTTTTGCACCCGTTGTATTTGAACGTAGAGCCTATCACACCCGATCATCATGTGGTGTCTCAGCACGAAGAACTTTCGCAACAGTGCATACTCAGGGAGAACACTTCTTGATAATTAGTGAGAGATCATCTTAAAATGCTACCGTCAATCAAAGAAAGATAAGATGCATAAAGGATAAACATCACATGCAATCAATATAAGTGATATGATATGGCCATCATCATATTGTGCTTGTGATCTTCATCTTCGAAGCACCGTCATGATCACCATCGTCACCGGCATGACACCTTGATCTCCATTGTAGCATCGTTGTCGTTACGCCATCTATTGCTTCTACGACTATCGCTACCGCTTAGTGATAAAGTAAAGCAATTACAGGGCGTTTGCATTTCATACAATAAAGCGACAACCATATGGCTCCTGCCAGTTGCTGATAACTTCGGTGACAAAACATGATCATCTCATACAATAAAATATAGCATCACGTCTTGACCATATCACATCACAACATGCCCTGCAAAAACAAGTTAGACGTCCTCTACTTTGTTATTGCAAATTTTACGTGGCTGCTATGGGCTTAGCAAGAACCGTTCTTACCTACGCATCAAAAACCACAACGATAGTTCGTCAAGTTGGTGCTGTTTTAACCTTCGCAAGGACCGGGCGTAGCCACACTCGATTCAGCTAAGGTGAGAGAGACAGACACCAGCCAGCCACCTTTAAGCACGAGTGCTCGTAACGGTGAAACCAGTCTCGCGTAAGCGTATGCGTAATGTCGGTCCGGGCCGCTTCATCTCACAATACCGCCGAACCAAAGTATGACATGCTGGTAAGTAGTATGACTTGTATCGCCCACAACTCACTTGTGTTCTACTCGTGCATATAACATCAACGCATAAAACCTAGGCTCGGATGCCACTGTTGGGGAACGTAGTAATTTCAAAAAAATTCCTATGCACACGCAAGATCATGGTGATGATATAGCAACGAGAGGGGAGAGTATTCGTCCACGTACCCTCGTAGACCGTAAGCGGAAGCGTTAGCACAACGCGGTTGATGTAGTCGTACGTCTTAATGATCCGACCAATCCAAGCACCGAACGTACGGAGCCTCCGAGTTCAGCACACGTTCAGCTCGATGACGATCTCCGGCCTCCGATCCAGCCGAGCTCCGGAGATGAGTTCCGTCAGCACGAAAGCGTGGTGACGATGATGATGTTCTACCGGCGCAGGGCTTTGCCTAAACTCCGCGACGATATGACCGAGGTGGAATATGGTGGAAGGGGGCACCGCACACGGCTAAGGAACGATCCGTAGATCAACTTGTGTGTCTATGGGGTGCCCCCCGCCCCCGTATATAAAGGAGCCAGGGGGGAGGAGGCTGCCGGCCAAGGAGGGCGCGCCAAGGGGGGAGTCCTACTCCCACCGGGAGTAGGACTCCCTCTTTCCAAGTAGGAGTAGAGAGAAGGGGGGAAAGAGGAGGAAGAGGGGAAGGAAAGGGGGGGCGCCGCCCCCCTTCCCTTGTCCTATTCGGACTAGGAAGTGGAGGGGCGCGCGGCCCCCTCCTGCCTCCTTCCCTCTTCTCCCTCGAGGCCCATGTAGGCCCAATAACCCCCCGGGGGGTTCCGGTAACCTCCCGGTACTCCGGTAAAATGCCGATTTCACCCGGAACTATTCTGATGTCCAAACATAGGCTTCCAATATATCAATCTTTATGTCTCGACCATTTAGAGACTCCTCGTCATGTCCGTGATCACATCCGGGACTCTGAACAAACTTTGGTACATCAAAACTTATAAATTCATAATAAAACTGTCATCAAAACGTTAAGCGTGTGGACCCTACGGGTTCGAGAACTATGTAGACATGACCTAGAACCATTCTCGGTCAATAACCAATAGCGGGACCTAGATGCCCATATTGGTTCCTACATATTCTACGAAGATCTTTATCGGTCAAACCGCATAACAACATACGTTGTTCCCTTTGTCATCGGTATGTTACTTGCCCAAGATTCGATCGTCGGTATCCAATACCTAGTTCAATGTCGTTACCGGCAAGTCTCTTTACTCGTTACGTAATACATCGTTCCGTAACTAACTCATTAGCTACATTGCTTGCAAGGCTTATAGTGATGTGCATTACCGAGAGGGCCCAGAGATACCTCTCCGACAATCGGAGTGACAAAACCTAATCTCGAAATACGCCAACTCAACATGTACCTTCGGAGACACCTGTAGTACTCCTTTATAATCACCCAGTTACGTTGTGACGTTTGGTAGCACCCAAAGTGTTCCTCCGGTAAACGGGAGTTGCATAATTCTCATAGTTACAGGAACATGTATAAGTCATGAAGAAAGCAATAGCAGTATACTAAACGATCAAGTGCTAGGCTAACGGGATGGGTCATGTCAATCACATCATTCTTCTAATGATGTGATCCCACTAATCAAATGACAACACATGTCTATGGTTAGGAAACATAACCATCTTTGATTAATGAGCTAGTCAAGTAGAGGCATACTAGTGACTATAGTTTTGTCTATGTATTCACACATGTATCATGTTTCCGGTTAATACAATTCTAGCATGAATAATAAACATTTATCATGATGTGAGGAAATAAATAATAACTTTATTATTGCCTCTAGGGCATATTTCCTTCAATATATGCCTTCCTGATATCAGCCGCTGTTGCCTTATTTGTTCCTTCAAACAGGTGGTTAGAAACAGTCATGCTACCTTTTCCCATTGAGAAATTGGAATGCTTATATTTGTGAGTCTATGCTTCAACTAGTGCCACTTTTATAGTGATCACACTTTCAATATCTATGCAAACAGGGATGCTCGATTTTAGTGAAATTGCACAAAAAGTCCAAATGGTTCAACATTAGGAGCATGTTGTCTTCCAAACCTTTATATCCAATTGGTGGCACTATGAGCTGTTCATTACGAAGGTACATGGTTTGCTACTATCTTGCTACTCTTTTTGTACTGTCATTAGATAGTAATATTAGTGGTTTGCATGTGAATTTATTGGCAGGGTGGACCTACATTGGAGGTGCAGGGCATGATTCAATGATTGGATGCTCAATTTTGGTTGTATCGATTTCACCTCTTCCATCACTGCGAACATGGATATCCTTGGTCTGATGAAGAATAGGCGCTATATTTTTTCTCTGAACCAGCAAATCAATTCAGTATGAAATTGTCCAGGGCCAAACATGACAGTATAAAATTGTCCAGTGCAAAACATGACAGATGCTAAGCGGAAGAGGCGTGTTTAAACAGAAAATACAAGGTGGGGTATATGTTTGCTAGCTGGTTGATATTTGTGCCGACAGATGTCTGCCCGAACAAACAAAAGTGACCACAATATTGGTGGAACTGCACAAAAGAATAGTATAGTCACTGCATGTAGTACCATTTGAAAATAGACACAGAGAGAGTCACTTCATGGACTACACAAAAGTAGTACTGTACTATTTATTGGCCAACAATAGGTGCTTCATTGCTTTGGTCTGATTATACAATGGGCATCATTTTGCCTAAGTTAAAGTTTGTATTCCGAAAATAGTCTCGCCGTATGATCGAGAGAAGACCAAGTCATATTGCAGTGGATGTTCCTCCATCATGTGTGGTTCATTCTCATGGTTCCCGCTGTTGGTGAAACCACTTATGTTTGCAAGAAGAATTGTAGACTTCACAAACAAATTTGTCTTTCACTCTGTACTGAATGTTGGCCCAGAGAAGCATCCATGTTAGTAGGAAGAACAGATGTTTTCTCTATATCTTTGCTTTTGGAGCTACATACTTGTATATGATCTGTGAATCATTGAGATGCATTAACATGTTACTAGTTGGTTGTGAATTTGGGCTACCAATGTGAACATACTACAATGCCAGGCCTGTGAGTCTCGTGTGAACATTTCGAACGGATCAATTCTTACTACTGTGCACAGCATGATCCTGATTTCTGTGTTCTCAGTGTTTACAAGTTACTAGCAGTTCCTTATTTCTGTTCGCTCAGTGTTTACAAGTTACTTATCGATCACTAGCTAGCCTACTAATACGCCTCCTGGCACTTTTAGTTGCGACACAAGATCCAAAGGTGGCAATTTTCTAAATAAAAATGCCTATCTCTGAAGAAATTGACAAGCTGTTCTGAAGAAAATGCCATGCGAATCTGAAGAAACTGCCAGCAAAAACGTTCGCAAATGCCTTATCTCCCAGTGAACGTTCATCAACTAATGCGATCCTACACGTACACTATCCGACCCTACTCGATCCTACACGTACACTATCCGACCTACTCGATCCTACACAAATAAATAGCGGATCATGCACGTACTACCTCCTTTCCAGTTTGCAGGGCTCAATTCAAAAATCTCACCAACCAAGGTAGATGATGAGTGGTGAAATCATTTTTGACAAGGAGGGAGTACCTCATCTGGATGATTCGAGTGCACTCGTTTGACCGTCATGCCGATGTGCGACCCAGCACGGACGGGACGCACCACTGACAGGACGGGATGGCACATCAGTTTTTCCAGTTTTCCACGGTAAGCTGGCGCACTAAGACATGCCTACTTATGCATTGAATTCCGATGACCGCCGCGTTTCCCATGACACGCTGCTTCAACTACCTTCCGCCTATAATTACTGGTTCCCGACGGTCTCCGGTAGCACCATCACCCAAGTAGCCCTATCGGCTCCCCTCACAACCCCCACAGGCCCGACGTTGCTCGCCACTTGCCCTCGCTCTCGCCACGTTCGTCATGCCCCCGACCGTCCGCAATAGGCGACACTAGAGGCGCTCACCACCGGAGCTAGTGTTCGGTTATTCACCAGAAGGAAGACGGAGGGAGGACTGATACGTCCATTTTGCATCATGTTTTCTTACTATTATTTATAATGTTTTTATCCATAATAATGCTTTTTGGAGTAATTATAATGCCTTGTCTCTCATAATTTGCAAGGTACACACCAAGAGGGAGAATTCCGGCAGTTGGAAATCTGGACCTGGAAAAGCTACGTCAGGCCACCTATTCTGCACAACTCCAAACAAGCTAAAACTTCATGGAGATTTTTATGGAATATTTAAGAATTACTGGAGCCAATAACCACAAGAAGGGGGCCACCAGGTGGGCACTGATACATCTCCATCGTATCTACTTTTCCAAACACTTTTGACCTTGTTTTGGACTCTAACTTGCATGATTTGAATGGAACTAACCCGGACTGACACTGTTTTCAGCAGAATTGCCATGGTGTTATTTTTGTGTAGAAATAAAAGTTCTTGGAATGACCTAAAACTTCACGGAGAATATTTTTGGAATTTATAAAAAATACTAGCGAAAGAATCAACACCAGGGGGCCCACACCCTGCCCGCGAGGGTGGGGGGCACGCACAGCCCCCTGGGGCGCGCCCCTTCCTCGTGGGCCCCCTGAGGCTCCAACGACGTCAACTCCAACTCTATATATTCACGTTCGGGGAGAAAAAAAATCAAGGAGAAGGATTCATCACGTTTTACGATACGGAGCTGCCGCCAAGCCCTAATCTCTCTCGGGAGGGCTGATCTGGAGTCCGTTCGGGGCTCCGGAGAGGGGAATCCATCGCCATCGTCATCATCAACCTTCCTCCATCACCAATTTCATGATGCTCACCGCCGTGCGCGAGTAATTCCATCGTAGGCTTGCTGGACGGTGATGGGTTGGATGAGATTTATCATGTAATCGAGTTAGTTTGGTTAGGGTTTGATCCCTAGTATCCATTATGTTCTGAGATTGATGTTGCCATGACTTTGCTATGCTTAATGCTTGTCACTAGGGCCTGAGTGCCATGATTTCAGATCTGAACATATTATGTTTTCATGAATATATATGAGTTCTTGATCCTATTTGCAAGTCAATAGTCACCTACTACGTGTTATGATCCGGTAACCCCAAAGTGACAATAATTGGGACCACTCCCGGTGATGACTATAGTTTGAGGAGTTCATGTATTCACTAAGTGTTAATGCTTTGTTCCGGTACTCTATTAAAAGGAGGCCTTAATACCCCTTAGTTTCCAATAGGACCCCGCTGCCACAGGAGGGTAGGACAAAAGATGTCATGCAAGTTCTTTTCCATAAGCACGAATGACTATATTCGGAATACATGCCTACATTACATTGATGAACTGGAGCTAGCTCTGTGTCACCCTATGTTATAACTATTGCATGAGGAATCGCATCCGACATAATATTCCATCACTGATCCATTTCCTACGGGCTTTTCACATATTTATCTTTGCTTAGTTACTTTTCCGTTTCCATTGTTACAATCACTACAAAAACTACTACTGTTACTTTTGCCACCATTACTGCTACTTCTATATTACTTTGCTACTAAATACTTTGCTGCAGATATTAAGTCTTTCAGGTGCGGTTGAATTGACAACTCAACTGTTAATGCTTGAGAATATTCTTTGGCTCCACTTGTGTCGAATCAATAAATTTGGGTTGAATACTCTACCTTCGAAAACGTTGCGATCCCCTATACTTGTGGGTTATCAGGCACAACCCACCCGGGCGCGCCAGGGCCCCCAGGCGCGCCCTGGTGGTTTGTGGCCTCCTCGGACCACCTTCGGTGCCCATCTTCTGGTATATAGGTCATTTTGACCTAGAAAAAATAAGGAGGAGACTTTTAGGATGGAGCGCCGCCATCTCGAAGCGGAACTTGGGCAAGAGCACTTTTGCCCTCCGACAGAGTGATTCCGCCGGGGGAACTTCCATCCCGGAGGGGGAAATCATCTTCACCATCATCACCAACAACTCTCCCATCTTGGGGAGGGCTATATCCATCAACATCTTCAACAACACCATCTCATCTCAAAACCTAGTTCATGTCTTGTGTTCAATCTTGTTACCGGAACTATATATTGGTGCTTGTGGGTGACTAGTAGTGTTGATTACATCTTGTAGTGATTACTATATGGTTTATTTGGTGGAAAACTATATGTTCAGATCCATTATGTTATTTAATACTCCTCTGATGATGAACATGTTTATCATTTGTGAGTAGTTACTTTTGTTCTTGAGGTCACGGGAGAAATTATGTTGCAAGTAATCATGTGAACTTGATATGTGTTTGATATTTTGATAGTATGTATGTTGTGATTCCCTTAGTGGTGTCATGTGAGCATCGACTACATGACACTTCACCATATTTGGGCCTAAGGGAATGCATTGTGGAGTAGCAATTAGATGGTGGGTTGCGAGAGTGACAGAAACTTAAACCCTAGTTTATGCGCTATTTCGTAAGGGACCGACTGGATCCAAAAGTTTAATGCTATGGTTAGAATTTATTCTTAATACTTTTCTGGTAGTTGCAGATGCTTGCGGGAGGGTTAATCATAAGTAGGAGGTTTGTTCAATTAAGAACAGCACCTAAGCACCGGTCCACCCACATATCAAATTATCAAAGTAGCAAACACAAATCAAACCAACATGATGAAAGTGACTAGACAAAATTGCCGTGTACCCTCAAGAACGCTTTGCTTATCATAAGAGACCGTTTTGGCCTGTCCTTTGCCTCAAAAGGATTGGTCTACCTTGTTGCACTTTTGTTACTACTACCGTTACTTGCTCGTTACAAATTATCTTGCTATCAAACTACTCCGCTACTTACAATTTCAGCACTTGCAGACATTACCTTACTGAAAACTACTTGTCATTTCCTTCTGCTACTCATTGGGTTTGACACTCTTACTTATCAAAAAGAGCTAAAATTGATCCCCTATACTTGTGGGTTATCAAGGCTATTTTCTGGCACCGTTGCCGGGGAGTGAAGCGCCTTTGGTAAGGAAACATTTATATAGTATGCTGAAATTTATTGTCACTTGTTACTATGAAAAACAATCCTTTGAGGGGTTTGTTCGGGGTATCTTCACCTCGTCCGGAACCACAATTAGCTACCCCTCAACCTACTGCACCTACTGAAAATACTGAATATGAAATTCCTTCGGGTATGATAGAACAACTGCTAGCTAATCCTTATGCAGGAGACGGAACTGAACATCCTGATATGCACTTGATATATGTGGAACAAATTTGCGGATTGTTTAAGCTTGCAGGTTTACCCAGGGATCAAGTTATGAAAAAGTTTTTCCCTTAATCTTTGAAGGGAAAAGCATTAGCATGGTATAGGCTATGCGATGATATTGGATAATGGAATTGGAATCGTTTGAAATTGGAGTTCCACCAAAATTTTATCCTATGCATCTAGTTCATCGTGATCGGAATTATATATATACTTTTTGGCCTCACGAAGGAGAAAGTATAGCTGTAGCTTGGGGGAGGCATAAGTCAATGTTATATTCATGCCCCAATCATGAGCTCTTAAGAGAAATTATTATCTAGAACTTTTATGCTCGGCTTTCTCGTAAAGATCAAACCATGCTTGATACTTCTTGTCACTACTAGGAAATACCTTATAGACAAATGCTTAGCAGTAGCGAGGTGTATAAACCCCGCGCTACTACTAATTAGTAGTATTGCGGTTTATAAACCCACGCTACTACTACATTGATAGTAGTAGCGCGGGGTATAAACCCACACTACTACTAACTGGTTTCCACCGTGCCCGTCGGGACAAACAGTAGTAGTAGCGCGGGGTATAAACCCACGCTACTACTAAGTTGATAGTAGTAGCGTGGTGTATAAACCCCACGCACCTAGTATGTGGTCTCCATCGTGCTTCCCGCGACAGGCCGTAGCAGCAGCATTGGGTATAAACCCAGCGCTACTACTATAGAACCACCAACGCATGTATACGCACATAGCTCGCGGAGGCCAAAGCCCAAATTCCCCTCCGCCTCGCCTGAACACTCCGCACGCTCTTCCTCTCCTATTCCCCAAGTCCCCGGTGCTGCTGCCCGTCGTTCCCACCAAGCACCACCCGTCCGCCACCGCCACCGCCTCCCTCTCCCTCTCCACCCGCGCGCGCCGCCTCCCCCAGCGCCCCGTCCCCCTCGCCATCTCCTCCGGTGGACGGGGTCGGCCCCGCGGCACCGATGCGGGGCGACGTGTACCTGGGGCGGCAGCCCACGGCCACGGCAGGCGCCCGCACGCGCGCACCGGAGGAGGACGCCGAGAGGCGCCACCGCCGCAAGGAGAAGCGGAGGGCCCTGGCCAAGAAGACACCCTCCAGCGTGGCCTGCTACTACGGCTGCTGTGCCCCGCTGCACACCGGCGAGGAGGGGTCCCCGGCCACGTCGAGCCCGCACCTACGACCTGGTAAGTAGGCGCATCCACAGGCCCAACTCACTACCATTTTCAGTGTGTTTCCTTTTGCCCGTCGTCGATGTCGGCAGTGAAAATTCGATGCCTAATCACACCTGATGGCTGATGTAGTGTCTGCAGTCTGCACTAGGAAATGAAATTCTAAAGTGACAATTTGTTTATCTTGACTGTATGACTGCTGGACAGGACAACATTGTCTTGTTTGTATCCTGTGTGAGCAGAAGAAGAGGCACAACCAACTGAAGACCGTGCTATGCGGGCGGTGTAAGCTGCTGTCGCACGGAAGGTGTTTGACAAAATGTCCAAGTAAGGTAAGAGTGGCTTTCATAGTTCTAGTACTACTTGGTGTTTTTGTTTGTCACTATAATGTGCTAATGTGACTCTAACATTTCCCTAAAGAAAGAAAGCCTCAACTTCACCGTGGCACTCGCCACTAACTACCTATCTTGTCCTGTCACGTACCTGAAAAATACTAAACTAAAAGGCATTGTTGTTGCCCGAAACAAAGTAGCCCCTCCTCTGTTTTTGCAATGCTACCATCGGGTCTTCACTTATCCCATCTGGGCCATCCACTAACCGAACTTAACTCAGCCGCGACGTGCTTCCGTTCTTTAGAGTACCACCTTTCTTCAGTGAAGCTTTGGCTGTGGTCCCTCTTGACAGCAAGTAACCCAGGTTCATGCATTCTGTGTCTGCATTTGCATTACGGCCATCATTCTATAATTCCAGTTTGATGGCATCAACTCCGACAGCAGTGACGTAGCCATCAGTCTTCACTTATCCCATCTAGGCCATCTGCTAACTGAAATTAAGTGAGCCGCGCTGTGCTTCAGTTCTTTAGTGTACCATTCTTCAGCAGCAGGTAACCCAGGTTCAATAAACAAAGGTTCAAAACCAAGTATGAACACACGCTATCTTGTCTTGTGATGAACCAAAATCAATGTTTATTGTAATGTAAAAGGGTAGTACTGTTGAATTGATGCATGCGTGGTTCGACTGTGGTCGTCATTGCTTTTGGCAGGTTGAGGCCTGGGAGCTACTCTAGATGCTGTCGAGTTGCGAGCATATTTTGGGTAAGCAGCAGCAGAATAGCATATTTTATTGAGTTACTCGATGAAATTCACAGGAGAAAGAGAGAGACAGACCGCAATCGACCACAACAATGACACTGTTCACAGGTGCGTAACAACTTGCTTTCCTTAACTCTCTTCCTATTTTTCTGCATGTAGATTAATGTAGTTTGTGGATGCATATGGTCATACACCCAATGAAAATGGTTTGTTGGATCTCGATCGTAGTGATACACATATTCATAATATTAAAGCCAAAAGATGCAAAGTTAATAATGATAGTGCAACTTATTTGTGGCACTACTGTTACGTCATATTGGTGTAAAGCGCATGAAGAAACTCCATGCTGATGCGATTTTGGAATCACTTGATTATGAATCACTTGATGCTTGCGAACCATGACTTATGGGCAAGATGACTAAGACTCCGTTCTCCGGAACAATGGAGCGAGTACCTGACTTATTGGAAATAATACATACTGATGTATGCGATCCGATGAGTGTTGAGGCTCGCGACGGGTATCGTTATTTTCTGACCTTCACAGATGATTTGAGAAGATATGGGTATATCTACTTGATGAAACATAAGTCTGAAACATTTGAAAAGTTCATATAATTTCAGAGTGAAGTGGAAAATCATCGTAACAAGAAAATAAAGTTTGTACGATCTGATCGTGGAGGAGAATATTTGAGTTATGAGTTTGGTCTTCATTTGAAACAATGCGGAATACACGCCACCTGAGACACCACAGCGTAATGGTGTGTCCGAACATCGTAACCGTACTTTATTAGATATGGTGCAATCTATGATGTCTCTTACTGATTTACCACTATCTTTTGGGGTTATGCATTAGAGACAGCTGCATTCACGTTAAATAGGGCACCATCTAAATCCGTTGAGACGACACCATATGAACTGTGGTTTAGCAATAAACCAAAGGTGTCGTTTCTTAAAGTTTGGGGTTGCGATGTTTGTGTGAAAAAGTTTCATCCTGATAAGTTCAAACCCAAATCGGAGAAATGTGTCTACATAGGATACCCAAAGGAGATAGTTGGGTACACCTTCTATCACAGATCCGAAGGCAAGACATTCGTTGCTAGAATTGATCCTTTCTAGAGAAGGAGTTTCTCTCGAAAGAAGTGAGTGGGAGGAAAGTAGAACTTCAACCAGAGTGAGATCCGCACCAGAGTGGTACGGTAATCCTGTTTTGGAGGTCATGTTACTTGACCATGATGAACCTACGAACTATGAGGAAGCGATGATGAGCCCAGATTTCGTGAAATGGCTTGAGGCCATGAAATCTGGGATGGGATCCATGTATGAGAACAAAGTGTGGACTTTGGTTGAATTCCCCGATGATCGGCAAGCCATAGAAAATAAATGGATCTTCAAGAGGAAGATGGACGCTGATAGTAGTGTTACTATCTACAAAGCTAGACTTGTCTAAAAAGGTTTTGACAAAGTTCAAGGTGTTGACTACGATGAGATTTTCTCACTCGTAGTGATGCTTAAGTCTGTCCGAATCATGTTGGCAAATTGCCACATTTTATGAAAACTGGCAAATGGATGTCAAAACTACATTCCTTAATGGATTTCTTAAAGGAGAGTTGTATATGATGCAACCAGAAGGGTTTGTCGATCCTAAAGGTGCTAACAAAATGTGCAAGCTCCAGTGATACATCTATGGACTGGTGCAAGCACCTCGGAGTTGGAATATATGCTTTGATGAGTTGATCAAAGCATATAGTTTTATACAGACTTACGGTGAAGCCTGTATTTACAAGAAAGTGAGCGGGAGCACTACATCATTTCTGATAAATATATGTGAATGACATATTGTTGATCGGAAATAATGTAGAATTTTCTGGAAAGCATAAAGGAGTATTTAAAAGGAGTTTTTCAAAGAAAGACCTCGATGAAGCTGCTTACATATTGAGCATCAAGATCTATAGAGATAGATCAAGATGCTTGGTAAGTTTTTTCAACGAGTACATACCTTGACAAGATTTTGATGTAGTTCAAAATAGAACAGTCAAAGAAAGAGTTCTTGCTTGTGTTACAAGGTGTGAAATTGAGTAAGACTCAAAGCCCGACCACGGCAGAAGATAGAAAGAGAATGAAAGTCATTCCCTATGCCTCAATCATAGGTTCTATAAAGTATGCCATGCTGTGTATCAGATTTATTTTATACGCTACACTGAGTTTGGCAAGGGAGTACAATAGTGATCTAGGAGTAGATCATTGAACAGCAGTCAAAATTATCCTTAGTGGAATAAGGATATATTTATCGATTATGGAGGTGACAAAATTTTCATCGTAAAGGGTTACGTCGATGCAAGTTTTGACACTGATCCAGATGACTCTAAGTCTCAATCTGGATACATATTGGAAGTGGGAGCAATTAGCTAAAGTAGCTCCGTGCAGAGCATTGTAGATATGGAAATTTGCTAAATACATACGGATCTAAATTTGGCAGACCCGTTGACTAAACTTCTCTCACAAGCAAAACATGATCACACCTTAGTACTCTTTGGGTGTTAATCACATGGCGATGTGAACTAGATTATTGACTCTAGTAAACCCTTTGAGTGTTGGCCACATGGCGATGTGAACTATTGGTGTTAAATCACATGGCGATGTGAACTAGATTATTGACTCTAGTGCAAGTGGGAGACTGAAGGAAATATGCCCTAGAGACAATAAAAAAAGTTGTTATTTATATTTCCTTATATCATGATAAATGTTTATTATTCATGCTAGAATTGTATTAACCATAAACTTAGTACATGTGTGAATACATAGACAAACAGAGTGTCACTAGTATGCCTCTACTTGACTAGCTCGTTGAATCAAAGATGGTTAAGTTTCCTAGCCATAGACATGAGTTGTCATTTGATTAACGGGATAACATCATTAGAGAATGATGTGATTGACTTGACCCATTCCGTTAGCATAGCACTTGATCGTTTAGTATATTGCTATTGCTTTCTTCGTGACTTATACGTGTTCCTATGACTATCTACAGGTGTCTTCGATGGTACTTGTTGAGTTGGCATAGATCGAGATTAGGATTTGTCACTCCGATTGTCGGAGAGGTATCTCTGGGCCCTCTCAGTAATGCACATCACTATAAACCTTGCAAGCAATGTGACTAATGAGTTAGTTGCAGGATGATGCATTACAGAAACGAGTAAAGAGACTTGCCGATAACGAGATTGAACTAGGTATTGAGATACCGACGATCGAATCTCGAGCAAGTAACATACCAATGACAAAGGGAACAACATATGTTGTTATGCGGTTTGACCGATAAAGATCTTCGTAGAATATGTAGGAGCCAATATGAGCATCGAGGTTCCGTTGTTGGTTATAAACCGGAGATGAGTCTCAGTCATGTCTACATAGTTCTCGAACCCGTACGGTTTGCACGCTTAACGTTCGGTGACAATCGGTATTATGAGTTTATGTGTTTTGATGTACCGAAGGTTGTCCGGAGTCCTGGATGAGATCAGGGATATGACGAGGTGTCTTGAAATGTTTGAGATGTAAAGATTGATATATTGGAAGGCTATATTCAGACATCGGCAAGGTTCTGAGTGGTTCGGGTATTTATCGGAGTACCGGAGAGTTACGGGAATTCGCCGGGGAGTATATGGGCCTTATTGGGCTTTAGGGGAGAGAGAGAGAGGGGCTGCCTAGGGCAGGCCGCGCGCCCCCAAGGCCTAGTCCGAATTGGACTAGGGGGAGGGGCAGCGCCCCCTCCTTCCTTCTCTTCTCTCTTCCCCTTCCTTCTCTCCTACTCCGACTACTTGGAATGGGGGGAATCCTACTCCTGGTGGGAGTAGGACTCCCTAGGGCGCGCCATAGTAGAGGGCCGGCCCTCCCCCTCCTCCACTCTTTTATATACGGGGGAGGGGGCACCCCATAGACACACAAGTTGATCAGTTGATCTTTTAGCCGTGTGCGGTGCCCCCCTCCACCATAATCCACCTCGATCATATCATAGCGGTGCTTAGGCGAAGCCCTGCGTCGGTAGCATCATCATCACCGTCATCACACCGTCGTGCTGACGGAACTCTCCCTCGAAGCTCTGCTGGATCGTGAGTTCGTGGAACGTCACCGAGCTGAACGTGTGCTGAACTCGGAGGTGCCGTGTGTTCGGTACTTGGATCGGTCGGATCATGAAGATGTACGACTACATCAACTGCGTTGTCATAACGCTTCCGCTTACAGTCTACGAGGGTACGTGGACAACACTCTCCCCTCTCGTTGCTATGCATCAGCATGATCTTGCATGTGCGTAGGAAATTTTTGAAATAACTACGTTCACCAACACAGCTTATCCCGACAAAAGTAGTCTTCTCCCGCCAAAGGCTCTGGTGGTGACGCCGTCTTGGGCTCCATGGTGACCTCCGTCCTGCCGTCCTGCGGGTCTTGGTCTCGTTGCACCGATATGGAAACCTTTGCTTGACGCCTCGGTACTCCTCGCCTGCGGTTGCCTCCTTAGCACCAAAGTGGAAGCAAGGACATTGTGCACGTTGGCGCCCGCTTGCACCCGCCTGGTCTCGATCGTCATGGCTTGCATCATTGGAACCTCGCGAGGTTTGCCTTGCCTCGATCTCTCCGCCCCTCACGAGCCAGCCTGGTGAGGCCGCTCCCGAGGAGGTCTTGTGTTGCCCGCCTCGTGAGGCTTGGCCCCTCGCGAGGGTTGATGTCTACTACACAACCTTCTTCTTGTAGACGTTGTTGGGCCTCCAAGTGCAGAGGTCTGTAGGACAGTAGCAAATTTCCCTCAAGTGGATGACCTAAGGTTTATCAATCCGTGGGAGGCGTAGGATGAATATGGTCTCTCTCAAGCAACCCTGCAACCAAATAACAAATAGTCTCTTGTGTCCCCAACACACCCAATACAATATTAAATTGTATAGGTGCACTAGTTCGGCGTTCCGTGATGATACGTGTTTGTCACAGTAGGTCGCGTTTTTTGTCATGCATGTACATCCATGACAAATTTATGACAGAATCAAGATAGTCATACATGTGCTGTCGTAGAAGTGTTCGATGACATTACCAAAATTATCATCACGGAAGTGTCCACTTCCATGACGATAAATCGCGCGTCACAGAACTGCTTTCGTCAAGGGTGACCGACACATGGCATCCACCGTAACGGAATGTCGTTAAGCTATCGGGTCAGGTTTTGGATCCGATAACCCGTTAACAGCCCCAACCAATGGGGATTTTCCACGTGTAAAATCATCATTGGCTGGAGGAAACACGTGTCGGCTCACCGTTGGGACATATGGCATCCACTCATTGGACAGAAGGCGCCTATGATACGTCGACATGTGGCACGGCCCAACAGAGGCCCATTCCTGTGAAAAGGCCGGCCCGTTTGACTTGGTCAAAAGGTGGCAGGCCGGCCCATGGAAAGCCTGGTAACGGTTTGTTCGCATATAGCCCATTTACAGCCCGCTAACCCAAGGCCCGTTACGCCCTATCCGAATTAGGCCCAGTAGCGTCATCTGGGCCATCCAATATGATTCCAGCCCGTTTTCACTTCTGGCCCATGTATGGCCCATGACGTCTTTCGTCCCATATGAGGCCCTATGTAACTCTTGGCCTATTAACGACCCGTGGTGAAACTGGCCCGCAATGAACAGTGTATCACTTTACACCCACTAACGGCCCGTGGTGAAACTGGCCCGTAATGAATAGTATATCACTTTATACCCATTAAGGGCCAGTTATTCAGTTGGGCCGTTTCCAGCAAATGTTATCTTTCGGCCTTCTCAGAGCCCATTTATTCTTGGCCTCATTTCCAGCATTCGTTTACTTACGGCCCGTTACTGTCATTTTCTGCTTGTGGGCCAAATTCAGCCCGTGGTTACATCGGCCCGTTTGTGGTCCGTTAATACGTTGGGTCATTTTCGTAGCGTCATCAAATACGGCCTATTAACGATGGCCCGTTATGGTCATACGGCCCGTATAAGGCCCATTGATGATACGGCCCGTAGAAGGCCCATTGTTTCTACGGCCCGTAGAAGGCCCATTGTTTCTACGGCCCGTAGAAGGCCCATTGTTTCTATGGCCCGTAGAAGGCCCATTGTTTCTATGGCCCGTAGAAGGCCTACTGTTTCTACGGCCCGTAGAAGGCCCACTGTTTCTACGGCCCGTAGGAGGCCCAGTGTCACTACAGTAAATATTAGCCCATGGTTATTGTGCCCTAGTTTTAAAAAGAACTGCACTGACTACAAGCAAACAAATAAACAAGACAACAAGGAAATAAATAAACAAGCAACTTATGCTAGGCTATCATGGCTGTTACAGATATTACATCCACTGGGCATTAAAGTTCGCCGCCAGTGCAAATATAGGGAACAAAGCAGTATATCATATACACTGGTTGTCAAAGTTTGCGACCAGTGCAAATAAACGCCGCAGCAAAAAAAATCCAGAATTGAAACCACTTCAGAAGATCTAAAGAAACAATATCCTTGGTACCCATAATGCTGGCAAGATGCTTAGGAAGCTTATTAACTTTCTCTTGTTTCGCGCTTAAATCCTCCAGCGCTTGCTGTTGCACCAGAAAATATGCATCTGAATTCTGCAGGGACTTCCTCAGTCCTTCAGCTTCCTGTCACAGCACATCTGATCGATGTATTTCAACTTGAAGTTGAGACTCTAGAAGACGAACTGATTCAGGCAGTGAGTTCGAAGAGCTTGTGCCAGCAGTAGTGGCCAGTAACTCGAACACTACATCAAGACATGACTTTTGGGTTCCCTCACTGTCGTCAAGATAGTTTTTATCAGCTTTCTTGGAGACCAATAGGGATGTCTCACTATCTTGAACCTTATCTGCATTACTTCATTTACCATTGGATAATGCGGTATTGTTCTCCAATATTTTGTCCGCATTCTAAAAGAGAAACAAGCAGACACATCACATGTTTACCATGTTGTATATGAAACTCATTTTGGTAAATGAGTTCAGTAGCAAAATGGACAGGATAATAGCATGAAACAAACATATATCTATGTGCCATGGTCACTTTATGGTCTATATCATTCTAGTTTTTGTTGCCAAATCAAGATAGAGACACAGTTCAAATAATATTTGTTCAAGACAAAGCAGGATAGACAGAATATAAGTGTGGGTAACTATAGAGCAATAACAACACTTGTAATGTGCATCACATGAGAACATAACTGTTTATTCAATTGAAAATGAAATCAACATAGAGCAGGTTACAATAGCAAACCAGTTAAAGAAAAAGGTTTAAAACATACATGTTGCGCCATTGGAGTTTCAATTCCATCCTTCAAATTTGAAAATAGTTGGTATGAGTAAATACAGTAATGCAAGAGCAAAGGAATATGAACCATAGCTACAGAACCTGACCTGAGAACAAATCTTCTTCTCCTTTAAGCGTTGAGTTGGGATTCGGAGTGGTGGTCCTCGTGCTTTGGGCACTGTAGTTCCCTTACTAACCACTCGTGTTTGGGTGCTCTATGGTGGAGACGGTGCTGTGTCAACTGGAACTGGGTTACTATCTGCCGGGGTTGGGGTTAAAAGGGGTGTAGCTGGTTCTCTGTCCAACTGGGTAGGGGTACAATCTGTGAGAGTCTGGGTTATGTGCGGTGGATCTGGTCCTTGGGCAAGTACAACTGTGGTTCTATCTGCATCAACTGGTAGCACTATCTTTTTGAAGACCGTGTTGTTACTCCCTTAGATACTGCCATCACGCTCTCCAATTCAAATGGCTGATAAACAAGAAAAGTAATTGAAAGTATAGACATTGTATGATAGATAGGTGCAATGGATAGTGGGGAATAAAAGAGGGCATGAAATAATTCATATTTATGTTGTCTAACCAAATAGGATAGCTTGACACAATTTCACATATATGATGGCTAACTAAACAGGATAGCATGACACAATTTCACATTATGATGGCTAACTAAAAAAGATGGAAAGACATAGTTCAAAATATGAGACTACAGGATGACATGACATAACTATATAATG
Organism: Triticum dicoccoides; assembly: GCF_002162155.2. Classification (NCBI taxonomy): domain Eukaryota; kingdom Viridiplantae; phylum Streptophyta; class Magnoliopsida; order Poales; family Poaceae; genus Triticum; species Triticum dicoccoides. Next base: position 825,105,738 of record NC_041385.1, read on the forward strand.
TGTTTATTAAATAGGTTGGCATGCCATAATTCACATACATTCATGGATAGAATGCCATAATTCTAAATATGATGACTGTAAACACTAAACAGGATGAGATGATATAACTATATGATGTCTTTATTAAATGGGTTGCCATGCCATAATTCAGATAGATGATGTGTATGTACTTTGTAAACATGATGGCATGATATAATTCAAATATATGATTTATATAGTAAGCAAGTAAGCAGATGGCAATCTATATATGATGTAAAAACTAAGCAATGCAAGACAACATGCATGACATGGCTAATATAACCCTGCCAAGTTTGAGCATAGACCTCAGGGGGGAAATAGGACTGGTCATCGGTCTCTGAATCCTCCTCTGAGGAGCTCTCTGTAGCCAGCAAGATGTCTGCTTCAGCAGGTAGCATTGTCTGCTCTGAATACCTTGTTTTCACTCCAGATACTTCCATCACCGCTTCAAATGGCTGATGCACAGGAAGAATAGTTGAATATACAAACGTTGTCGACAAATGGAACACGTAATACAAAAAAATGATAGCATGATATAATTCACATACATGATGATTGGCTAAACAGCATGGCATTGCATAATTCACATATATAATGCCTTTGCAACAAGATAGCATTGTATAATTCACATATATAATGTCTTGCAACAAGATGGCAATGCATAATTCACATATATGGTAATTAGACACTGAACAGGTGGCATTCACACAAAGCATGTCTAAACTAGTCAAATGGCATAGCAATGCGAGACACCATACGCACGATATGAGCAACATAACCCTGCCAAGT
>NC_041385.1:825106931-825109100 GCF_002162155.2 Triticum dicoccoides
CTGAATCCTCCTCTGAGGAGCTATCCGTAACCAGCGAGATACGTGCTTCGTCAGATAGCATAGTCTGCTCAGAAGACCTTGTTTTCACTCTAGAATTTGCCATCACCGTGTCAAATGGCTGATGCACACGAAGAGCAGTTGAATGCACTAACATTGTTGACGAATGTAATGTGTAACAAAAGAAAAGATGGCCTGATATAATTTGCATATAAGATGACTGGTTAAGCAGTATGGCATTGCAAAATTCACATATATGATGTCTGGCTAAACAAGGTGGCGTTGCATAATTGACATAAACGATGAATAAACTAAACAGATGGCATTCACACAAAGGATGTCTAAACTAAGCAGATGAAATATCTAATGTATAAAGTAAGCAATGCAAGACACCATATGCATGATATAACCAACATCAGCATGCCAAGTTAGAGCGAAGACCTCAGGGGGTAAATAGGAGTTATCTTCTCCTTCTGAATCCCCCTTAGAACCGATATCTTCCTCTCGATTACAATCCGAAATGCGTGGAGGGGGGCTGCCTTTGGGCCTACCATGGAGCGACGTCTGCATGAAATTATATTGCCACGCAAGGCTCCATGGAGCAACCTGTGGATAGACCCAAAACCAATAATAGCAGGCAGATAATGGCTTCAGTTAATAAATACAGATAATGGCTTCTTTACTATTTGTTTCCCACCCAACATGAAACTCAAAGTAGACACCGGAGATTAACCAGATAGTAGATAGATACTATTGATAGCGGCCCCGATATGTACCCCACAACCATTTAAAAACTCAAGTTTGACCATTAGTTTGGAGCTGACTCAGAGTCTAATCGGTGAACAGGACGATAAAGTAGCATGTAATATTAAGCGATGCATAATGTAAGCAGACACGAAAGAGTGCGACCTCTCTTGCGGACCCGTGTAGTCCTCGAGGTCATCTGCTCGGTTGATGATGGTAATGCAGTTTTCATGGCTGCCAGCAGCGGGGAAGAAGATCTGAGGCGGCGAAAGACAGTCTGGAGGCCGGATCCCTGCTCTGCTGGACCCTTCTGTCGTTGGAGCAGCTGAGCTGGGGTGGATGACGGCGCAGCAGGACCGGGACAAACCACGCAAGGTTTTCTTTGACAACTGTCTGTAAGAGAAGTAATTCTGTAAGGGCTCGTTTGAATTGGAGGATTCCAACAATGCAAGGATAGTAAATAGACAGGAATAGGATAGGAATGCACGTGCAAAACAGAGAATTTTAAAACACATGATTGCTGCCAATCTGGGTGTTTGATTCACAACAATTGGAAGATCACAGGATGCAAAGAAGCATGGTGAGATTAAGTCAAACCACAAGAAAATGTACGGTTATAATGCTATTATGCTACTATCTCTTAGTATTGTGCTTCATGAATAGGAATTTGAAAAGGAGGACAAGTGAAAATTAAAATTCCTATGTTTTTTCTTTCAAGGAGACACTAAAGGAACAAATCCGTGTGCTCAGTGGACAATATATATAACATGTAGAGTAAAAAAGAGATGCAACAAGTGTACAACCTCTTTGGCGAAGCCATGTTGATCTCAGCGTGATTGGGTTGGCCGGTGAGGATGCTCCGGCTGACTTTGCTGTCGGAGGAGGGGAAGAAGATCTTAGGCGTCTGGAGATGGAGCCCGAGGTACTGCTCCACTGTGATGGAGGGTTTCGTCGTTGGAGCAGCTCCGGTGAGTTGTACAATACCAAGGCTGAAGCAGGACAAGAGAGACAATGAACAACGTTAACCTGGGTGGAATTCTAATAGCATCTCCAATACATGACGTAGAATACATAACCACAAAGTGCTAGATGTAAAATACATCAGCCGCTCATCTCTGAACTTAACTGTCGAAACTGAACTTAACTGTCGAAACTGAACCTAACTGTCGAAACTGAATTTTGCTGTCGAAACTGAATTTTGCTGTCAAAACTGAACGCACTAGCGAGGTGAGGCTACACGTCGGTCGACTGACTTTTTCATCTCTGGTCAGTCGATTTTGCAGCCGTTGGATACGAAATCAAGGGCCTGCGGTTCATCTTCAACCTCCACCCCCTGAGCCGCCAACCACCACCGGCCAAACAGCAGCCCCCCGCCGCCCGTGGCCGGCGGTGCGCCGCCCCGCCCGCCCCGAAAACACTCCCCACCGC
>NC_041385.1:825109462-825120622 GCF_002162155.2 Triticum dicoccoides
GCCCCGCCAACGCCCCGCCACCATCGGCGACCACCGCCCCCATCCTGAACCCTAAGATAGATAGTGGGGTACCTCTCCGGCGAGCCCTCCTCCCCGCTGCGGCTGGTTCTTCCTTCACCCTGGCGAGCCCACCCCTTGGAAATTGACTGACCCAAAAGTCGATTCAGTCAACTAAAGTGTAGCCAAATCGGAGCAGCATCGCAAGCAAAAGCAAGAGCGAGAGCAACAGCAAGAGCCAGAGCAATAGCAAGAGCAGACCAGGCAGGGGACTGAGAGCAAGAGCAGAGCAGCAGCGCGAGCGAGAGCTAAAGCAGCAGCAGCTCCTACTGATGTGGACGTCGCCGCCGAGGGAGCGACGCCGTGGAGGAAGTGGCTGGCGACGCCGCCGTGGATGGAGCCGCGCCATGTCGGCTCGGGACCGAGCGCCGGCAGCACCGTGAGATCGAATCAAGAGGAAAATGCGGCGATTAGTGTACAACCTCTTTGGTGGCGCCGATTAGGCCGCAGTTTCATCCGAGGAAACGGTGATGATGACGCTCTTCCGGTGGTGCAGGTGAAGACGGCGGTGTGGGAATGGAGGTGGCGTGAAAGACGAGGGGAACGTCGGGGCAGCTCCTTGGAGGTGGAGGACGGGGTGGCTGAACCGGCGGGACGATGAGATCGACGAGGGATCCTCATCTGGTACGGTGGATGAGGGACGTCGAGGTGTTGCTGTGGATGACGTCATTGGGGAAGAAGCTCCGGCTGGGTGGCAGATGGAGCAGGGTGTGGGGTCTCGTCGCGGGTTTTCGCGGCCTCGGTGTACGAACGGGTGGGCGGATGGGATGACAGTGGGGAACCATGGCTTAGAGACGCGCTTGTCCGAAATGTGGGGTAAGTTACGAAAGTACCCCCACCAATTTGAGGCGGTTCTTGCGGTTCAGGGGTACCACAGGCATTTCATGTGTCGGGATTTCACAGGAGGTGGGAGTTTTTGCGCGCGTTGTAATTTCGGAATAGCAAGGCGCGGGTTGAGATGGAGGGAGTTGTCGGAGCACAACGAGACAAAGATACATCTTAAATATTTCGGGCTAACAAGGCGCGGGTTGAAATTTCCGGACAAGCCTAACGTGTACTGTACCAAATCAATGCGCACTACAAATGTCATTCAAAACTTTGAATTCATGTTATGTTCAATTAAAATATTTCGCTACGTGTATAATGCGTGCAACCTACTACTCAAATGAACGTTTTAGTGCATTCCAAACGTATATACTACCGCTTCAATATGAACTAAATTTGAATAAGATCTACAGTAATGATTGTTGTGAAGTCAAAGAATTTGAATTCGTTTCTCTGTTTTAATAAGATCTACAATCATCATTATTGTCAAGTTAAACCATCATTTGTGTATTATCTTCACAGCACACCACATGATCAGTATCAAGTTACATATGAACTACGTGTACTATATGAACACGAACTAGATTTTTTGGATCCACTTTATTTTGATTTCAAATCACATTACATTTCTAGCTCTAGCTAGATCTTCATAATCTAAACCATGTCTCATATGTATAATGTGTTTATCACATTATGTATGGTGCCCCACCCCCTACGCCTACAAGTATTTAGATGTGAGTTGCAAACACCACAAATTACCACAAATTCAAATAAAATGTGAGAATGTTCGATATATAGTATTGTTTAGATTGCTCGATATTTAGTTGTAAGCTGCAAACGCACACATTATCACAAATTCAAATAAAATGTGAGATTGTTTGATGTATAGTATGGTTTAGATTGTTCGGCATTTAGCTGTGAGTTGCAAACGCCATGCATTATCACATTATGGTATAACATGTGCAAAGCACGTGTATCACCGCTATATTCATGCATGCAATGTTTAAAACACTATGATCTCCTATTCAAATATATGAATCCGCTTTCATATCAAATTATGATCTTTGTTAGTCTCTTACGCCCACACAGTCCTCTAACCTTTGTAGCTACCACTAACTTTCTCTCATGCATGCACACGCCCTCCTCGCCCTCCCCCACCCTCGGCATTCTATCCACCGGGCACATTCATTTTTTCCTTTAGGTCATTCTCCTAGAGTCTCCACAACTCCTTTCCGACACACACCGGTCGATAAACCTCTCCAGCGATGCCTGCCTACAGCATACACACACAGCTTCAATCTCCTCCTTTATGTGTCCTTGCCTCGTGTCTCTCATATGGTCAGACACACATGTAAACTCTCACCCCTCTTTTAATCGATCTCACAACCGCACACTCCTCCCCCTATCCAGCTAGTAGTTGGGCCTCTCGCACCACCTCCTAGCTCCATTCTCTCTGTCTATCTGTCTCGCTGGGCCTTATTTTCCTCTAACAAATGGACGTACACTGACCGATCTCTCGCTATACATATAGCCAGCTAGATCCTTATAACTCATCTTTACCCACACATCGATCGATCTACCTCATTAGTTGTGTCTCTCCCTTCCTCCGACAAACAACAATTGATCTACCGATCTAGTTAGGTTTGCTTACCAAACACATGGTTCCCCTTCATCATCCACGGATGCGTCCCGACAGATCTATCACGCACAGGCACACAAAGAAACACATCCCCACTCTTATTGATAACATTGCAGTTCCACCCTCAGTTTGTCTAGTAGGCCTCTCCCAACATCTCCGAGAAGCAACTCCATCACCCATCCAGCACTCTAGCCCTCTCCCTTCCCCTCCCTCCCTCTCTCTCTCTCCTCTCTCTCTCTCTGTCCCATCATATTTCCCGTCCTTCAGTTATGTATGGATGTCGACCGATCTCCCTCATGACATAGCTGGGTCTCTCCTTCTCAACACATATACGAGTCGTTCTACCTCTATAGTTAGGCCTCTGCCTACCTGTCGGTGTACTAAAGTAGGGGTACCTTAGTACCCCGAACTTGTGCACGGGCAGTCGCAGCGTCCCGCGGCAAGGCTTGCCGGGCGTCCGCCAAGATCCTCCGCTATTCCTATTTACTGCCATTCAAGAACAAAGTGTTAGCTGGGAAGACAGAACCCCGGCAAGAGGAGCTTGCTGGGAAGGACAAGACCCCGGCAAGAGGAGCTTGCCCGGAAGGCCAACCAAGGCACTTCAGAAAACTTGCCGCGACGCTCCGCGCGTCCCGGCAAGACCCAGCAAGCGGCAAGCTTGCGGGTGCGACAATGCAACGGCCGCGGCAAGGCGCTTGCCGCGGCAAGGCTGCCACTCTGCACCCGAGCTCCAGCGCATCCGACGACGTGTCGCCCCAGGACCATCCCAGGAGCACGTGGCGAGGCGCTGTGCAGCCATGCGGTGCGAGGTGGCAAGAAGAGATGACAAGAAGTCCATCGTGGCAGACGGTGGTGCTCCTAACGGTCGCTTCCTTGCACTGTTTGAGCGACCAGACGGGCATTAAATGCCCTTGTCCCCTGCCGTCAGAGTTAGGTAGGGGGGCACTGTTGGTAGCAGTTGTACCAACCCATGTTTTTACCCTTTTACCCCTCTTTCTACGCTGCCACCTGTCGGTGACCCCTTTAACCTATAAAAAGGAGGCCCATGCGCACGTAGAAGGGGTTCGGTTGATTCGACTCATTCAACACCACACCCACGCTCTCAAGCGAGAACAAATACAAACACAAAGCAGCAGTAGGAGTTTTATCTCTCCGGAGAGCTCCGAAGCTGGGTAAAATCCCCCGCGTGCTCTCGCCTCGATCTGCTCTGCGTGCGCCCCCCGCTCCCTTGCCGGACCGAGAAGGGGCCCCCTGCCCCATAGGTGTTCGTTCCCCACGACATTCTCTGGCGCGCCAGGTAGGGGGGCGTCGAGGTCGTGCGTATCTGATCCAGCGTCTGCGCGTGCTACATCAACATCTTCATCGACATGCCACCGAAGAGGAAGACTTCGGAGGTGGCCGCTCCGTCCGCGACTATCCTACCGCCACCGGAGCAAACGGGCGGTGGGGTGGACGCCGGCGGAGGAGCGGGCACCGGCGGGGGGACTCACATCGTCACCCGGTCCAAGGACAAGGCCCCGCAAGGTTCAGCGTCTGCACATCCACCGCACCCCTCCCAGGAGGTGCAGGATCGACAACGCCACGGTGCTCCTAGCACCGTACTCGCGTTGGAACAAGGCCAAGCTGGTGGGTCGCAGGACGCTCAAGGCCAACATACACGTCAACATGCTGGCACGAGCGCAGTGCGGTCGCCTGGACGAGATGTTGCTCCTTCTAACACAGTTAGGAGTTTGAGCATGTCCCGCACCTCGCGTCGCTCACCACCGCCACCCAAGACTCCAGAGGAAGCGCTGGCCCGAGCCCAGCTGCTTCTAGATTACCTCCAGCGCCGGACAAGATCGACGACTGGAGGGCCGCCATTCATAGCCTCATTGGCTTCGCCAACGGCGACAAGCCCCGGCAACCGAGCACATCGAAGCACCGGCAAGACGCCCAGGCGCAAGCCGACGCCGACAAGACCGCTGGGGGTGCCACCACCGTGCACTCCCCGCCTCGAAGGCCAAGATCGCCGACTCGCCGGGCCAACCTCGACACCGACTCCACTGCGTCGTCGGACCCGCGAGCTCGCCGCGATCAACGCCAAGTTCTCCAAGAACGACGACACGAAGACGCTCGCACTCGCATCGAGCATCGAAGAGAAGCGCGGCGTCAATCTGACCAGTGCGCTGGGCCCACTATCGATATGCATGCGCCAGGGGAACCAGGCGACTTGCCGTACGCGGTAGGTTGCCCTGCGTTCACCCGTGAGCTGCGGCAGGTCCAGTGGCCCAGTACCAAGAACTTCAAGCCAGACGTGCCCGAGAAGTACGATGGCAGGATACATCCGTCAGAGTTCCTCATCGTCTACACCATTGCGGTGCAGGCTGCCGGAGGGCGCGACGAGAAGATCCTCGCCAACTACTTCCCGCTGGTGCTCAAGCCCAACGTCAGATCTTGGCTCATGCACTTGCCAGACGACTCCATCTCTTCGTGGGCGGACCTGTGCCATCAGTTTGTCGGCGCCTTCACAGGCGGCCACAAGCCCCATGGCCAGGAGAGCGACCTCCATCTGCTCGCCCAGAAGGAAGGAGAACCCCTGCGCAAGTATATACAGAGATTCAGTCAGGTGCAACGCAACATCCCAGACGTCCACCCTGCCGCGGTTATCAGCGTGTTCCATCAGAATGTGCATAACCGCAGGATGAGGGAGGAGATGGCGATGTGCAAGATCAGAGATGTCAGCGAGCTATACGCTCTAGCCGACAAGTGTGCACGGGCTGAGGAGGGGAGGAAAATCCACGGAGAGAATGCAGGAGCAGAAGGATCCGACAGTGAGGATGCCCCTCCGGCAAAGAGGAACTAGAGGCGGAATAACAGAAAGAGGAAGGCTAAGGATGTGCTAGTTGTTGAGCAGTCCGGCAACGGAGGCGGCGCTGACAAGGCCAAAGCTGGCGACTCCGGCGAGGCTGTGGTGGCCGCTGACAAGCAGGATGGCTCCGGCAAGCAGTATTGCAAGATCCACCGCACCAAGGGCCATGACCTCCAAGCCTGCAAGAAAGTTGAGCAGATGGCGGAGCTACAGAAAGCTGAATACGAGCGCCGCGACAAGGAGATGGCCCGGGAAGGTGGCGGAGGATCCGGCAGCAAGCGTCCCGCCCGGGGAGGGCGCCGCGGCAAGGCCAAGCAGCGGCAAGGAGACAGGCCTCCCCGCGGCCGCGACAAAGACGAAGACGAAGATGAGGATGATGAGATGGAGGAAGACGAGACCGATGAGCAGGAGTTTCAGAAGGCAACGGAGGTTTTGTGCGTTGATGGCGGTGCTTCTCTGCACACCTCGCACCGCCAACTCAAACAGTGGGTGCGGGAAGTGAACGCAGCAGAACCGTCCGTTGAGTCGCGCAAGCCCCTGAAGTGGTCCAGCACGCCCATCATCTTTGATGTTGAGGATCACCCTGATCGCATCACTGCGGTCGGGTGCTTGCCGATGTTGGTCTCGCCAACGATCCGCAACCTCAAGGTCACGAAGATGCTGGTTGACGGCGGGGCCGGCCTGAATCTGATCTCCTCCGCAGTGCTCAAGAAGCTCCAGATCCCCGACAGCGAGCTCGAAGAGACTGGTACCTTTCAAGGAATAAACCCGGGAAGGAGCAAGCCGAAGGGGAAGATCACACTGCCAGTAACTTTTGGCAGCGAGCTGAATTTCAGGACAGAGAGAGTCACATTTGACGTTGCTGATTTCCCATTGCCCTACAATGGGATACTTGGCCGTCCAGCGCTTGCCAAGTTCATGGCAGCCTCTCACTACTCCTACAATGTGCTCAAGATGCCTGGTCCGATAAGTGTTATTTCTGTCCATGGCGACAAGAAAGATGCACTTATCTGTACCGACAAGATCTACCGGGAAGCAGCAGCCGCAGCAGAACGCAAACCACTTGCCGCTGAAGCTCCCAGGGGGAAGAAGAAGACCAAGTCCGGCAAGAGTAGCTCTGATGCCCGGTCCGGCAAGAGTAGCTCTGATGCCCACTCCGGTAAGCGCACCTCTTCGGAGTGCTGCGCTACCGTCGAGGACGCACCATCGAGCTCCACCGGCAAGTGCAAGAGAGCAAGGACAAAGAAACCCTGGTCCAAGATTTGGACGAGACTTTTGCAAATCTGCACAAGATCAATCTCAAGTTGAATACCGAGAAGTGCGTGTTTGGAGTTCCTTCTGGCAAGCTCCTCGGGTTCTTTGTGTCCCAGAGGGGGATTGAAGCCAATCCCGGCAAGATCAAGGACATCGAGCAAATCGAAGCACCGAGGCGAGTCAAGGACGTACGAAGGCTTGCCGGCTGCGTTGCTGCTCTCAGTAGGTTCATCTCTCAGTCTGCTGAACGCGCCCTGCCGTTTTTCAAAATTTTGAAAAAGGCAGGTCCAGTGAAATGGACTCCGGAAGCGGAGGCTGCGCTGCAGGACTTGAAGAGATACCTATCCTCTCCAGTGAAATGGACTCCGGAAGCGGAGGCTGCGCTGCAGGACTTGAAGAGATACCTATCCTCCACTCCAACACTTGTCGCACCTAAGCCTCAAGAGAAGTTGCTGCTATATCTGGTAGCAACCAATCAAGTGGTTAGTGTTGCGTTACTAGCGGAGAGGGAGGCGGATGATGAACCAGCGGCCGCAGCAAGCGAGTCCAGCGACAAGCAGGGGGCTTCCCCGACAAGTTCTGGTTCCGGGGGCTAGATCAAGAGGATATTGCAGAATCCAGAGGCAACAGGCAGGATTAGCAAGAAGAGGAAGTTGGTTACTGGCGACAACTTTCTGGCAGAGCTCCCCGGAGCCGCCGTCGAGAAGGTCCCCAAGATCGACACAAAGAGCGCTGAGGGGCAGTCTGCTCCGACAAGCCCTAGGGCTTGTTTCGTTAGAGCAGACGCTCCCGACAAGCTGTGTCCCGACACGCTTGCCGGGGAGCATCATGCTCCGGCAGGATCCCAGATTCTTGCCATAGAAGCGGATGTTCCCGCAGCAGCATTTGCGCCTTTAGTCCTTGTCGTCGAGCCGCAAGCTCCGGCATGGGCGCAACAGATCGTCCAATTCCTTCGGACAGGAGAACTTCCCAAGGAACAAGAAGAAGCGGAGAGAGTAGCCCGGCAATCAAGTATGTACCAGTTTGTCGATGACATACTTTACAGAAGAAGATTCAACGGAGTGAAATTGAAGTGCATTTCCCGGGAAGATGGACAGAAGCTGTTGGCAGAGATACACGGAGGCATATGTGGTCACCACATTGGCGCAAGAGCACTTGCCGGCAAAGCCTTCCGGCAAGGTTTCTTCTGGCCGACAGCCCTCCAGGATGCAACTGCACAAGTAACCAAGTGTGAAGCGTGCCAGTTCCACTCCGAACAGATTCATCAACCAGCTCAAGATCTCCAAACAATCCCTTTATCCTGGCCATTTTTTGGTCTGGGGGCTCGACATTCTCGACCCCTTTCCCCTCGTATACGGATCGTCTCGAGTACTCGCTCACAGTGAGCTAGAGCAAGAGCAGCTGCGGCAAGATGACGCGCTGCTCCTCGAGGAAGATCGTCTTCAGGCTGCGGTACGAGCTGCTCGCTACCGGCAAGCTTTGCGCCGCTACCATAGCCGCAAAGTTAACGCCAGAAGCTCCGAGGAGGAGAGGATAAAGGTGTGGACCAGGCGTTGTTCAAAAAAAAAAATACAACCTTGCCGGGACGCATACGACAGAAAAGCTAAGTTGTCAAAATTTGAGCACGTTTAGTTTTGAATTGTTATGTTATATTCCTTGAACGACCGTACCTTGTATGGAAAACCTGTGCACGGAGGAATCGACTCGTGGCTAAGTTGCGCCCTTAATTTGTTTCGAGTCCGCTCAACAATGAAAGTGTGCTACAACTAGCCCCGACAAGGTTTCTTGCCGGAAGCAGCAACCGCCGGCAGGCTGCTGATGTTCCGCACTCAGCGCTCGCGGCAAGCGTGCTTGCGCCGGCAAGTTCCCTAAAAGCGTAGGGTAAAAAAACATACAAGGGATGGAATCGAAGAAAGGATATAACATAGCAAGCATTCCCTCTTTCATTAAAAAAACATCCCACTCGGGTACAGTCCAGAGGGGATGAAAAACATGAAAGAGAGGATTACAAGTTTTAGATGCGGCTAAGGCCCGGAGGCTTACAAATTAAAAAGATAAGATGCCCGTAATCCCTTTCCTGTCCCTCTTTTCAGGAGGTAGGTCAAGGAGGCGAAAAGGGCAAAAGGGGCGCCTAGGCGAGCTACAGGTGCCAGAAGACACCAAGAGAACATCCCGGGGGCCGTCCGGAGGCTGAACGGTGATGGCGGCGCCGGAAGCGGGGCTCGAAGACGGGGCGGCAGGGCGTCAGCACGCTGTCGAGGGTGCTACGCCCTCGTACTCCGACTTGACGGCCTTGTCGCCAGCCCTCTTCCCCTTTCGCAGCCTCCCTACGCCAGTCGCCCGAGGAGACGCCCCCGGGGAGTTCAAGGGGCCGGCGACCCGGATGATGGGGTCGCCGGTGACGCGCGGAGCGGCACCCGACACCTAGTCGGACCCGCCACCCCGCCGCCCGCTACCCTCGTCGTCGCTGTCGCTCTCCTCCTCGTCACTCTCGCTCGAGGGGGAGTCTTCGCTATTGGAGGAGCTGTCCACACAGCACTTCGCCCGAGTGCCGGAGTCCCCGAAGACCTTGACGGAGAGGAGATTGCCCTCCATTAACTTAAAATGGAGGGTAAACCCCGCCGTCAGGCTGTGGATACAGGCGAACATCTTCCACCCACGATCAAGATACATCACATTGGGGGCTGGGAACACAACGCCGACTCGCGTGCCGCTGATCCCACAGCCCCTCATGTGCAATCTCAGCGTCTCGGGCGGTTCCGGCTCCATCGCGCTCGCAAACGGAGCTGGAAGCCGGAGGCGACGACGAGGCGCCCGGCGCAGCCTGACGAAGAACTCGCAAGGGTCGTCCCCTGTATGGACCGCCGCGAGGGGAGGAACCGCCGACGGAGGCGGAGATGCTACGCCGCCCCGTCCGCCTCTTCCCCGAGCGCCTCGACCTCGTCCTCGACCTCGTCCACGACCTCACCCCCTCCCTCTTCCCCTTATGGCTGGCTCTGCCAGCACGGGCGCAGGATAGGGAGGGGCGCGCTGTCTGGCGGCGACCCTCGCCGCCACCGATGAAGGGCCAGGGTTCCCTTCCTCCATGGCAAATGAGAGAAAGAGAAGCAGAGGCTGAATAAAGGAGAAGATGAGAGAGTGCGGGCTTCTGCGCCCCCCTCCCGCTCTTCTTAAAGAGCAAGGTGGGGGCTCGGCCGCCCCGCTCAGCGAATCAGGGCACGGGAAGAGCAGGGAATCGGGGCCGACCCGCTACATCTTCCCGTGACGGCCCAGTTTCCCACTTCCACCGTCCGCGACCCCGAGTGCATGGGAGCCGCGTGGCGGGGATGCAGAACCGAGGCGGACATTACGCATTTCCTGGATTTAAGTATTGCCCACGTTCTCTCCCACGACGCCGTGATTGACGCGTGCCGTTGCGGGAGGGCGCGACGGGTACGTAGTCAGATTTAATGTGGACCCAGGCCGCGTGTGCCCGTGCCCTGTTTTGGGCCTGGCCCAACAGCGCTCGGCACCGTGTATGGCCCAGGCCCGGGGGCTCCTGTCGGTGTACTAAAGTAGGGGTACCTTAGTACCCCGAACTTGTGCACGGGCAGTCACAGCGTCCCGCGGCAAGGCTTGCCGGGCGTCCGCCAAGATCCTCCGCTATTCCTATTTACTGCCATTCAAGAACAAAGTGTTAGCTGGGAAGACAGAACCCCGGCAAGAGGAGCTTGCTGGGAAGGACAAGACCCCGGCAAGAGGAGCTTGCCGGGAAGGCCAACCAAGGCACTTCAGAAAACTTGCCGCGACGCTCCGCGCGTCCCGGCAAGACCCAGCAAGCGGCAAGCTTGCGGGTGCGACAATGCAACGGCCGCGGCAAGGCTGCCACTCAGCACCCGAGCTCCAGCGCATCCGACGACATGTCTCCCCAGGACCATCCCAGGAGCACGTGGCGAGGCGCTGTGCAACCATGCGGTGCGAGGTGGCAAGAAGAGATGACAAGAAGGCCATCGTGGCAGACGGTGGCGCTCCTAACGGTTGCTTCCTTGCACTGTTTGAGCGACCAGACGGGCATTAAATGCCCTTGTCCCCTGCCGTCAGAGTTAGGTAGTGGGGCACTGTTGGTAGCAGTTGTACCAACCCGCGTTTTTACACTTTTACCCCTCTTTCTACGCTGCCACCTGTCGGTGACCCCTTTAACCTATAAAAAGGAGGCCCATGCGCACGTAGAAGGGGTTAGGTTGATTCGACTCATTCAACACCACACCCACGCTCTCAAGCGAGAACAAATACAAACACAAAGCAGCGGTAGGAGTTTTATCTCTCCGGAGAGCTCCGAAGCTGGGTAAAATCCCCCGCGTGCTCTCGCCTCGATCTGCTCTGCGTGCGCCCTCCGCTCCCTTGCCAGACCGAGAAGGGGCCCCTTGCCCCATAGGTGTTCGTTCCCCACGACACTACCCCTCCCCCCACCCCCTCCCCCCCACACACACCGATACGTCAAGCGCTCTAGTCATGTCTCCCTGCCACACACAAACTTGACATGTGCCCTCTAACGTTC
>NC_041385.1:825121146-825150880 GCF_002162155.2 Triticum dicoccoides
ACAAAACAAAAAACACTCACGAACGCGGTTTGTATCTCTCACACACACCCACGTAGGTGGGGGACGTGCACGAAGAGAAGAGGTGCATGCACAGCGCACGTACTCCCGTCTCTTTCCCAACCACACCCGCGCGGGTACACGGTGGAGCTCATTTCTGTATGAAAAAGGCAGCCCACGTGGTAATTTGGCACGTGTACTGGTTGTCCACTTGGTGGAGGGAGGATCGTCTACCACGGGTGAACAAACAAATTGCGACTTGACACGTTATGTTAAATTAAAAAAAGAGGCAAACCATGTGGGGCCTACCTTAGAGGCAAACCTCTATACACTGGAGTACTTTTGATGTGTCCCGTCAACTCGCAGAACGAGGAGAAGCTTGCTTAGTACACCGTCTCCCCCGCCCACGGGCGCGGTTGCTCGCAGGATGAGGTGAAGCTTGCTCCTCCCTCGCCCATGCACGCGGTGGCTCGCAGGACGAAGAGAAAAATTTACTACTCCCTCCATTTACTCCTCGTCCCTACTACCTTGGTTATAGAGATTATATCATATTGTTTGGAATATATATGTCCTTAGTAGATTTCAATATGAACTACTAGTACATACCCCAAACAATGATGTTTATAGACGTATTTTAGAGTGTACATTCACTCATTTTGCTCCCTATGTAGTAGCACTCTCCCTCGCCCCTCGACCCTCGCCCACGTGGTGGACGTGCAGCAATTCATTCAGTCTCATATAGCCAGAACGATATATACTGCACTACCATTATTGCTCGACTTCCCGAAGAGGCGAAGAGCCAATCGCAAGGTTAATATTTTGGAGATGCCAAGTGCAAGGTTATAGGAGAACGAGTAGTAGGTGCCGCGTCATTTATAAATAATTTTTTTTCTTTAGTGGCACATACGCAATATGATAGGTTCATATGGAGAGAAAAGGAAACCGCTCCACTATATACATAGTCCGGATGGGCTAGCCTACACGGTTGCTTGCTGGGGTTGCTCTCTTCACACTCTCTCGCACAAAATGACTGTGGCCACATCTCTAACATCCCGGCGGATCATGTCCGCTTGGGGAAGGGGTGGATGCTTAGTGTAGATGCGGTGTCCGTCGCCGACGGTGAAAACCCACTGTCGGCACGTCCCGATCAGGGGTCCCCGCCGTTCTCTCTCACAAAGCCGGTGAGGTTGCCTTCGTCCCTTGCTCACTGCCACGACATGGGCAGTTGCCGCCTCCTGGTGCCCTCCTCAAGGTCGAGCTATGTCCCTCAGGTACAACTCCCTTTACAGCCGGCTTGCACCACTGCTCCAGCTGCCCACATCACTCCCTGTGGATATTTCTCTACTTCTTTGCCCCGCACATACCTGATACCTCTACTGGCTTCTACGTACTGTATTTGTGATGAGTTTATGTCTCATCAACTAGTCCTAGTAATCTTATTCTAATCACGCTTCTTCAATTTCTTTGCCACAGGGATGCTCATCTCGATTTTGGTGAAACTGCACAAAATGATCCGATGGTCAAAAGGTTGCAAACTTCATTTATTAGGAAGCTCGAACGTTGCCAGCAAATTGAAGCCTGGTCAGGGTTCACGGTTCAAGGGCTAGGGACTGCATGGATCGTTTTTTATTTAGCTGCCTCTGTTCCAAAATAAGTGTCAACTTTAGTAGTAGTACAACTTTGTACTAAAGTTTGCACAAAGTTGAGACACTTATTTTGGAACGGAGGGAGTACATATTTTCTATGATCTGTCAATCATTGAGATGCAATAGCATGCATGTTAGTCTCCTTTGTATTTGATGAAATGTTGCAACGGGCAACCTTGGACGCAAGATACATGTAACAGGAGCTGGAAGCTTCATAGCATTGTACAAATTTATCTCGCTGATAAATTACAGTACGTACTAGTACTATACTAGTACTTCCTCCGTTCCTAAATATAAGTCTTTGTAGAGATTTCACCATTAACCACATGCGGATGTATATAGATGCATTTTAAGTGTAGATTAATTCATTTTGTTCCATATGTAGTTCACCTAGTGGAATCTCTACAAAGACTTATCTACTAGTAATACCTAGCCCCCACTACTAGGAATTCTCTATCCTCTCCTTGAGCCACATCATCAAAATTGACGTAGCCTTTAGATGAAGTAAATCAGTCATAATAGCCATCTGATCTAGACGTTGAGAGGCTCAGCACTAAGCCACATGCAAGCATGCAGAAATACCGTGGCACATGCATGTGAGTGGGTTTTAAATCACATCAACATGTCTGCATGCAAGCATGCACCGGTAGCATGCATGTAAGTGAGCTTTTAAGTCCCATTAACATGTCAAAAAGAAAAATATAATCCCATTATGCAGTAGGAGTTGGCTAATCTTTTTTCCTTAGGTGGGATGATCTAAATGATGATGGGAGTTTATTTAGTTTGGCTACCACATTTGTCATGCGGTTATAGATTTTTTTTAGTTCTATGAAATCGATAATTTTGCACAGAGAGATATACCGCTGTTCCGAGGAAACGAGCGGGGACTCATCTAGTAATATTTAGGAACGGAGGGAGTACTACGTAAAGAGTTAGGTGTCGCATGGTGATAGTGTGAGGTGGGCCTTGTAATCACTGAGCCTGTGTGTTTTCACTGCTCTTGCACTCCTCCGCTGTAAGAATGGAGAAATTTGTAATCTACTACCTCCTTTCGCCGAAAGCGTGGGACATCCAGCAGTTCTACCACCTCAGTAATAAAGACCAATGAGCCGTCAAATCACATAGACCCAGCAGTAAGTTGGACGGACGAAGCAACCATCACTCTTGCGCCAGTGAGAGGTCGCGTCCGCTCTGCCCGGGCATGAATGCGGCACCGATTCTTTGGAGCAGCGCTGACCGTTTTAGGCGAGAAGCGCGCGCGGGTGGTGGAGGGGCTTTGGGTGGGCCAGGCTGGTCAGGAGCGGGCGTGGCAGCTGTCCACATGTCCTTACTGGACACGCCCGGAAACGAGAGGATGCACTGACTCTCGCGGCAAAAATCGTACACTACACACCATATCTCTGTAGGAGTAGGTCGATCTGTCGCACTCTCTAACACACACACGCACACGCACGCACCTTGGTCCCGTTGCACCTTCTAACGTGACTTATTACACCTAGACGGAGGGAGTAGTAAGTATACGAGATGCGGTGGCACACTGACTTAAGTCGAATACAAGTGCCCAAAATTTGTGTGCATGTTATAATAAGGATTCACTTAAAATAGTACGTGAGCGAACAGAGGGATCAATTAGACAGTGTTCCCAAGCAGTAGCGAGATGTGTGAGGTAGTAAGATACACCGCTAGCGCTTTTAATTTTTCTTATTAATTTGTTTGTTTCACCCTCTGACTGGTGGGACCCAACGTATTACATGGAGAGAGGTAAGGTGACTAAGGCTGCATTATTTCTGCACCACTGTGGATAGTCTTACCACCAAAGCCACATGACACGATTATGATTGAAATCCTAATGACTCCCACACACACACAAAAAAAACACGGCATGCCTGTCACACGAAAGCAGGAATGTATAAAAGGTTATTTTCCTCTCGTTGAACATAACGGGAGGGTTGTGTAGCTGGTTAGCCTGTTCGCTCATCAAACTTGAGGTTCGATAACTACACTTGAGCATAATTTTTGCCAGGAGGATTCTTTGACTGGTCAAAATGTTTTCTAGGGTTTGCACGTTTCATACTCTCTCTCCAGTATATATATACACACGCTGGAGCCTCAACGCTTGTAGTTGCTCTCTTCACACTCTCTCGCCCTCTCCCGTTGGATCCTCAGCGCTTGTAGTTGCTCTCTTCACACTCTCTCGCCCTCTCCAGATCTAAACAAGACTTCGTTGGCCTCTCTCTCCCCTCACTGCTGCTCAAAGAGCCGGCAGGATCCGTCCGCCGGGAAGGGAAGGAGGCTTAACGCTGTCACCGTCGGTGAGGGAGGGAATCCACTACTGGCGCCGCTATTCACTTTCCACCCAGCGGTGGCGCGGGAGGGCCTCCGACCCTTCTTCTTCGCCGCCGTCCCGTCGCCCACCGAACCACGCCCTAGGAACCTTGTATATTTTACGTACTCCACATGCATTGCTCTATCTGCATGTATACCATGAATCTAGGACGTGGTTCAAAGAGGAAAGGAGTGGGGGAAAGTAGTGGGAAAAGTTGTATATAGCATGAATCTAGGACGTGGTTCAAAGAGGAAATGAAGGGGGAAAGTTGTATAGCATTAATCTAGGACGTGGTTCAAAGAGGAAAGGAATGGGGGAAAGTAGTGGGGAAAGTTGTATCGCATAAATCTAGGACGTGGTTCAAAGAGGAAAGGAAGGGGCGAAAGTACTAGTTCAAAAACGAAAGGAAGGGACAAGGCTGTAGAGTTTGAGCAGGACTAGATTTGCTGCGCTCACATAGGGAAAGGTGTCTAAAGATAACAAAACTGGGACCAACACAAATATGCTCCTTGGGTTGTTTGTTCTTTGTTGCAACAGACTGTGCATGACCACAGTACATCGATAGATGCACATGGTGCTGGTGCGTCCACTGTCCCGTGCAACTCATTAGCTGCTGTTAATCTATGGCCCTGTTTGGTTAAAAACTCCCTAGTCCCTACCTGCTTGGTTCCAGGGACTAAACATGGACTGGAGGTTATTAAATGACATGATAAAAGACCATGTTACCCCTAGTAATGAACTAATAGAAACAAGGTGCGATGCGTGGCAGGGGCAACTGTTGGAAAAAGTCCCAAAAAGACTCCCTTGGGGTCTTCTTTCTTTAGTCCCAAATGCCCACTTTTAGTCCCAAAAAGTCCCTCCTGTTTGGTTTAGATGTGACTGACACGGAGTTTTTTAGTCCCTACAGCAAAATGTCCCTGTAAACAAACACCCTCTAATAATGCCGCTGGAAAATTGATGCAATGCCACAGTTAAAAGCAAATTACATGTTTAACGAATTTTATTGTTAATATAATCTCTATGTTAATATTAATCAATGCCACCATTTGAGAAATGCTACTGTCTTGCTTTCTTTCCCATTTAGATAAGGTAGATGCTTCTTTTTGTTGTCTTCTGTGTCATCCACCGTTATTGACCACTAATTGTTTCCTTTGCACCTCTGTGTAAACAAGGTTATCTACTTCACCTCGTTGCCATTGTGACCTCTTGTTGCACTGCACAAAACACTTTTGTTTTAAGAGTGTTTTGTGCAGTTCAACCAAAATGTCACACCGACAACATTGCTTGATTGCTTGATCTTAGTGGAACTGCACAAGAGGAGATCTTACTTCCTATCCGTTAAGGCAAATTTGGTTCAGATCTTCTTATTGTGAGTTGTTTGAATTCCGCATCATGAGAGGTCATTACTAGCCTTCTTTCACATGATTCTGCAGTGTGCTTTCATATGTTGTGCTACTTGTATGATAATGTTGCTTGATTTTAGTGAACTGCACAAATGGAGACAAGACTTCCAATCTGTATGTGCACCGTAATATCCCATTGAGGTAAGATAAGGATATTTCACAATTGCTGGCCTGTATTTTGCCCCTTTCATCAAAAAATTAAGTTTAGTACTATACTTGTGCTCCCTAATTGACATGCCAAATCTTACATTGAAGGCAAAGCTTGTCTGTTATTGAACCAAGTGATGACGGGGAAGAACAAGCGGAAGAAAAACAAAAATCAACTCCCGGTGCTGTAATGAAACACTGGAACTGTGATGACACAAGTAATGATATAGTTTTGCATCTTAATTTATTGCTATGGCTGGAACGAGCAATTATTTTGCCACTGATTTGATGCCATACGTAATTATTTCTACTTGTGCAAACAGGGATCTTCTTTGAAGATACTATATTTTAGTGGAACTGCACAAGAAGATGTTGGAAAAATTAAACTAATCAAGGAGTATATAGTAAGCATGGCCACCCCTGTAGATAGCAACAGATGGTTCCCGAGAAGTGCTTCATCTATATGCTCTACACAATCAGCCTCCTGACAAAGGTTGGTACTCGCCCACTGATTTCATCCATATGATTGATCTTTGTCATCTCTATTGGAGTTGTGCTACTGTTTAGATACTGTCATGAAAAAGTGGTATTGTCCTTGGAAAGTGCTTCATCTGTGTTGTTTTAAATATTTCCTTTCCTTTTTTCGAGCAAACATGGATGCTAGCATTTAGTAGTCCTCTTGTCTTTGCACAACAGGATCATCTTCCTCTGAAGAAGAATATGGAGTACGTGAAGTGACTAGTTCCGATTATGCCAGGATGAAGAAGCATTGTCTATCTTCTCATCAGAAGGAGCAGTTGAAGGATGGTTACATTACTCCCCACAAGACCAAACTAACTTCAGCTCAGAAGGACTGACAAATCTCCATTTTTTTGCTGTGATGCGCGAGTACAATGTTGTTCTAGGATTCTTTCTGGTGAGTTCCATTTTTCTAAAAGTGTGCTCTACATGGACCATGTATGTGCCTGCTGAAACTGTCAATTCATAGTACAGTTTGCTTTATACTAATCACTTTTTTGTATTTGTGCAAACAGGGGTGCTCAGCTTGATTTCAATGGGAACTGCACAAAATGTTCATGAATACATCGAATCATTCATTTCCAACACAAGAAAGGAGGTGCCCATAAGTTCAAGGCGTTGCAACATATAAGGGCGAAATCATAAAAGCTATGCGCGAATTTGGTTGATTTTGGTGGAACTGCACAAAAAGAACAGCTGGTTTATTTAGCACGAGTTGCCATGTCAATGTCTGAACTGATGGCAAACCCTGCCCATTCCACAATCATAGGCATTTGATATTTTCGAATGGGACAACCTTGTCAAATTTTGCTCATTGATTTTAGCAAGATATGCGTTTGATATTTTTGAATGGGACGCCCTTTGCTATCAGCAGCGGCGATCAATTTTTTCTTTATTCTTTAGTTGTGAAGTAAATATTGCCTCTGACATGTGAGTCGCTGAGATGCATAATCATCGATTGTTTTGAATGTTCTCTATGAATTGCCAGGCCTGTGTGTTTGATTGCAATGTACAGAAATGCTAAAAAGCTGCTCAAATTCTTTGTACTCCTTCTGTTCCTTTTTACTTCGCATATTGTGAAAGTGCATACTTTTTTGTATAAGATTGGTCAAAGTAGAGATACTTTGACTGCAGACAAAACTTGTATGCAGACTAGAAAGGACCGAAGGGAGTACATGTGAAACTGCTGCAAATGTGGTGATCACCCTGCGAATAATGCTAGTACGTATTGTTTTGCATGTTCATCCAATGCCAGTGATACAGGAATTCGAACTAATCGAAATAAATTCATTCATACACGGTCGAATTTCATATAAACATGCCGGATTTCATTACATTTCATATATTCTTCAACTAAAAAGGGGTGTTTGTGGCCGCATGCATCTCCCAGATGCAGAGGCCGGGGGTCATCCTCCTTTTCGGAAAAAAAAACTAAAAAGGGGTGCGCTAGAGGTATAATTAATTAACCGAAGCTACCCACTTGTGTCCCGCTGAGCCGAACAGAAGCTTCAGTGACTTAACTGCAGGTGCAGTTGCGTAACTAACATGTGGCCTGTTGGGCCCACGTGTCAGTCAGCCAACTGCACCAGCAGTTAAGTAGAAGTAGCGTTCTTCTCTAGCGCAGCTCTCCGACACCATGTCGCCGCCAAGAAGCTAACTGGCCGTCAATGGTCAACCCGCCTAGCTTGGCTTCAACCGCAGGGTAGCAGCGGTGGCCTTACTTCGACCCGAGCGGCGGCGACCTACCATGTTCTACTCTTCCCCGTTTTCTATGTGGCGCGGCCTCGTTGGCAGCAGGGCGGGGCCTCGGCGGAGCCGGCGATGCCTCTGTCTCGTTGCCGGCGGGCGGTGCCTCAGCGGAGCGGTGGAAATCCTCCCCCACGT
This sequence comes from Triticum dicoccoides, assembly GCF_002162155.2. Lineage (NCBI taxonomy): Eukaryota > Viridiplantae > Streptophyta > Magnoliopsida > Poales > Poaceae > Triticum > Triticum dicoccoides. The sequence continues at coordinate 825,129,069 of NC_041385.1, forward strand.
TGCCGGCACAGTGGGGCCTCGGCTGAGCCGGCGATGTCCTCTGCCTCGTTTTTCTAGCGCGGCGGGGCCTCAGTGGAGCCGGCGATGTCCTTTGCCTCGTTGTTGGCGCCGTGGGGCCTCGGCGGAGCCGGCGGTGTCCTCTGCCTCGTTATTGGCGCCGCAGGGCGTCGGCGGAGCAGGGCGTCGTCGACGCCAGCGGAGCGGGGACTCGTCGGAGCTAGCATTGTCCTCTGCCTCGTCCTTGGTCTCGCCAAACAGCGCCTCGCCCGCTTCATCGCCCTCTTTGCTAGCCTCTTTGTAGGCGACCGCAGCCTTCGCCACCCGCATGCGGTATCGCCAGCGCTCGAGGCGGCCCTTGTGGGCAGAGCGGTACGAGTCGAGCAGTGCCTCCTGCTCCGCCCGCTCCGCAGCGATCTGCTCCTCCGCCTGCAGGTGCTCTTGGAGGAGAAGGAGGTTGTAGGCGGCGTCGGCCTGCACCTCCCGGAGCTGCTCCTCACGCATCTGCCTCACCCTGTCCATATATTGGGGACGGGCCTCGCCGATGGTCATGGTGCAATGCACAGGCGAGGATGGCGCGGTGGAGGGGGCTGGCGCCGGATCGTCGACTACCATGTTCTCCATTGGGACGTCGTCGTCCTCCGGCTGCCTGCTGGCCAGCCGGTCGGCAGCAATGGCTGCTATCTCCTTGTGGTCCATCGTCCGCCCGTCCCGAAGAGCACTGGAGCGCGAGGAAGCCATGGTGGGCAGTAGTGGTGTGGACAGGAGAAAGGCAACGGATGCGGATGACTGCGGCTATGGTCGGTGCAATAGTTTATATAGCAATGGTGGGCGGGCGAAGGGACGGACGTGTGACGCTGGAGTAGCCGCCTCGGCAACCGCGTATTATTAATGTGTGCGGCAGATGGACAGACGGATGGCACTTGTGTCGTTTGAAGGCGGAGCAATCTCCTGCACCGGGAAGCGGGGCGGCCGACGCTGACTGTTTCGGGCGGAAAGCACGCGTGGGCGAGGAGATCACTTTACTTGGATAGGATGACAATGGGGACCCACCAGGTCCATAGCCTCACGTACGCAAGTGCCTCCTTATTATATATATATATATATATAACTATAATTTATTTTGCTTCCTCCTGGTTTCCTGACATCACGGTCCCACACCATCGTCTACCTATGTACTCCCTCCTTTCCGGTTTATAGGGCTTATCTCAAAATTTTAGTTTTTCCATTTTATAAGGCTCAATTTGGTTGTTTTCCATCACATGTTCAGATTCTAAGGTGCATTAAATCATTGCATGCAAGTATTAAGAGAAAATTGACCAATGCATGTACTTTATGCATGCATGCATTGCAATTAATGCATTGATAAACATAATGTTGTGAGGATAACAAGAGCATTAATTAGGTGCTTTTGCAAAACTAGAAAAAGTGTTTCACCACTCGCCATCTACCTTGATTGGTGAGATTTTTGAATTGAGCATTATAAACCGGAAAGGAGGGAGTAGTCAATAAACGAGAGAATTGCACAAGAAGCGGTCGACAGCCGGGACCAAGCAGCTCGAGCAATATTTGTGTTTTTGAGGTATGAGCATTGCAGAGTTTTTTGATGTTTACCCTAGATATTAATTTTTCTCCTCTAAACAACAATGGAAACATCGCTGCAGGTATTAACTGGGCGGGCTATGGCCCGTCTAGCCCTGGCCAGATATTCCGCCAAGATATTAATTTTTTTCAAGCTGAAAATGGCTAGCCCAGCTATACTTTTTTTAGGAATACCCAGGCAAGGTCAAGTTGTTATTTTCCGCCCCGCTGGGCTGCAAATCTTTCCTAGGAGGGATGCATTAGGCTTAACAAGAAAACGGGCTTTAAGAAATAATAAATGGGATGTAATTATAAAAACAGGATAGTAACTATTAAAAAATGCACCAAACAGTGATTACTTTATAAAATATTATTTTTGGAATATTGAAAATTTTAATTTCATTAATTGTTGCGACCGAATGTTTCGTTGGATTTTTACGCAATATAAATTTATATTGAAATTGTATTTAATCTGACTAAAATTTTGGGATAAAAATATTCGGATCCCATCAAAATGTGGGAAATTTTATTGAATTCTGTTTTGAACGGTTGGTTGAAATGGGTTGTACTTTTAACCAATGTTGAGGATATCGCTTATTGTTACCGTCTCGGTCAGCTAGGGATTGGAGATTAATCGGAAATCGGCCGATTAATCGATTTTATTGGTCGACTATTAATCGGCCATTTTTTTGCAAATCCCAGGTTCCCAACACTAAAATATACTATATTCAACACCAAAACAATATTTGACAGAAGTGTTCCTTGATTCCTAGTCTTTGGATCGTCGTATAATGACAAACAAAATAGGACAACAGTACATTTTGCGTAACAAGGTCCATAAAACACAAATAAACATAGTTTTTGCAAACATATAGTGTTATGAATAGGCCTGATTTATCGGTAGATTCCTGATAAATCGCTTCTCAGAGCGATAAATCGGCCCAACAGATAAATGGTGAAGATAAGGCATAATCTTATCGGTCACCCCAAGAGTAGCGATAAATCGGACGATAAATCGCTGAATCGGAAGATTTTTGGAACAGTGCTTTTAACAAACTGTAAATGGGTTGTAGTAAATTCCATTAGAATTCAAAAATGTGCTACACATTCTTACAAATCTCAAATGGGCTATAAGTTCTCTGCCACACACTTCTGGCCTTACTAAGTTGATGCGTCCCCTAAAAAACAGAGTTGACGGGTATGCAAGGCTTTGTCAACTTATAGTCAACACACGGTTCTAGCAGTAGTGGCCGTTGGATGTCCATCCAATGGATGCCGTGCTTCTTCTTCAATCTCGGATATTCTAGCTTCACCCGCCCAAAAAATGATTCATCCCCCTGACATCTGGGGCGCACCGTTTCGGAAGCTGACCTGTGGGCCTACTAAGTTGACGTACCAAGGGCTTTGTCAACTTAGTCAATATAAATGATTCTAGCTGCAGTGACCGTACGATGTCCATCCAACGGCCGTCGTGCTTCTTCAACCTCTGGTCTTCTTGCTCCAGCCGCCCAAAGCAGCGCCGGTCGTGCCGCCTACTCCTGCCTCCCGTGGCCGGCTGTGATGCCGCGGAGGCCTCACTGCCCCCTACTACTCCCACCGCTGGCCAGGCCATCCCTCCACTCACCCACTGACCCACACTGTCGGTGTAAAAACCGGCGGATCTCGGGTAGGGGGTCCCGAACTATGCGTCTAGGCGGATGGTAACAGGAGACAAGGGACATGATGTTTTTACCCAGGTTCGGGCCCTCTCGATGGAGGTAAAACCCTACTCCTGCTTGATTAATATTGATGATATGGGTAGTACAAGAGTGGATCTACCACGAGATCAAGGAGGCTAAACCCTAGAAGCTAGCCTATGGTATGATTGTTGTTCGTCCTATGGACTAAAACCCTCCAGTTTATATAGACACCGGAGAGGGCTAGGGTTACACAGAGTCGGTTACAATGGTAGGAGATCTACATATCCGTATTGCCAAGCTTGCCTTCCACGCCAAGGAAAGTCCCATCCGGACACGGGACGAAGTCTTCAATCTTGTATCTTCATAGTCTTGGAGTCCGGCCGATGATGATAGTTCGGCTATCCGGACACCCCCTAGTCCAGGACTCCCTCAGTAGCCCCTGAACCAGTCCGGTGCGCATATTGTCTTCGGCATTGCAAGGCGGGTTCCTCCTCCGAGTAATCATAGAAGATTGTGAACGCCAGGATATTGTCCGGCTCTGCAAAATAAATTCCACGTACCACCGTAGAGAGAATGATATTTACACAAGTTCAATCTGCTGACGTACTTTGTGGCGTGACGTCACACCACTACCAAGCCTTTACTTGAATCATTTTTATTATACCACCTCAGCGCATTTAGCGAAGCGGTTTCCTTGGCACGTCTTGTCGAAGCAGAGATTGTGTTCCCCTTATTCCGGGATTCCCATCAATACGGACGTGGGTAACCCAACCACGCCATTGATTGCGGCGCTTGGGAGATAAGCGAGTTTTACCAGGCTAGTAGGGACGCATAGTTTCATCCGCCCATATATAAGGGGATAAGGATCCACCTCCTTTACCTACGCCTTCTTCCTCCTTTGCTTATCCATCTCCGCGCACTCGAGCTCCAGCGCCCAAGTCCGCACTTCTCACCTCGACCCTTTCCAGCCATGTCCGGAGCGGGAGGCAAGTGGATGGCCTCCTCCGTTACGGAGGGGCACATCAAGAAGCTGCGCAGCGCCGGATATCTGTCCAGCGACATCATGCATCGGCTGCCCGACGAGGGGCAGCTCATCCCCACCCCCAGGCCCCATGAGAGGGTCGTATTTATTCCCCACTTCCTCCGCGGACTGGGCTTCCCACTTCACCCCTTTGTCCGGGGGCTCATGTACTACTACGGCTTGGACTTCCATGATCTGGCCCCAAACTTCATCTTCAACATCTCGGTGTTTATCGTCGTGTGCAAGGCCTTCCTCTGCATCCAGCACCACTTCGGCCTGTGGCTAAAGACCTTCAATGTCAAGCCGAAGGTTGTGAAGGGCAGCCAAGCGGAGTGTGGAGGCGCCATGGTGGGCAAAATGCCCAACGTTACTTGGCTTGAGGGTGCCTTCATGGAATCCATCAAAGGGTGGAAATCGGGGTGGTTCTACATCACCGAGCCACGTGACCCTAAATGGGCAGCGGCCCCCGAGTTCAGATCTGGCATCCCTATGCAGCTTACCTCCTGGAAAGAGAAGGGCTTGCTATGGGGTCGTTCGGAGGAGCTGACCGGACTCCAGTCCTGTCTTCAGACCCTGGTGAACAAGAAGCTTAAGCTTGTCAATGTAATCCAGGTCATGCTCATCTGCCGGATTCTCCCCTGCCAGCAACGGGCCTTCAATTTGTGGGAGTTTGATCCGGCACAGCACCGGACCTTGAGCGGGCTCTTCGACACGACGTACGAAGCTACCTGGAGGGTGCTGTTCAAGGGCGCCGAAGCTCCCGCATCCGCGACCGAAGATCGCGGATTGATCACGCAGCGCCCGGCCGGCGAGGTAAGCTATATCATCCTTTATGGGACACTCATTTTTTTCATAGTTTGACTCTATGTGGGATCTAAACTCCCAATACCCTTAATAGGACTGGCAGAAGACGTCCGGACAGGTTAACTGTCCGGCTCCCCTTCCAGAAGACCCAGCGGACGCCCGTTTGACAGGGCTGCTGGTCCCGGCACTTTACGTAGTGCCGGAGAAAAAGGCCAAGAAGAAGGCCACGGGAACCCGAAGGAGTTCCCGGTGTTAGGTGATATCGGACTCATCGTCTGATGACTCCGAGGTGGACTCCTCCCCTGAAGACGAGGAGGAGAAGAAAGAGGCCTCTCCCCCAGCGGGGGGAGAGAAGAAGAGGAAGGCCTCCCCAACGAGGGAGGCCGAAGGGTCCAAGAAGGGAAGGACCCTTCCCCCGGACTGCTCCGCCAATGTTGGCGACGGCAACGAGGAGTGGCCCTCAAGGGCCAAGCCCCTGGCAAGATCGTAAGTATCCAGACTCCTAGATAATTTATAATTTTTCTTTTTGCCACACGGTGTCTTTCTAATGCCGCATACAACCTGTAGTCCGGCCAAGGACGATCTTCCCGCTTCGTCGAGCGGGTCCTTGGACACGTCGGATATGGATTCTCTGCCGACCGCCTCCACACCTCGCGACACCGACGACGCCGAGGTGGGATCCCGGGAAGGGACCCGCCAGGAGGAGGAGGCCCCGGAGGTGCTGCAAGGCCACCTCCCGGACTCTGTACCATACTCCGCACTGGAACCTGCAGTGGTTCTGCAGTCCGGCGAGTGGCCCCTTCGTAAGAAGGGCAAGACTGTGACACCGGCGGCCTCTGTCCAACTGGAGGCGCCGGATAACTTGCTGGAGGCGCTCAACGGCGCTTCCATCGAAGAAGAACACCGCAATGTCATGAGTGCGGTGATTCAGAAGGTTCAGCTCGCCAAGAGCGGGCTGACCGAAGCCTGCAGCAGCCTTCTAAGAGGCTTTGAGGTAAGAATTTTAAGATATGTAATGTAATACCGCATAGACAGTAGCCCCTGATGCTCGGTTCGGTGTTCGAAAAGAAAAGCCGGACTGAGGATCTAAAAAGATATGCGCAGGAGTTGTAAAAAATATGTCAATATGGGATTGCAGGCTGCGCTGCTGACCTCTGCCGCACTGACTGCGGAGGTTGATGCTTTGAAGCAGAGCCTCGAGCGGTCTGAGAGCGAGCTCGGCCATGCCAAGAAGCAGCTCGAGGACAAGGAAGGTGAGTAACACCGTATTAAGTTTGTACCTTACAGAAAAGGATTTGGTTGCAAGAGAAATAACAAGGATAACGTGGGTACTACAGGGGCCATGAACGAGGTGGCTGCCCTGAAGGAGGCGGTGTCCGCGGCCGAACGCAATGCAGCCGCGGAGCGAGCCGAGCGAGAGCAGCAGGAGGCGCGGGTGGCGGAGGTGCAGCAAGAGCTCCAGGCTCTCATGGAAAAACATGAGAGTTTGCAGCGCAACTCAAAGACTCGAGAGTCCGAGCTTGCATCGGCTCTTGAGAGTGCCAAAGCCGCTAAGGCCGAAGCCCACAAGGCCCTCCAGGAAATCGAGGCGTTGAAGAAGATAGCGGCGGGTAAGGCATTTTTCATGCAAAGCAAGCATGTCAATGTGAATTACCTATTACTTACCCAAATTCGGAGCTCTCCAGGAGCGTTCGCAGATCTGCCCCGCAGTGTGTCCGATGCTGCCGCTTTCTACTGGGCCGAGGAGGGGAGCTCGACGGAGAAGGTTTTCTGGTCTCACTATGCTAAGGCCGGACATCCGGTGCCCCTTAGCGACCAGCTGAAGAAGCTGGTCGAGCTCCACAAGGTGGCCGAACAGGCCATGAAGGGCGAGGGAGTCCTGGACTAGGGGGTGTCCGGACAGCCGGACTATCATTGTCCGCCGGACACCAAGACTACGAAGATACAAGATTGAAGACTTCGTCCCGTGTCCGGATGGGACTTTCTTTGGCGTGGAATGCAAGCTTGGCGATACGGATATGTAGATCTCCTACCATTGTAACCGACTCTGTGTAACCCTAGCCTCCTCCGGTGTCTATATAAACCGGAGGGCTTTAGTCCGTAGGACAACATACATTACAACAATCATACCATAGGCTAGCTTCTAGGGTTTAGCCTCCTTGATCTCGTGGTAGATCCACTCTTGTACTACCCATATCATCAATATTAATCAAGCAGGACGTAGGGTTTTACCTCCATCGAGAGGGCCCGAACCTGGGTAAAACATCGTGTCCCTCGTCTCCTGTTACCATCCACCTAGACGCACAGTTCGGGACCCCCTACCCGAGATCCGCCGGTTTTGACACCGACATTGGTGCTTTCATTGAGAGTTCCTCTGTGTCGTCACCGATAGGCTTGATGGCATCTTCAACCAACAACGCTGTCCAGGGTGAGACTTTTCTCCCCGGACAGATCTTCGTATTCGGCGGCTTCGCACTGCGGGCTAATTCGCTTGGCCATCTGGAGCAGATCGAAAGCTACGCCCCTGGCCGTCAGGTCAGATTCGGAAGCCTAAACTTCACGGCTGATATCCACGGAGACTTGATCTTCGACGGACCCGAGGCACAGCTAAGCGCGCCGCACTGTTGCGATGGGCATGATCTAGCTCTGCCGCCGAACAGTGCCTTGGTGGCCGCACACGAATCCGCTCCGGCCATTAATCCGGAGCCGATCGCCCGGATAGAGGATCGGTGGATAGACACCGCCTCGGGGGCTTAAACTTCCACGGCGATGGAGCTGAACAATAATCTCGTCCCCCGCGAAATTTGTGATTCCGAGGCGCCGGACTCCTTGCCGGACTCCGAACCTCCCGCGCCCCTACCAATCAAATCGGATTGGGCCGGTTATGGAATTCACCGGCGCGGACATCTTCCAATACTCGCCCTTTGGCAATATCCTGAATTCACTAAAGCATCTCTCGTTATCAGGAGAGCCCTGGCCGGACTATGGCCAGGATGGTTGGGGTACGGACGACGAAGAAATTCAGAGCCCACCCACCGCCCACTTTGTAGCCACTGTCGACGATCTAACCGACATGCTAGACTACGACTCCGAAGACATCGATGCTATGGACGATGATGCCGGAGACAAATTGGAACCAGCGCCCACATGGCACTGGAAAACCACCTCGTCATATGACATATAGATGGTGGATACCCCAAAAGATGGGGACGGCGAAGAAACAGCGGAGGCAGACTCTTTAAAGAAGCAGCCCAAACGCCGGCGTCAGCGGCGCCGCTCTAAATCCCGCCACAGCAAGAATGGAGATTCCGGCACAGGAGATAATAATACCCCAGAGAGTGCCGAAGACAATCCCCTCCAGCAAAACTCAGCGCAGGAGGATGCAGAAGCAAGCCCTCACGAGAGGGCGGCAGACGAAGAGGTTGAGGATCATAACTATATGCCTCCCTCCGAAGACGAAGCAAGCCTCAACGATGACGAATTCATCGTACCTGAGGATCCCGTCAAACAAGAGCGTTTCAAGCGCAGGCTTATCATCACAGCAAACAGCCTAAAGAAAAAGCAGCAATAGCTTCAAGCTGATCAGGACCTGCTGGCCGATCAATGGACCGAGGTCCTCGCGGCCGAAGAGTATAAACTCGAACGCCCCTCCAAAAGCTACCCAAGACGCAAGCTGCTCCCCCGATTAGAGGAGGAAGCATACATACCTCCATCACCAGCGCACGATATGGCTGACCGACTACCCCGGGGTCGTGACAGAGAGGCATCCAGGCCCCCAGCCAAGACCGTACCCCGGCATCGCTCCAAAAGTACGAAGCCAGGCGGGAACGCGCCGGACTTGCGAGACATATTGGAGGACAAAACAAGACAATCCAGATCCATCTCGGATCACGTGGGTGCCCCACGACCCACGACGAATACCGTCGCGCCAGATACAATAACCCCGGCCGGGCCGAGCACAGCAGACAGCGCTCTCTCGAGCTGCGTCGCGATATTGCTCAATACAGAGGCGCCGCACACCCGCTATGCTTCACTGACGAAGTAATGGATCATCAAATCCCTGAAGGGTTTAAACCCGTAAACATTGAATCCTACGATGGCACAACAGACCCCGCGGTTTGGATAGAAGATTATCTTCTCCACATCCATATGGCCCGCGGCGACGATCTCCACGCCATCAAGTATCTCCCACTCAAGCTTAAAGGACCAGCTCGGCATTGGCTTAACAGCTTGCCCGCAGAGTCAATTGGGTGTTGGGAAGACCTAGAGGCCGCATTCCTTGATAACTTCCAAGGCACGTATGTGCGACCACCAGACGCCGATGACCTAAGCCACATCATTCAGCAGCCAGACGAATCGGCCAGACAATTCTGGACACGGTTCTTGACGAAGAAAAATCAAATCGTCGATTGTCCGGATGCAGAGGCCCTTGCAGCCTTCAAACATAACATCCGGGACGAATGGCTAGCCCGGCACCTGGGGCAGGAAAAGCCGAAATCCATGGCAGCCCTCACATCGTCAATGACCCGCTTTTGCGCGGGAGAGGACAGCCGGCTAGCTCGCAACAACAATCTCCGTAAAAATTCTAGCAGTCCGGATACTAAGGACAACAACGGCAGGTCACGTCGAAACAAAGACAAACACCGCATTAACGGCGACGATAAGGAGGATACGGCAGTCAACGCCGGATTCCGAGGCTCTAAACCCGGTCAGCGGAAGAAGCCATTCAAAAGAACCACTCCGGGTCCGTCCAATCTGGCCCGAATACTCGACCGCTTATGCCAGATACATGGCACCTCTGAAAAGCCAGCTAACCACACTAATAGAGATTGCTGGGTGTTCAAGCAGGCCGGCAAGTTAATTGCCGAAAACAATGACAAGGGGCTAAACAGCGATGACGAGGAAGAGACCCGACCGCCGAACAATAGAGGACAGAAGGGTTTTCCCCCACAAGTGCGGACGGTGAATATGATATACGCGACCCATATACCCAAGAGGGAGAGGAAACGCGCACTAAGGGACGTCTATGCTATGGAGCCAGTCGCCCCGAAGTTCAATCCATGGTCCTCTTGTCCGATCACTTTCGATCGAAGAGACCATCCGACCAGCATACGCCATGGCGGATTCGCCGCATTGGTTTTAGACCCAATCGTCGATGGATTTCACCTCACGAGAGTCCTGATGGACGGCGGCAGTAGCCTGAACCTGCTTTATCAGGATACAGTGCGCAAAATGGGCATAGACCCCTCAAGGATTAAACCTACAAAGACAACCTTTAAAGGTGTCATACCAGGAGTGGAAGCCAACTGTACAGGCTCAGTCACACTGGAAGTGGTCTTCGGATCCCCGGATAATTTCTGGAGCGAAGAGTTAATATTCGACATAGTCCCGTTTCGCAGCGGCTATCACGCTCTGCTCGGACGAACCGCGTTTGCAAAATTCAACGCGGTGCCGCATTATGCATACTTAAAGCTCAAGATGCCAGGCCCTCGCGGAGTCATCACGGTCAATGGGAATACGGAACGCTCCCTCCAAACGGAGGAACATACAGCGGCTCTCGCGGTAGAAGTACAGAGCAGCCTTTTAATGCAATTCTCGAGTTTGGCCGCTAAAAGGCCGGAGACAGCAAAACGCGCCCGGAGCAATGCTAACCAAGACCACCTGGCGCGATCAGAGCACGCGTAGCAATGCGGCCCCAACCCTCGCCCGCGCATGATCGCAAGAATAACACTCCGCATACATCATTACGCTTTGGAGATACCATGGGCACATGGGATGGGGCACGATCGCAACGGACCGAGAGTGCGATTCGACCACACCGGGGGCTCGCAAGTGTGCCCCCCTTTTTTATTTTTTATTTCCCTTCTTTGTGTACACAGGACTCCGTTAACCAGAGGCCCTGTCCGGTGATGAACCTGCCGAACTCATGATACAACAGTCAGGGACGAAAGAAGGCTGCGACGAACACTCAGGTGGTCTCAATTACGAGCATTAAATTCGATTATATAAACCAAATCCGTAGCTCACCCCTGGAGGGGGACATGTTTACTTAGTCCAAATCCCTTGCTTACCGCACTATTTGTATCAGTCCGCTCTACTAGCAGACTTTCTTTCATTAATAATGCAGCACCTTTTTGATTGCAATTGCATTACCTTTTATATATATGCTCATTATATGACATTTTGCGCCCGTATATTTTGGTACGGCCTAATACGCCAGGGGCTTGTGTTCCCCACTCTATGGTGTGATAAGTCCGAACACTTTCACAAGTGCGGCACCCCGAACTTATAGCATTATATGAATCGGCTCCGAATCATGTCTTGGGTCAATAGTTGGGTTTGCCCGGCTCCCACGTTTTGGTGCCTTACGTTCCGTTCTGTCGGCTAAGGTGGCACAGGGAGAACCACTGCGATTGCGCCCCGGTTGAGCCGGGCGAGCGCCTCAGTGGAGAAAGCTAAAACTGACTAGCATGATAAGGCGAGAGACTGGTCGCTGTTCGAGAGGTTTTTTCGGGTCCTTAAAGACTCACGCCGCTTCGAGCGAAGTTCCAGACAATGTCCAACGAAGGCGTGGATAGTGCCCCGGATTCGGTCTTCCGAATACCAGGGGCTTCGCCGAAATTTAAAATTATAGAATCCTATGGCTAAGTGAGAGTGTTCAAGCATTATAAGTCCGGTTGCCTTGTTCGTTGTGTTGAGCGCCTCCCTCGATGGACCCAACAATGGGAACAAGAGTGCTCAAGTTTATCCCGAACACCCCAGCACTCGTGGCTTGGGGGCTGAAGCCAACGACTTCCCATCTCTCAGATTTTATAAACGGCCGCACAGAAGGTAATATTTTAAATTAAAAAAGTGTTGCTCAAAGCGCACATGAACAAAGTTTCAGTGCACAGGATAATACATAGCAAATTCACTCAAAGATTACATTTCTGGGGCACTCATCCGCAATATCGCGGGCTCCCTTCAGGACAGATTTATAATACATTTCGGGCGTGCGATATTCCTTGCCCGGTGGCGGTGGGTCCGTGAGAAGCTTCTCCGCATCCAACCTGCCCCATTGCACCTTCGTGCGGGCAAGGGCCCGACGAGCGCCTTCAATACAGGCGGAGCGCTTGATGACATCCACCCAGGGGCATGCATCCACCAGCCGCCGCACGAGGCCAAAGTAGCTCCCAGGCATGGCCTGTCCAGGCCACAGCCGGACTATAAGGCCCTTCATGGCCTCTTCAGCTACCTTGTGGAGTTCGACCAGCTGCTTCAGCTGGTCGCTTGGGGGCACCGGGTGTCCGGCCTCAGCATACTGAGACCAAAAGACTTTTTCCGTCGAGCTCCTCTCCTCGCCATGATAGAATGCGGCGGCATCAGACGCACTACGCGGTAGATCTGCAAACGCCCCTGGAGAGCTCCGAATGCGGGTAAGTGTCAGGTATTTTACATTAACATGCTTGCTTTGCATGAAAAATGCCTTACCCGCCGCTATTTTCTTTACATCTTCAACCTCCTGAAGGGCCTTATGGGCCTCGGCCTTGGCGGACTTGGCACTTTTGAGAGCCGAGGCAAGCTCGGACTCTCGAGTCTTGGAGTCACGCTCCAAACTCTCATGTTTCTCCATAAGAGCCTAGAGCTCTTGCCGTACTTCCGCCACCCGTGCCTCTTGCTTTTCTCTCTCTGCCCGTTCCACGGCCGCACTACGTTTGGCCGCGGACATAGCCTCCTTCAGGGTTGCCACCTCATTAGTGGCCCCTGCAATACACACATTATCCTTGTTAATTTTATTGCAACCAAAATCCTTTTCTGTAAGGTAACCATTCAAAGCGGTGTGACTCACCTTCTTTGTCCTCGAGCTGCTTCTTGGCATGGCCGAGCTCTTGCTCGGACCGCTCGAGATCCTTTTTCAGCACATCGACCTCCGCCGTTAGTGCGGCAGAGGTCAGCAGCGCAGCCTGCAAACCCATATTGACATATGTTAAGCAACCCTACGCATATTTTGGTAGATCCTCAGTCCGGCTTTTCTTTCCGAACACCGAACTGAGCATCAGGGGCTACTGTCTATGCGGTATTACATTACATAATTTTAACTTCTTACCTCAAAGCCTGTTAAAAGGCTGCTGCGGGCTTCGGTCAGCCCGCATTTGGTGAGCTGAACCTTTTGAATGACCGCACTCATGATAGTGCGGTGTTCTTCCTCGATGGAAGCGCCTTTAAGCGCCTCCAACAAGTTATCCGGCGCCTCCGGTTGGACGGAGGCCGCTAGTGTCACGGTCTTGCCCTTCTTTCGAAGGGGCCGCTTGCCGGACTCTGGAACCACTGCGGGTTCCGTTGTAGAGTCCGGCGCAAAGTCTGGGAGGCTGCCTGACGGCGCCTCCGGAGCCTCCTCCTGATGGGTCCCTCTCTGGGATCCCACCTCGGCGTCCTCGTCGGCGCGTGGGGTAGAGGCCGTCGGAAGTGAATCCACATCCGACGGGGCCAACGACCCGCTCGATGAGTCGGGAAGATCGTCATCGGCCGGACTACGGACAGAATGCAGCGTTAGAAGGACACTACACGACATGAAAGATTTTGCATATCAAGGATCCGGATACTTACGATCTCGCCGGACGCCTGGCCCTTGGAGGCCATTCATCCTCGCCAATGGTGGTGTTGGCGAAACTGTCCGGGGGGATAGTTCTCCCCCTCTTGGACCCTTCGGCCTCCCCCATTGGGGAAGCCTTCCTCTTCTTCTCTCCCTCTTCTGGGAGAGAAACCTCCTCGTCTTCAGGGGAGGAGTCCGCCTCGTCGTCGAACACCTGATTGCGGGAACTCTTTCGAGTCCCCGCGGCCACCTTCTTGGCCTTCTTCTCCGGCACCACATGCGGTGCCGGAACCAGCAGCCCTGCTAAACGGGCGTCCACTGGGTCTTCTGGCATGGGAGCCGGGCTGATGAGCTGCCTGGCCTTCTCCATCCATTCCTGTCAAAGGAAAGGAAAGAATGAAACCCTCTTATAATCAATTCGATTACTAAAAAGTGTCCCATAATGGGGTTGAATCACTTACCTCGTCAGTTGGATACTGCGAGCTGAATCCGCGATCTTCCGCGGATGCGGGGGCTTCGGCGCCCTTAAACAGCACCCTCCAGGCGCCTTCGTATGTCGTATCGAAGAGCCCGCTCAGCGCCCGGTGCTGTTCCGGATTGAACTCCCACAGATTGAATGCCCGTTCTTGGCATGGGAGAATCCGGCGGATGAGCATGACTTGGACCACGTCGACGAGCCTGAGCTTATTGCTCACCAGCTTCTGGATGCAGGTTCGGAGTCCAGTCACCTCCTTTGAATCGCCCCACAACAAGCCCTTCTCTTTCCAGGAGGTGAGCTGCGTGGGGACGCCAGATCTAAACTCGGGGGGCCGCCGCCCATGTGGGCTTGCGCGGCTCGGTGATGTAGAACCACCCCGATTGCCACCCCTTGACAGAGTCCACGAAGGCCCCTTCGAGCCAAAGGACGTTGGGTAATTTACCCAACATGGCGCCTCCGCATTCCGCTTGCGTACCCAGCACAACCTTCGGCTTGACGTTGAAGGTCTTGAGCCACAGGCCGAAGTGGGGCCGGATGCAGAGGAAGGCCTCACACACGACGATGAACGTCGAGATGTTGAGGATGAAGTTCGGCGCCAGATCGTGGAAATCCAGGCCGTAATAGAACATGAGCCCCTGGACGAATGGATGGAGCAGAAAGCCCAGTCCGTGGAGGAAGTGGGGAAGGAAGACGACCCTCTCGTGAGGCCCAGGGGTAGGGACGAGCTGCCCCTCGTCGGGCAGCCGATGCGCGATATCGCCGGAAAGATATCCGGCGCTGCGCAGTCTGGTGATGTGCTCCTCCTTAACGGTGGAGGCCAACCATTTGCCTCCCGCTCCAGACATGTTCGGAGAAGGTCGAGGCGAGATGCGCGAGCTTGGGCGTTGGAGCTTGAGTACGCGGAGATGGATAAGCGAAGGAGGAAGAAGGCGTAGGTGAGAAGGTAAATCCTTACCCCTTATATGTAGGTGGACGAAAACTGTGCGTCCCGCTGGCCTGATAAAACTCGCTTATCTCCCAAGCGCCACCATCAATGGCGCGGTTGGGTTACCCACGTCCGTATTGATGAGAATCCCGGAATAAGGGGAACACGATCTCTGCTTCGACAAGACGTGCCAAGGAAACCGCTTCGCTAAACGTGCTGAGGTGGTATAGTAAAACATGATGCAAACAAAGGCTTGGTAGCGGTGTGATGCCACGCCGCATAATACGTCACCAGATTGGACTAGTGTACATTTTATTCTCTCTACGGTGGAATGTGGAATTTATTTTGCAGAGCCGGACACTATCCTGGTGTTCATGATCTTCTCTGGATTATTCAAGGGAGGAACCCGCCTTGCAATGCCGAACATTATGCGCGCCAGACTTATCGTCATTGAAGCCTCGTTCAGGGGCTACTGAGGGAGTCCTGGACTAGGGGGTGTCCGGACAGCCGGACTATCATCGTCCGCCGGACTCCAAGACTACGAAGATACAAGATTGAAGACTCCGTCCCGTGTCCGGATGGGACTTTCCTTGGCGTGGAAGGCAAGCTTGGCGATACGGATATGTAGATCTCCTACCATTGTAACCGACTCTGTGTAACCCTAGCCTCCTCTGGTGTCTATATAAACCGGAGGGCATTAGTCCGTAGGACAACATACATTACAACAATCATACCATAGGCTAGCTTCTAGGGTTTAGCCTCCTTGATATCGTGGTAGATCCACTCTTGTACTACCCATATCATCAATATTAATGAAGCAGGACGTAGGGTTTTACCTCCATCAAGAGGGCCCGAACCTGGGTAAAACATCGTGTCCCTCGTCTCCTGTTACCATCCGCCTAGACGCACAGTTCGGGACCCCCTACCCGAGATCCGCCGGTTTTGACACCGACAAAGGGCCTCATAGTTCGGCTGTGGCCCAAGGAGGCCATGCCTGGGAGCT
Organism: Triticum dicoccoides; assembly: GCF_002162155.2. Lineage (NCBI taxonomy): Eukaryota > Viridiplantae > Streptophyta > Magnoliopsida > Poales > Poaceae > Triticum > Triticum dicoccoides. Next base: position 825,145,129 of record NC_041385.1, read on the forward strand.
ACTTCGGCCTGGTGCGGCGGCTGGTGGATGCGTGTCCCTGGGTTGAAGTCGTCAAGCAATCCACCTGCATTGAAGGTGCCCGTCGGGCCCTTGCCCGTGCAAAGGTGCACTAGGGCAGGATGGAAGCTGAGAACCTTGTGACGGACGCGCCACCGGCGGGCAAGGAGTATTGCACGCCCGAAATGTATTATAAGAGTGTCCTGAAGGGTGCCCGCATGATTGTGGGTGAGTGCTCCAAAGATGTAATATTTGAGTAGACTCGCATTGTGTTATCCTGTGCGCTGAAAACTTTGTTCATATGCGCTAAGCAACGCTTGTTAATTTAAAATATTACCTTCTGTGCGGCCGTTTATCAAATCTGAGAGATGGCAAGTCATCGGCTTCAGCCCCCATGCCACTAGTGCTGGGGTGTTCGGGATAAACTTGAGCGCTCTTGTTCCCATGTTTGGGTCCATCTAGGGAGGCGCGCAACACAACGAACGAGGCAACCGGACTTATAATGCTTGAACACTCTCACTTAGCCATAGAATTCTATAATTTTAAATTTCGGCGAAGCCCCTAGTGTTCGGAAGACCGAGTTCGGGGCGCTATCCACGCCTGGGCCGGACAAAGCTGGTTCCTCGCTCTAAGCGGCATAAGTCTTTAGGGACTCGAAAAAACCTCTCAAACAGCGACCAGCTCTCGCCGCATCATGATAGTCCGTTTTAGCTTTCTCCACTGAGGCGCTCGCCCAGCTCAACCGGGGCGCAATCGCAGTGGTTCTCCCAGTGCTACCTTAGCCGATACAACGGAACCTAAGGTACCAAAACATGGGAGCCGGGCAAACCCAACTATTGACCCAAGACATGATTCGGAGCCGATGCATATAATGCTATAAGTTCGGGGTGCCGCACTTGTGAAAGTGTTCGGACTTATCACACCATAATGTGGGGAACTTAAGCCCCTGGTGTATTTAGCTGTACCAGAGTGTACGGATGCAACATGTCATAAATGAACATATGTGTAAGAAAGAAATGCAATTATAAGCAAAAAGCGATGCATTGTTTATTCCAGAAATACTGCCATGAATGCAGAACGATCCAAATAGTGCGGTAAGCAAGGGATGGGACTATTAAACATGTCCCCCCCCCCCCAGGGGTAGGCTGCGGAATAGTGTATAAAACAGATGTAATGCTCGTAATGGAGAGCACCTGAGTGTTCGTTGTAGCCTTTCTCCTTCCCTGGCTGTTGCATCGTGAGTTCGGCAGGTCTACTGCTGGACAGGCCCTCTAGTAAGTGGAGTCCTGTGGATAAGAAGAAAGGAAAAAAAGAAAAGAAAAAGGATGAGACACTTGGGAGCCCCTGGTGTGGTTGAGCCGCACTCTGGGCCTGTTGTGGTCGTGCCCCTCCCCCTATGCCCATGGTATCTCCAGAGCGTAATGATGTACGCGAAGGACCAGTCTTGCAATTTTGTGAGGGCTGGGGTTGGGGCCGCATTGCTACGCGTGCTCGGAATGTGCCAGGTGGTCTTGTTGTAAGTTACTCCGGGCGCGTTTGGCCGTGTCTGGTCGCTTAACGGCCGGACTCGAAAATTGCCTTAAGAGGCTGCTCCGTACTTCTGCCGCGAGAGCCACTGTGTGTTCCTCCGTTCGGAGGGAGCGTTCAGTGTGTCCGTTGACTGTAATGACTCCTCGAGGGCCTGGCATCTTGAGCTTGAGGTATGCGTAGTGCGGCACCGCGTTGAACTTTGCGAACGCGGTTCGTCCGAGCAGAGCATGATAGCCGCTGCGGAACGGGACTATGTCGAAGATTAACTCCTCGCTTCGGAAGTTATCCGGGGATCCGAAGACCACTTCCAGTGTAACTGAGCCTGTACAATTGGCCTCCACACCTGGTATGACGCCTTTGAAGGTCGTCTTTGTGGGATTAATCCTTGAGGGGTCTATGCCCATCTTGCGCACTGTATCCTGATAAAGCAGGTTCAGGCTGCTGCCGCCGTCCATCAGGACTCTAGTGAGGTGAAATCCATCGACGATTGGGTCTAAAACCAATGCGGCGAATCCACCGTGGCGGATACTAGTGGGGTGGTCCCTTTGATCAAAAGTGATCGGGCAGGAGGACCATGGGTTGAACTTCGGGGCGACTGGCTCCATTGCGTATACGTCCCTGAGTGCACGCTTCCGCTCCCTCTTGGGTATGTGAGTTGCGTATATCATGTTCACCGTCCGCACTTGTGGGGGGAAACCCTTCTGTCCTCTATTGTTCGGAGGCCGGGTCTCTTCCTCGTCATCGGTATGTAGCCCCTTGTCATTGTTTTCGACAATTAACTTGCCAGCCTGCTTGAATACCCAACAATCCCTGTTGGTGTGATTAGCTGGTTTTTCGGGGGTGCCATGTATCTGGCAAGAGCGGTCGAGTATTCGGTCCAAATTGGACGGACCCGGAGTAGTTCTTTTGAATGGCTTTTTCCGCTAACCGGGTTTAGAGCCTCTGAATCCAGCGTTGACTGCCGTATCCTCAGTGTTATCGCCGTTAACGCGGCGTTTGTTTTTGTTGTGACGCGACCTGCCATTACGGTCCTTGGTATCCGGACTGCCAGAATTTTTGCTGAGGTTGTTACTGCGGGCTAGCCAGCTATCCTCTCCCGCGCAGAAGCGGGTCATAAGTGATGTGAGGGCTGCCATGGATTTCGGCTTTTCCTGTCCTAGGTGCCGGGCAAGCCACTCGTCACGGATGTTATGTTTGAAGGCTGCGAGGGCCTCTGCATCCGGACAGTCGACAATTTGATTTTTCTTTGTTAAGAACCGTGTCCAGAACTGTCTGGCCGATTCGTCTGGCTGCTGAATTATGTGGCTTAGGTCATCGGCGTCTGGTGGTCGCACATATGTGCCCTGGAAGTTGTCAAGGAATGCGGCTCCCAGGTCTTCCCAACACCCTATTGATTCTGTTGGCAAGCTGTTAAGCCAATGCCGAGCTGGTCCTTTAAGCTTGAGTGGGAGATATTTGATGGCGTGAAGATCGTCACCGCGGGCCATGTGGATATGAAGGAGATAGTCTTCAATCCAAACCGCGGGGTCTGTTGTGCCATCGTAGGATTCAATGTTTACGGGTTTAAACCCCTCAGGGATTTGATGATCCATTACTTCATCTGTGAAGCATAGTGGGTGTGCGGCGCCTCTATATTGGGCTATATCATGACGTAGCTCCAACGAGCTTTGTCTACTGTGTTCGGCCCGGCCGGAGTTGCCGTATCCGGCGCGACGGTCATCGTCGCGCATCGTGGGGCGCCCACGCGATCCGTATATCGACCTTGATTGTCTTGCCTTATCCTCCAATATGTCTCGCAAGTCCGGCGCATTCCCCCGTGGCTTCGTACTTTTCGAGCGGTGCCGGGGTACGGTTCTAATGGAGGGCCTAAAGGCCTCTCTGTCGCGGCCATGAGGTGGTCGGTCAGCCGTATTGCGCTCTGGTGATGCAGGTTTATATGCCTCCTCCTCTAATCGGGGGAGCAACTTGCATTTGGGGTAGCTTTTGGAGGGGCGTTCGAGTTCATACTCTTCGGCCGCAAGGACTTCAGTCCATCTGTCGGCTAGCAGGTCTTGATCAGCTCTAAGCTGTTGCTGCTTTTTCTTTAGGCTGTTCGTTGTGGCCATTAGCCTGCGTTTGAAACGCTCTTGTTCGACGGGATCCTCGGGCACGACGAATTCGTCGTCGTTGAGGCTTGCCTCGTCTCCGGAGGGAGGCATGTAATTATCATACTCTACCTCTTCGTCTGCCGCTCTCTCGTGAGGGCTGGCTTCTCCGTCCTCCTGTGCTGAATCTTGCTGGAGGGGGTTCTCTTCGGCACTCTCTGGGGTGTTGTTATCTCCAGTGCCGGAATCTCCATTCTTGCTGTGGCGGGATTTTGAGCGGCGCCGCTGACGCCGGCGCTTGGGCTGTTTCTTGGAGGAGTCTTCCTCCGCTTTTTCCTCGCCATTCCCATCCTTTGGGATTTCCACCATATATATGTCGTATGACGAGGTGGTCTTCCAGTGCCCCGTAGGCGCTGGTTCTTGGTCGTCTCCTGCATCGTCGTCCATACCGTCGATGTCTTCGGAGTCGTAGTCTAGCATGTCGGTTAGATCGTCGATAGTGGCTACAAAGTGGGTGGTGGGTGGGCTTTGAATTTCGTCGTCTGCATCCCAACCATCCTGACTGCAATTCGGCCAGGGCTCTCCTGATAGCGAGAAATACTTTAGCGAATTCAGGATGTGGCCAAAAGGTGAGTGTTGAAAGATGTCCGCGGCGGTGAACTCCATGATCGGCGCCCAATCGGATTCGATTGGAGGGGGCGCAGGAGGTTCGGAGTCCGGCGAGGAGTCCGGCACCTCGGAGTCACGAACGTCGCAAGGGACAAGGTCAGTATTCGGCTCCATCGCCGTAGAGGTTGAAGCCCCCGAGGAGGTGTCTAGCCACCCATCCTCGATCTGCGCGGTCGGCTCCGAATTAAGGGTCGGAGCGGACTCATGTGCGGCCTCCAGGGTACTGTCCGGCAGCAGAGCTAGATCATGCACATCGAGACGGTGCGGCGCGCTCGGCTGTGGCTCCAATCCATCGAAGATCAAGTCTCCACGGATCTGATGGCCAGGGGCGTAGCTTTCGATCTGCTCCAGATGGACAAGCGAATTGGCCCGCAGTGCAAAGCCGCCAAATATGAAGATCTGTCCAGGGAGAAAAGTCTCATCCTGGACTGTGTTGTTGATGATGATCGAAGGAGCCATCATGCCTATCAGTGACGACACAGAGGAACTCTCAATGAAAGCACACATGTCGGTGTCAAAACCGGCGGATCTTGGGTAGGGGGTCCCGAACTATGCGTCTAGGCGGATGGTAACAGGAGACAAGGGACACGATGTTTTTACCTAGGTTCGGGCCCTCTCGATGGAGGTAAAACCCTACTCCTGCTTGATTAATATTGATGATATGGGTAGTACAAGAGTGGATCTACCACGAGATCAAGGAGGCTAAACCCTAGAAGCTAGCCTATGGTATGATTGTTGTTCGCCCTATGGACTAAAACCCTCCGGTTTATATAGACATCGGAGAGGGCTAGGGTTACACAGAGTCGGTGACAATGGTAGGAGATCTACATATCCGTATTGCCAAGCTTGCCTTCCACGCCAAGGAAAGTCCCATCCGGACACGGGACGAAGTCTTCAATCTTGTATCTTCATAGTCTTGGAGTCCGGCCGATGATGATAGTTCGGCTATCCGGACACCCCATAGTCCAGGACTCCCTCACACACCCCCTGTTATTCTGCGGCGACGGCAGCGCAGCCGAACCAGGGAACCCTCGTACTCCTCTCCGCGCGCGTGTGCATCCACTGCCGCGTCTTCCCCGGCTCCGCGTCGTCCCCTTCCTAGGCCTCGCCGTCATCCACCGCCGTGGTGCTCTCGGCGCAGCGTGGTCAACGTGGTCAAGGAACGACTTCCATCGGACGTGGACTATACGTGGAGAGGCTGACAGCTGGGTCCACGGCAGCCGCAAGGAAGTGCCTCCTTATTACGCACAAAATAACTATTCCCCCACCTGACAGCGGGGACCCACCGGACGGGCCACCGTATTTCGCGAAAAAAATGATTCGCCCCCTCACTGTTGGGACCCATGAGCTACATCTTCGCACGCAAGGAAGTGCGTCCGAAAAAAACGATTCACCCCCCTGACTGCTGGGACCCACCAGCTACATCTTCGCACGCAAGGAAGTGCATCCGAAAAAAACGATTCGCCCCCCGA
>NC_041385.1:825151034-825151682 GCF_002162155.2 Triticum dicoccoides
TCGCACGCAAGGAAGTGCGTTCGGGCAAAAAAACTATTCGCCCCCCTAACTGCTGGGACCCACCATCTACACCTTCGCACGCAAGGAAGTGCGTCCGGGCAAAAAAAAAATGATTCGCCCCCCCTGACTGCTGAGACCCAGCAGCTACACCTTCGCACGCAAGGAAGTGCATCCGGGCAAAAAAACGATTTGCCCCCCTGACTGCTAGGACCCACCAGCTACATCTTCGCAGGCAAGGAAGTGCCTGACAGTCGGGACCCACCTAGTCGAAGCGTACGTAGCGTTGTCATCCTGGTCGTGAACGTGTACGTACATACTGGTCGATTTAGAGGTGCGCACGTGTCGTAGTAGAGGCGCTCATGTGTCGTAGTAGAGGCGCGCATGTAGCATGTACACGTACGTACAGCGGCCAGGGTGCAAGAAAGAAAATACGGTCGGGGTCTCGAATGCCCATATGTGTACATACGGGCGGGGTCTCGAATGCCTAGTCGCGCATACCGCAAAATGGAGGAAACGGACCTCCTACGGTCGAAACGGGGGTCCTGTTGATCGGGAGGGGTGTGGTGTACCGCAAAACGGAGGAAACGGACCTCCTACGGTCGAAACGGGGGTCCTGTTGATCGGGAGGGGTGTGGCGTACCGCAAAAC
>NC_041385.1:825152714-825247090 GCF_002162155.2 Triticum dicoccoides
AATGCTCATTGTTCATCCCAGAGGCAGCATCGATCAGCTTCAGTTAGCAGCAGTAGCGAAGGAATCGCTCCATCGGGTTCAGTTAACAGCCATCGATCGATCGCTCGGGTTCAGTAACGTGTAGCCTGCAGTGCAATTGCTCGGGTTCAGTTAGAGCCCAACGCCTCGCTCGGTTCAGTTAGAGCCAACGCCTCGCACACACGCGCTTACCTGTACGAGAGAAACACGCATCGCTCTCCTACCGTAACTGGCAACTCCCCGAAATTTTCCTCCCCCTCGCTTCTACCACGGTTTTTCCCGTCATGGACGGCCCAAAGAATGTTATGCAGCTGCGCATCCGGCCCGCCCAGGACGAAAAGCCCATTTTCTGTCATGATTTTTTGTCATAGAAGTAGGAGCCCACCACATCTATGATGATACCGGGTTTTGTCACAATTATCGTCATAGACGTGTCATATGTATGACAGAAAAAAATCATTCAACAATAATAACATAGTTGGATCATATAACTATCCCTCAACATGCAACAAAGAGTCACTCCAAAGTCGCTAATAGCAGAGAACAAACGAAGAGATTATGGTAGGGTACGAAACCACCTCAAAGTTATCCTTTCCAATCAATCTGTTGGGCTATTCCTATAAGTGTCACAAATAGCCCTAAAGTTCATACTAGAATAACACCTTAAGACACAAATCAACCAAAACCCTAATGTCACCTAGATACTCCAATGTCACCTCAAGTATCTGTGGGTATGATTATACGATATGCATCACACAATCTTAGATTCATCTATTCAACCAACACATAGAACCTCAAAGAGTGGCCCAAAGTTTATACCGGAGAGTCAAGACGAAAACATGTGCCAACCCCTATGCATAGGTTCATGGGCGGAATCCGCAAGTTGATCACCAAAACATACGTCAAGTGAGTCACGTGATATCCCATTGTCACCACAGATACGCACGGCAAGACATACATCAAGTGTTCTCAAATCATTAAAGACTCAATCCGATAAGATAACTTCAAAGGGAAAACTCAATCCATTACAAAGGAGTAGAGGGGGAGAAGAAACACAAGATCCAACTATAATAGCAAAGCTCGCGATACATCAAGATCGTGCCAATCAAGAACACGAGAGAGAGAGATCAAACACATAGCTACTGGTACATACCCTCAGCCCCGAGGGTGAACTACTCCCTCCTCGTCATGGAGAGCGCCGGGATGATGAAGATGGCCACCGGTGAGGGTTCCCCCCTCCGGCAGGGTGCTGGAACGGCCTCCCGAGAGGTTTTTGGTGGCTACAGAGGCTTGCGATGACGGAACCACCGATCTATTCTGTCCCCCGATCGTTTTAGGGTATATGGGTATATATAGGAGGAAGAAATACGTCAGGGGAGCCACGAGGGGCCCACGAGGGTGGTGGGCGCTCCCTAGGGGTGTGGGCGCCCCCCTACCTCGTGGCTCCCTCGTTTCTTTCCTGACGTGCACTCCAAGTCTATCAGGTTGCTTTCCTTCCAAAAATAACTTCTCCAGAAGGTTTCATTCCGTTTCGACTCCATTTGATATTCCTTTTCTTCGAAACACTGAAACAAGGGAAAAAACAGGAACTGGCACTGGGCTCTGGGTCAATAGGTTAGTCCCAAAAATAATATAAAAGTGTTTAATAAAGCCCATAAATATCCAAAACAGATAATATAATAGCATGGAACAATCAAAAATTATAGATACGTTGGAGACGTATCAGCATCCCCAAGCTTAATTCCTGCTCGTCCTCGAGTAGGTAAATGATAAAAACAGAATTTTTGATGTGGAATGCTACTTGGCATAATTTCAATGTAAGTCTTCTTAATTGTGGTATAAATATTCAGATCCGAAAGATTCAAGATAAAAGTTAATATTGACATAAAAGTAATTATACTTCAAGAATACTAACTAAGCAATTATGTCCTCTCAAAATAGCATAGCCAAAGAAAGTTCGTCCCTACAAAATCAAATAGTTTAGTCATGCTCAATTTTTGTCACACAAGAATGCTCGCATCATGCACAACCCCAATGACAAGCCAAGCAATTTTTTCATTCTTTAGTAATCTCAAACCTATAAACTTTCACACAATATATGAGCGCGAGCCATGGACATAGCACTATGGGTGGAATAGAATATGATGATGGGGGTTATGTGGAGAAGACAAAAAAGGAGAAAGTCTCACATTAACGAGGCTAATCAATGAGCTATGGAGATTCCCATCAATTGATGTTAATGCAAGGAGTAGGGATTGCCATGCAACGGATGCACTAGAGCTATAAATGTATGAAAGCTCAACAAAAGAAACTAAGTGGGTGTGCATCCAACTTGCTTGCTCACAAAGACCTAGGGCACTTGAGGAGGCCCATTATTGGAATATACAAGCCAAGTTCTATAATGAAAAATTCCCACTAGTATATGAAAGTGATAAAACAAGAGACTCTCTATCATGAAGATTATGGTGCTACTTTGAAGCACAAGTGTGGCAAAGGATAGTAGCATTGTCCCTTCTCTCTTTTTCTCCCATTTTTTTGGGGCCTTCTTTTTTTTAATGGCATTTCTCTCTCTTTTTGTATTCCTCACTTGGGACAATGCTCTATAAAATGATGATCATCACACTTCTATTTATTTACAACTCAATGATTACAACTCAATACTAGAACAAAGTATGACTCTATATGAATGCCTCCGGCGGTGTACCAGGATATAAAATGAACCAAGAGTGACATGTTTGAAAGAATTATGAATGGTGGCTTTGCCACAAATACTATGTCAACTACATGATCATGCTAAGCAATATGACAATGATGAATGTGTCATGATAAACGGAATGGTGGAAAGTTGCATGGCAATATATCTCGGAATGGCTATGGAAATGCCATAATAGGTAGGTAAGGTGGCTGTTTTGAGGAAGATATAAGGAGGTTTATTTGTGAAAGAGCGTATCATATCACGGTGTTTGGATGCACCGGCAAAGTTTGCACCAACTCTCAATGTGAGAAAGGACAATGCATGGTACCGAAGAGGCTAGCAATGATGGAAAGGTGAGAGTGCGTATAATCCATGGACTCAACATTAGTCATAAAGAACTCACATACTTATTGCAGAAATCTACAAGTCATCAAAAACCAAGCACTATGCGCATGCTCCTAGGGGGATAGATTGGTAGGAAAAGACCATCGCTCGTCCCCGACCACCACTCAGAAGGAGGACACTCAAAGAACACCTCATGTTTCAAATTTGTTACATAACGTTTACCATACGTGCATGCTACGGGACTTGCAAACTTCAACACAAGTATTTCTCAAATTCACAACTACTCAACAAGCACAACTTTAATATCACTATCTTCATATCTCAAAACAATCATCAAGTATCAAACTTCTCTTAGTATTCAATGCACTTATATGAAAGTTTTTATTATACCCATCTTGGATGCCCATCATATTAGGACTAGTTTCATAACCAAAGCAAATTACCATGCTGTTCAGGACTCTCAAAATAATATAAGTGAAGCATGAGAGTTCATCTATTTCTTCAAAATAAAACTACCACCATGTTCTAAAAGATATAAGTGAAGCACTAGAGCAAACAACAAACTACTCCGAAAGATATAAGTGAAGATTAATGAGTAGTCGAATAATTATGCAACTATGCGAAGACTCTCCCATTTAAGAATTTCAGATCTCGGTATTTTATTAAAACAGCAAGCAAAGCTAAAGAAAATAAAATGATGCTCCAAGCAAAACACATATCATGTGGTGAATACAAATATAGCTCCAAGTAAAGTTACTGATGAACGAAGACGAAAGAGGGGATGCCTTCCGGGGCATCCCCAAGCTTAGGCTCTTGGTTATCCTTGAATATTACCTTGGTGTGCCTTGGGCATCCCCAAGCTTAGGCTCTTGCCACTCCTTATTCCGTAGTCCATCAAATCTTTACCCAACACTTGAAAACTTCACAACACAAAACTTAACAGAAAATCCCGTGAGCTCCGTTAGCGAAAGAAAACAAAACACCACTTCAAGTTACTGTAATGAACTCATTATTTATTTATATTGGTTTTAAACCTACTGTATTCCAACTTCTCTATGGTTTATGAACTATTTTACTAGCCATAGATTCATCAAAATAAGCAAGCAACACAATGAAAACAGAATCTGTCAAAAACAGAACATTCTGTAGTAATCTGTATCAAACGTATACTTATGGAACTCCACAAATTCTAAAATAAATTGGTGGACCTGAGGAATTTGTCTAGTAATCATATGCAAAAAGAATCAACTAAATATCACTCTCCAGTAAAAAGTTGAAGCTAATCTCGTGAGCGCTAAAGTTTCTGCTTTTTATAGCATGATCATAAAGACTTCACCCAAGTCTTCCCAAAGGTTCTACTTGGAACAAACACTAATTAAACACAAAACCACATATAAACATAAGCTAGATGGATTATTTTTTCCTAAACAGAACCAAAAGGCAAGAAACTAAAATAAAAATTGGGTTGCCTCCCAACAAGCGCTATCGTTTAACGCCCCTAGCTAGGCATGATGATTTCAATGATGCTCACATAAAAGATAGGAATTGAAAGATAAAGAGAGCATCATGAAGAATATAACTAGCACATTTAAGTCTAACCCACTTCCTATGCATAGGGATTTTGTGAGCAAACAACTTATGGGAACAATAATCAACTAGCATAGGAAGGCAAAACAAGCATAACTTCAAAACTTTAAGCACATAGAGAGGAAACTTGATATTATTGCAATTCCTACAAGCATATGTTCCTCCCGCATAATAGTTTTCAGTAGCATCATGAATGAATTCAACAATATAACCAGCACCTAAAGTATTCTTTTCATGATCTACTTGCATAGAAAATTTACTACTCTCCACATAAGCAAAGTTCTTCTCATTCGGAATAGAGGGAGTATCATAAGAGACTTGAATACTATAAATTGTTTCCACATTAAAAGAGTAATTTTCAGAAAAAGGGAAATCATAATCATGACAAGTTTTATAAATATAATCATCACTACTTTTTATAGCATAAGTTTCATCACAATAATCATCATAAGTAGCAACTTTGTTCTCATCATAATCGATTGAAACCTCTTCCAAGATAGTGGATACATCACTAAATAAAGTCATGACCTCTCCAAATCCACTTTCATAAATATTATAAGATTCAACATCCTCCAAAATAGTTGGATCATTACTGCCTAAAGTTGACACTCTTCCAAACCCACTTTCATCAATATAATCATCATAGGTAGAAGGCATGCTATCATCATTATAAATTTGCATATCAAAACTTGGGAGACTAAAAATATCATCTTCATTAAAAAGTAGCATCCCCAAGCTTGGGAGAAACATTAATTACAACTAATATATTCTCAAAAACATCATCTTCATTAAACATAGCATCCCCAAGCTTGGGCCTTTTCATATCATAAGCACAATCACTCTCATCATTAATAGTATGAATAACACCAATAGTATAGCAATTATCATATTCTTCCAAGCAAGTGCCAACAAGATTTTCAAGATCATAAGAACTATCATTATCTTCCCAATCATAATCATCACAACAAGCAATAGACATAACGAGATCATCATCAACTGCATCATCTTCATTTTCATGAGGTACAACAATAATAGGAGCAACATTATTTGGGAGAGATATCTTTTTACCTCTCCTCCTTCTTCTTTTCTTCTTCTTCACCACATCATGTGTGGGTTCAATCCTCTTTTTGGAGCTCCTTATTAATGAGATTGGTTGAATAGAGGGCTTCTCCTCGTTACCTGATTCATCATAAGAAATAATAGGAGAATATTGGGAAGTCTCTTCCCTTTCGTTAGTATTCTCTTCATCCTCTATTTCTTTTATTTTCTTTATGTAATTGGCAATATAAGGATTCTCAATGCAATTCACCGCACAATACATATAAATCTTCTCTAGATCAAAATCAAGAAATCTATCAAGATTAAACTTTGGAATACCCTCAGTTATACGTTTCATTTCCTCATACCCCAAAAGAAGACTAAGCTCTTTATGATGCTCAAGGGTAATCAAATTATCACAACTTTTGGATACGATTTGGTCATGAAACAATTTGCATTGGAGATTTAAATGACCATGTTCATTGCAAAGTTCACAAGGGGCGTGAAAAATATTGAATTTTTCGGCACAAACATCAAGACTTTCTTGCAGCAATTTAGTTTCTAAATACTTATGCCTCTTGCAATATCTATCTTTCCTATTTGGTGTGTACTTGCAAACCCAATGTACTCCACAAAAATTGACATGTTTATAGGAGACATTTTCATCATAACTAGTGCAATCATCATTAGTACCATGGATATTCAAGGATTTCATACTAACAACATTGCAATCATGCTCATCATTCAAATATTTAGTGCCAAACATTTTAAAGCATTCTTATTCTAACACTTTGGCACAATTTTCCTTTCCATCATAATCACAAAAGATATTAAAAAGATGAAGCATATGAGACAAACTCAATTCCATTTTTTTGTAGTTTTCTTTTATAAACTAAACTAGTGCTAAAACAAGAAACAAAAAGATTCGATTGCAAGATCTAAAGATATACCTTCAAGCACTCACCTCCCCGGCAACGGCGCCAGAAAAGAGCTTGATGTCTACTACACAACCTTCTTCTTGTAAACGTTGTTGGTCCTCCAAGTGCAGAGGTTTGTAGGACAGTAGCAAATTTCCCTCAAGTGCATGACCTAAGGTTTATCAATCCGTGGGAGGCGTAGGATGATGATGGTCTCTCTCAAGCAACCCTGCAACCAAATAACAAAGAGTCTCTTGTGTCCCCAACACACCCAATACAATGGTAAATTGTATAGGTGCACTAGTTCGGCGAAGAGATGGTGATACAGGTGCAATATGGATGATAGATATAGTTTTTCGTAATCTGAAAATATAAAAACAGCAAGGTAGCAAGCGATAAAAGTGAGTGTAAACGGTATTGCAATGCTAGGAAATAGGCCTAGGGTTCATACTTTCACTAGTGAAAGTTCTCTCAACAATAATAACATAGTTGGATCATATAACTATCCCTCAACATGCAACAAAGAGTCACTCCAAAGTCACTAATAGCGGAGAGCGAACGAAGAGATTATGGTAGGGTACGAAACCACCTCAAAGTTATCCTTTCCAATCAATCCGTTGGGCTATTCCTATAAGTGTCACAAACAGCCCTAGAGTTCGTACTAGAATAACACTTAAGACACAAATCAACCAAATCCCTAATTTCACCTAGATACTCCAATGTCACCTCAAGTATTCGTGGGTATGATTATACGATATGCATCACACAATCTCAGATTCATTTATTCAACCAACACGTAGAACCTCAAAGAGTGGCCCAAAGTTTATACCGGAGAGTCAAGACGAAAACGTGTGCCAACCCCTATGCATAGGTTCATGGGCGGAACACGCAAGTTGATCACAAAAACATACGTCAAGTGAGTCACATGATATCCCATTGTCACCACAGATACGCACGGCAAGACATACATCAAGTGTTCTCAAATCATTAAAGACTCAATCCGATAAGATAGCTTCAAAGGGAAAACTCAATCCATTACAAAGGAGTAGAGAGGGAGAAGAAACATAAGATCTTACTATAATAGCGAAGCTCGCGATACATCAAGATCGTGCCAAATCAAGAACACGAGAGAGAGAGAGAGAGATCAAACACATAGCTACTGGTACATACTCTCAGCTCCGAGGGTGAACTACTCCCCCTCGTCATGGAGAGCGCCGGGATGATGAAGATGGCCACCGGTGAGGGTTCCCCCCTCCGGCAGGGTGCCGGAACGGGCTCCCGAGAGGTTTTTGGTGGCTACAGAGGCTTGCGGCAGCGGAACTCCCGATCTATTATGTCCCCCGATCGTTTTAGGGTATATGGGTATATATAGGAGGAAGAAATGCGTCATGGGAGCCACGAGGGGCCCACGAGGGTGGAGTGTAACACCCACGATGCGGCTATAATTCTCACGTGTGGAGGCACTACTTAGAGGCATAACCGCATTGTAGGTTTTGTCGCAAGAAGGGTCATCTTCACACAATCCCATGTAATGAACAAGAATGGGATAAAGAGGGTTGGCTTACAATCGCCACTTCACACAATACATAAATAAGTTCATACATCATTCAAAATACACTCATAGACCGGCTATGGTCAAATCCAAATGAAAAGAAGATAACCCCAAATGTTAGATCCCCGATCATCCCAACTGGGCTCCTCTACTGATCATCAGGAAACGAAACGTAGTAACAACCAAGGTCCTCATCAAACTCCCACTTGAGCTCGGTTGCGCCACTTGCACTGGTATCCTCGGCACCTGCATCTGTTTTGGTAGAATCTGTGAGTCACGGGGACTCAGCAATCTCACACTCGCGAGATCAAGACTATTTAAGCTCATGGGTAGGAAAAAGGGTAAGGTGGTGGAACTGCAGCAAGCACTAAGCATATATGGTGGCTAACGTACGCAAGTGAGAGCGAGAAGAGAAGCAACACATCGCTCGAGAAGCTAGAAGTGATCAAGAAGTGATCCTAAAACTACTTATGTTCATACATAACCCAAAACCGTGTTCACTTCCCGGACTCCGCCGAGAAGAGACCATCACGGCTACACACGCGATTGATGCATTTTAATGAAGTCAAGTGTCAAGTTCTCTACAACCGGAAGTTAACAAATTCCCATCTGCCTCATAACCGTGGGCACGGCTTTCGAAAGATAATACCCTGCAGGGGTGTCCCAACTTAGCCCATCACAAGCTCCCACGGTCAACGAAGGATATTCCTTCTCCCAGGAAAACCCGATTAGTCTCGGAATCCCGGTTTACGAGACAGTTCGACAATGGTAAAACAAGACCAGCAAGACCACCCATTGTGCCGACAAATCCCGATAGGAGCTGCACATATCTCGTTCTCAGGGCACACCAGATAAGCTAAGCGTACAAGTACCAACATAACCCAAGTTGCCAAGGGACGGTCCCGCACGATGCTCTAGTTTGGACCAACACTCGGAGGAGCACTGGCCCGGGGGGGGGGCAAATAAAGATGACCCTCAGGCTCGCGAAAACCGAAGGGGAAGGTGTAGGTGGTAGGCAAATGTAAAACCAAGGTTGGGCCTTGCTGGAGGAGTTTTATTCAAGGCGAACTGTCAAGGGGGTCCCATAAATCACCCAACCGCGTAAGGAACGCAAAATCAAGGAACATGACGGAAACTAGGGTGGCAAGAGTGGAACAAAACACCAGGCATAAGGCCGAGCCTTCCACCCTTTACCAAGTATATAGGTGCATTAATTAAACAAGAGATATTGTGATATCCCAAAATATCCATGTTCCAACCAGGAACAAACTTCATCTTCACCTGCAACTAGCAACGCTATAAGAGGGGCTGAGCAAAGCGGTGACTTGGCCAAACAACAGTTTGCTAGGAAAGGATGGTTAGATGCTTGACATGGCAATATGGGAGGCATGATATAGCAAGTGGTAGGTATCGTGGCATAGCAAAAGAGCGAACAACTAGCAAGCAAAGATAGAAGTGATTTCGAGGGTATGGTCACCTTGCCTGCAAAGTTCTCAGAGCTGTCAAAAGCTTGATCCTCGTAAGCGTTCTCAACAGGTTCCTCGTTCACGTACTCGTCTCCTGGCTCTACCCAAAGCAAGAACACAAGCAAAGGAACAACTATCAACCACGATGGAATGCACAAACAACATGATACAATACATGGCATCATATGCGAGATGTGATATGGAATGCATATGCTTGCTCCGGAAGGGAAAAGATGAACAAGGCATCAACTTGGCAAACCAAGTATGCCGCTGGAAATATGAGATGATTTCGGTTGAGATCGATATAAATATCACTGGAATCGGATGCACGGTTTGCAAATGACAAGCAAAACAAGGATGGCACAATTCTGCAATTAACAGCACGATGCCACTTCGGAGCAAGGTTTAAATATGCTACAGCACCCAAACATGAAAACTAAAAACATGGCAGTGAAGTACATGTGAAGCTCTACAAAACATTAACACTAAGCTACTGCTATCACTCACTAGAACAGGTTCAAACAAGCATGGCAAAAGTGCAAAAGATATCAGCCTCACAGACTTGGTGAAAATACTAACATGAGATAAACAACATCAGGTAGCAATGTTTAGAGCTAGCAAACAACATGCTACAGGAACATAACATAGCAAAAAAACATGGCATGCTTCTACTAAATTCACTTAACAAAACTCCCTTACTGAACATGAGCCAAAAGGGCACAGAAAATATGATTACACCCCTACAAACATAGCAAGATTTATAAATAGATTCAAACTTAGTGAAATTTAATGGCATGGCAAAAACAGATTCATGTTGGCATGTTAACAAGCTTGATTAACTCCCTACATAGCATATCATGGCATGAGCTTAATTCCAGAAGCAAGTAGGCATGATGAAGAGCATGTTCATGTGCAAAACTACCTCATAGCATATTTGCATAAATATACATATGAAAGACAAAACAGCAACATGATGTAAAATGACATGTGTGCAAACTTGCTCAAATGCACAAACTAATGCCACCACTGGATTGGTGGGATTTTTCTACCCCAAAAACATATGTAATATGTCTAGGTTCCAGTAGAAAAATCCCCACATTTATGCAAAAACAAACACAGCCTATAATGGAAACCTGAGCATATGCCAAATCTGGCATGTTCTGAATTTGGAATAATACATAAGACGAGAGGGAAAGCTAGATGCACCCAGGCTATACCCAGCCGTTAGACTGTCTGGTAGGGCCATGGGCCACGTGGCTGGGTGTGTGTATGACCGGTGGGGCCGAGGCGTCAGTGTCTCATTAAAGAATAAAAACCACAAAAACTGTGGAGAGCCTGGGATTTGAACCCAGGTCTCCTGGTTGAGATCGTGGGCGAGCTACCACTTGGGCTAGGACAGGGCTGCTGGTTTGGTAGGGGCTCGGCTCCTGTTGAAGTACCTTGAGGCTCATACGGGCCCCTTCTCATCTACAGCAGAGAAGACGCCGACGGTGCCTCCGAACAACGACGACGACCACCGAAGCCAAGGGACACCGGCGGGGGTGCGGGATAGGCCAGAGTGGTACGGGCATGCGGTGCTGGAAGGGAACATGCGTGCATGTGGAGCAACTGCAGGAGGTGGACGAAGACGGTGATGGTGATGGTCGAACACGTTCGGCGGCCGGGTTCAAAGACGAGGAAGAAGAGGTCGTTGCAGGGGCTCCGGCTACACATAGTCGATGACGGGGACATAGTGGACGATGGGGAAGAAGAGGGACACGCTAGGCGGGGTACAGATCGACGGAGAGCACGTCGGCGACGAGGACGCGCTCCCCAATGCGTTCGGAACGGCGATGGCGCAACCGATCTGGTGGCTAAACCTACCAAGAAACGGCGGCGGCGGACGAGGGAAACCCTAGGCGAAGCAGGGGACAAGGAATTGGGGATTAATAAGGCTAGGGTGAGCGGCGTGATCTCACGCGCGCTCGTGCTCGTGGTCCCCATGGCAACGGCGAGAGGAGAGGGAAATGGTAGGTGCGGGGAGCAGGGTAGGCGCTGACGAGTGGGGCCAGACTAGACACGTGGCGAGGGTCTAGCGGGGGTGCACGCGTGCGTAGGTGAGAAAAGGCAGGGAGGAGAAGACCGAGCAGGCCGGCTGGCGCGCTGGGCCAGCTGACGCGGGGTGCGAGCTGGCCCGGCCTGGGAGGCCGAGGCCCGGGGGGTTGCTGCTGTTGGCTACTCTGTTGATGTTTTTCCCTTTTTCCTTCAGGCAGAAAACAAAAGGAAAAGCACAGGGGAATTCGGGAGGATTTTGAGAAAAGTGACCATATTCTCAAGGTCCTGAAATTGTGTAGTATTTGATAAAATTGATCTGGGAATTTTTAGAGGAAGTAAAATAATTCAAGTTTTAATTGAGTTCAAACTTGAGCCATTTTAAAACCTAACCAAAACAACTTATAAAAAGGCTGAAATTTTACAGGGAGGTAAATGACATGGTGACAGAATATTGAGGCAAGGTTGAACATTAAAGAAGGAGGGTAAAATGGCACTTGCAAAAAGAAAGAAAGAGAAGGAGAGATGGTGATGCATGGATCACACATAGAACATGCAACAACATATCATGCATGCATATCATGGAAATGCAAGTTGACATAAGCACAACACAACATTGATATGCACATGATGCAAACATATGATGGCAAAAAGGAATATGACAAGAAGCCCAAACGCAATATGACAAGGTAAGCATGGCAATGAAATGAGTAGAACAACATAACAAAACAAAATGAGACCAAAAGATGGGACCCCAAATGGAATTGGATGGAGACCAACATAGATATATTGCCAAATATGGAAGTTTTACATCTGGGGTGTTACAACACTCCACCACTACAAGAGGATCTCGTCCCGAGATCTTGGACTGAAAGAACTCCGGATATTCTGAACGGAGGTGATCCTCGCGCTCCCAGGTGGCTTCTCGGTCGGAATGGTGTGACCACTTCACTTCAGGAATTTGATTGACTTGTTGCGAGTCTTGCGCTCAGTTTCTTCAAGAATAGCAACGGGGTGCTCATGATAAGAGAGATCTTCTTGGAGGTCAATTTCTTCGAAGTTGATGGTGCGTTCAGGAGTCTTGAAGCACTTGCGAAGCTGTGACATGTGAAACACATCGTGCACGTTTGCAAAGTTGGACGGAAGCTCAAGTTGATAGGAGAGATCGCCTCTTTTGCAAAAGATCCTGAAAGGACCCACGTATCTAGGGGCAAGCTTCCCTTTGATACCGAAGCGACGAGTGACTTTCATTGGAGAGACGTGGAGGTAGACATGGTCTCCGATTTCAAAAGCCACATCACGGTGCTTGTCATCATAATAGCTCTTCTGGCGCGATTGCGCGGCTTTGAGATTCTCACGAATGACTTATCACATTTCTTCGGCTTCTGTGATCAAGTCGTTGCCAAGAAGTTGGCGTTCACCTGTCTCGAACCAATTGGGAGGAGTACGGCACTTTCTGCCATAGAGAATTTCGAATGGGGCCTTGCCCGAACTCGCTTGGAAGCTGTTGTTGTAGGAGAACTCGGCATATGGAAGAGAATCTTCCCACTTCATACCAAAAGAGATGACACAAGCCCTGAGCATGTCTTCGAGGATTTGATTGACTCGCTCGACTTGGCCACTTGTTTGAGGATGGAAAGCTGTGCTGAAGCGAATGTTGGTGCCCATGGCCTTCAGAAAGGAGTCCCAGAACTTAGAGGTGAAAATGCTTCCACGTCTGACGAAATCAATTGTGGAATGCCATGCAAGGAGACAATTCTGGAGGTGTATAGCTCTGCCAACTGAGCAGCTGTGATAGATTCTTTGATAGGAAGAAAATGAGTCACTTTTGCAAGCTTGTCAATGACAACAAAGACAACATCATTTCAACGCTTGGACTTAGGAAATCCAGTCACGAAGTCCATCTCGATATGGTCAAACATCCATTCTGGAATGGCAAGAGGTTGGAGGAGACCAGCGGGTCGTTGGTGTTCTGCTTTCACCCTTCTGCAGACGTCACATTCATTCATGAATTGAGCAATCTCTCGCTTCATTCGAGTCCACCAATACAACTGCTTGAGGTCATGGTACATCTTCGTACTTCCAGGATGAATGGATAGAAGGGAATTGTGTGCCTCGTTCATAATGACTTTTCTCAGATCACCTTTAGGAACCACAATTTGATCCTCGAAGAAAGGAGTATCTTCGTCATCAATGTGGAAGCACTTGTATTTGGAAATGCCCTTGTTGATACCACGTTTCACCTTTTTCACCATGGTATCCAGGAGTTGTGCCTCACGAATTTGGTATTCCAAAGTAGGAGAGACTATGAGGTTGGATAGAAATCCTTGAGGAACAACTTGAAGATTCAGTTTGCGGAAAGCATCACAAAGGTCTGGTTGGAAGGGCTTGAGAATTAAGCTGTTGCAATAAGCCTTTCTGCTCAAAGCATCTGCAATCACATTCACCTTGCCAGGAGTATATTCAATACTTGGATTGTACTCTTGAATCATTTCGACCCATCAAGTTTGTCTGAGGTTGAGGTTGGGTTGAGTGTAGATATAGTTGAGGCTCTTGTGATCGGTGAAAATGTCCACTTTCCTTCCCAACAAGAGATGTCTCCATGTTATTAATGCATGGACAACTGCCGCCAACTCAAGATCGTGAGGGGGTAGTTCTTTTCGTTGGGCTTCAACTGACGATAGGTATAGGCCACAACTTTCTTCTCTTGCATTAACACAGCACCGAGACCTTGCAAGGAGGCATCACAGAAAACTTTGAATGGCTTGGATTCATCAGGAGGAGTCAAGACAGGAGCTGTGACTAGCTTCTCTTTGAGGGTGTTGAAAGCAACGTCACACTCAGGCGACCAGACATACTTGACATGCTTCT
This sequence comes from Triticum dicoccoides, assembly GCF_002162155.2. NCBI lineage: Eukaryota > Viridiplantae > Streptophyta > Magnoliopsida > Poales > Poaceae > Triticum > Triticum dicoccoides. Next base: position 825,167,235 of record NC_041385.1, read on the forward strand.
GGAGGAGGTTGGAAAGAGGCTTTGCAATCTTAGAGAAGTTCTCAATGAATCTTCGGCAATAGCTTGCAAGACCAAGAAAACTGTGGAGCTGCTTAACGTTCTGAAGAGGTTCCCAATTCACAATTGCAGACACCTTCTCGGGATTAACAGCGAGGCCCTTGGCGGAGATGATGTGACCAAGATAAAGAACTTCATCAAGCCAGAACTCATATTTGGAAAACTTCGCATAGAATTGATACTCTCTGAGCTTGTCGAGCACCAATCGCAAATGTTTGGCATGATCCTTCTTATTCTTGGAGAAGACCAAAATATCATCGAGATACACCAGAACGAATTCATCGGTGTAGGGGTTGAAGATGAAGTTCATCATTCGAGAGAATGTTGGAGGAGCATTTACAAGGCCGAAAGACATGACAGTATATTCATAAGAACCAAAGCTTGTTCTGAATGCTGTCTTGGGAATATCTTGTTCACGATTGCGAATCTGATGATAATCCATACGAAGGTCAAGCTTGGAGAATACTTTAGCACCTTTGAGTTGCTCGAAAAGCTCATTGATGTTGGGAAGTGGATACTTGTTCTTGATTGTCTTCTTATTCGATGGACGGTAATCGACGCACAGTCGGTCCATGCCATCCTTCTTCTGGACAAAAAGAACTCCACAACCCCATGGAGATGAACTCGGTCTGATCAAACCCAGACGCTCTTGTTCATCGAGCTGTTTCTTCAATTCCTTCAGCTCTTTAGGTCCAAGCTTGTATGGACGATTGCAAACGGGTTCTATGCCAGGCTCAAGATCGATAACGAACTCGACTGGCCGGTGCGCAGGCATACCCGGAAGCTCTTCCGGAAAGAAATCTTGGTACTCACAAACAACTGGAATCTGAGAGATTGCGTCTAGCTTGCCCTTCTCATTAAGAGAAAACAACCGAATGGTTTCATCACGAGCGGCATAGATGATAACATCCTCAGAAGGGTGTGTCAATTGAATCTCCCTGGCAGCACAATCAAGTTGAGCCTTGTGCATAGAAAAGCAGTCCATCCCGATAATTAGATCGATATCCGAGTCACCAAGAACAAATGGTTTAGATAGAAATTTATAGTTGCCAATCTTGATAGAAACATCCGGAATCATTGTGGTAGCCCTCATAGAAGAGCCCAGAGAAACAACTCCCATGTGTTTTTCCAACATTTCCGAAATGAAATCATGCTTTGCAACAAATGATCTAGACATGAAACAATGCGATGCACTAGTATCAAATAAAACTTTTGCAGGAATATCATTAACTGGAAGATTACCCATTATCACGTCAGAGGAATCCTCTGCTTACGCTGCATTCATCATGTTCAGCTTGGCAGACTTGGGATTATGCTTAACCACCGCATTGCTTGAAGATCTCACAGGAGGAGGAGGTGGAAGGCGCCTTTGGTTGAAACACTTGTTCGCGTAGTGACCTTTCTGCTGGACTTGTTGCAAGTCACCTCTGAGAGCGGACGATGATAAGAAGCATTTGACCTTGGAGCCTGAGAATTTGACTTGTTCTGATAGCCTGGGTTGGGTGGGTGGGAAGATCCACGACCACCTGAGTTCTTCTGCTGGTAAGGCTGACGAAACGGAGGAGGAGGAAGGTAGAACTTCTTCTGCTTAGCTGCCACTCGAGAGGAAGAAGAAGACTGAACTGCATCCCTGATTCTCTTCTTAGAAGCCTCACACTTGAGCTGAGCACCTTCTTGCTTGAGGGCCATATTTTAGAATTGATCAAACAGAGTAGGCTCAACAAGAACGAGAGCTAACTGCAGATCCTCTCTAAGGCCACCTCTGAATTGATAGATCATACTCTTTTCATCAAGAGCGTCTTCATTAGCAAAGCGAGCAAGTTTCTGAAACTGCTTGTTGTATTCGTACACTGACATGCTGCCTTGCTTGAGATTGCGGAACTCCTCACGCTTACTTTCAACAACACTGGTAGGAATGTGGTGAGCTTTAAAGTCCTGACAGAAGTCAGTCCAAGTAATCACTCGACCTCCTCTGGAATCTTTGTATTGCTGGAACCAATCAGCTGCTTGGTCCTTGAGCTGAAAAGAAGCGAACTTGACGTAGTCCTCAGGCCTAACATTGCTACATTCAAAATGCTTGTTGATATCCACGAGCCAATCATCGGCGTCTGTGGCCTCGGCACAGTAGCTGAAAGACTTCGGCTGATTTGCAAGGAACTAGTTGAGGGTAGGAAACTGAGGCTGATGATTGAACTGCCATTGACCTTGATTCCCTTGGTTGCCTTGGCCTTGGTTGCGCTCTTGCATGAGCTGAATCATCATCTGAGCGTTGGCGTTTGTGGCTGCCATCAAAGCTTGCCATGCCTCCGGAGGCAAAGGTGGAGGTGGAGGGTTCGCCTGACTCCCATCATTGCGTTCCGGATTCTGACGCGTTGGCGGAGCCATCCTGAAGAGGGTGACATCCGTTAGCATCTTGATAGACAGATAGACAAGTTGAATCAACGGATAGAAATTGCAACATATAGTCTTCACAATAAACATTCGAACAAGGATGAACGAATGAATTCCAAAGCTAACATCACACGTCCATTAAGGTGAGAAGCCACTTGATAAGAGATTGATGAAAGAAAAAAAACAAGGTACGGCTGGAACAAATAAGTGGTAAGGATTACCCAATCACAAACCAAATATCTGCGGGAAGAAATGCTAGAGCTACTTGAATCCCACCTATAAACTCCCGAAACTTTATGGTTATGCAATCAGGTGTTGGGGATACAGGGGAAGAAATATATCTCACCCAAACTAACAATCCCTACATCCAGCTATATCCATCCGTCAACACATAACCAAGAAACCTTCGGAAATCGTGTACCTCAACCTTCCAAAAGCATCCGTTATACGAGTTATGGCAATACTCCCGAACTCCCCAGTACTGGGTGACGTCGAGGTTATCACACCAACAACTGCATAAAAGAGATTTTCGATGTCGGCAAAACTCAGGTATTCCAGAACTGCAACGATAAAATTGTGACGACAACACCTCGGAGCTCAACTCCCCGGGACACTGCCACAACCCCTAAATGTCAGGAGGCACCAAGAACAATGTTCTCGTCACAAAACCATCGGAACGATTCCAAGATACCCGCATGATCCTAAAAAAATTTAGTGAAATTTGAGGAGAGGAAAGTCAAAACATCTACGTCAGGAGACCTCACCAGAGCGACGAAGGGACTGAGGAGTAAAAGAATCCTACTCTCCGATATATATAATCCTAAGACTCAAAACATTTTTGTTCTAGACTCAACAACGCCAGCGATTCAATCAAGTAGGGGGGCTCCTAAGTCGGGGATGGCTCTGATTACCAACTTGTAATGCCCCACGATGCGGCTATATCTCTCACGTGTCGAGGCACGACTTAGAGGCATAACCACATTGTAGGTTTTGTCGCAAGAAGGGTCATCTTCACACAATCCCATGTAATGAACAAGAATGGGATAAAGAGGGTTGGCTTACAATCGCCACTTCACACAATACATACATAAGTTCATACATCATTCAAAATACACTCATAGACCGGCTACGATCAAATCCAAATGAAAAGAAGATAACCCCAAATACTAGATCCCCGATCATCCGAATTGGGCTCCTCTACTGATCATCAGGAAACGAAACGTAGTAACGACCAAGGTCCTCATCAAACTCCCACTTGAGCTCGGTTGTGCCACTTGTGCTAGTATCCTCGGCACCTGCATCTGTTTTGGTAGAATCTGTGAGTCACGGGGACTCAGCAATCTCACACCCGTGAGATCAAGACTATTTAAGCTCATGGGTAGGATAAAGGGTAAGGTGGTGGAACTGCAGCAAGCACTAAGCATATATGGTGGCTAACGTACGCAAGTGAGAGCGAGAAGAGAAGCAACGCATCGGTCGAGAAGCTAGAAGTGATCAAGAAGTGATCCTGAAACTACTTAAGTTCATACATAACCCAAAACCGTGTTCACTTCCCGGACTCCGCCGAGAAGAGACCATCACGGCTACACACGTGATTGATGCATTTTAATGAAGTCAAGTGTCAAGTTCTCTACAACCGGACGTTAACAAATTCCCATCTGCCTCAGAACCGCGGGCATGGCTTTCGAAAGATAATACCCTGCAGGGGTGTCCCAACTTAGCCCATCACAAGCTCCTACCGTAGGGGATGAACCATAGCATCTGAGACTGGCGTCCGCGTCGCTCCCAGGGGGGCGACACGGACGAACCATAGCCCGCCGCCGCCCACCACATCTCCTCTCCCCGCCTCCTCGCCACTGCCAGGTGACGCCGCCGGGCAAAGCCCCGGTGGTGGTCGGCGGTGGCGGGGTCTTCTCCCTCGCGCGGCCTTGTCTGCGGCGGTGGATTCCTCCCCCACCCGGCCTGGTTGGTAGGGATCCAGCCGGTGCGGCGCGCGGCCCTGGACGGCGCATTTCTCAGGCGGTTCGTGTGCGCCGGGGAGTTGGCCTCGGGCTCCTTCAACGGTGCGGTGGTCGGCTTGGATGGGGAGCGACTCGGGGAAAGGAGCTTCAAGGTGGCGGTTGCGAACTGCCGATCTGGCGCGGCTTAAAGGGCGGCGGTGTGCTCGTGCTCTCGATCTGGCGCGCTAGAAGGGTTCTGGCGCGGCTAGAAGGGGGACATGTTGCTCGTGCTCTCGTCCAGGTGCGGCTAGAAGAGCGGCAACAGCCGTAGTGCATTGGGACGTCAGATCTAGCTTGGTGTTGCCGGATCTGGCTCCGGTGGTGATGTTTGGGCTGCTTGGCCGGTCATCTCTGCATGGTGCAGGTGATGGCGGTAGGGAAGCTCTCGCCTTTGGTTCCTCGCCTCGTGGTGTCGCCAAGGCTGACTGCTGCTGGGCACCGCGGTGGTGTTGGTGGTTGTGGTGTGCTTGGCGGGGTGGTGCCGGCTGTTTGGTGGAGGTTTGGAGTCGCAGCGGGGCACGGCGAGGGCGTTCTCCGGATCCTGGCGAGGAGCGCTACTGGTAGGTGGCTGCAGGTGGAGCGCCAGCAACGGCGGTGGCGGCGGCGTTGGATCATCCATGGGGCGGCGGCGCCGAGATGGCCCTGTCAGGAAGGTGTCCTGGCGTGCAGCGGGCTTCCGGCCGCCTCCGTGTGAGGGGATCGCGGCGATGCCCCGGTGGAGATGGCGCCAGACTGAGGTTGGAGGGGCGGGCCAGATCCAATCTGGTGGTAGTCTCTCGGTGTCGATGAAGGCCGATGGAGCGGATCTGGCTTTTGCTCCGCTTGGAGGATGTGGTTGCTTCTCTACGGTGATGTTGGTGGAGGTCTAGTTCGAGCTCTCTCGGCGGTGTGGGTGGTGTTGGACCACGGCTATGCGGCTTCGGCGGATTTGCTGCGGTGACGGTGGTGCGAGGCTTCAGGAACGGTGCTGCCCTGTACCTCGTCGGAGTGGAGATGCGCAACATTACGGATGAAAATCATGTCCAGTTTTGGCCGGCCGGTGTCGATGGCACCCGCGGGTGTCGTTCCCCTCTCTGGAGGCGACGTCGAGTGTGTCTCCATCTCCCTCGTGCTTGTGTTGGTAGTTGTCTCCGTGCGAAAGCCTTGGTCCTTTGGAGCGGCATGATGGCGGCGCCTGCGACGTCGTTTCTCTGTTGGGAGCATCATGCGAGGAGACTGGGTTTCTTGTTGGCATTCCTCCGGTGTTCGTCGTGGCCCTAACCGCTCTCCTCCGGTGTTTGTCGTGGCCCTAACCTCTCTCCTCCGGCGCTATGTATGGTCGTCGTGGATAAATCCAAAGGAAGCTGGAGTTGCTATTCTTCGGAGGTGTTCGGAGTCGATCAAGACGCGGCGAGGTTTTTCGGTTTTGGGCAGGTTTTTTCGTGTTGTAATTGTGTTGTTGTGCGTGGCTGTCCTGAGGATAGCCGGATGTGGTGTTATGCTACGCTTGTTGTTCGCAGCGAGTGGTAGATGTCATGTACTATTTTCTCTATCTACTATTTTCTCTCCTTCTATAAAGCTATGGTACGCAATTTGCGTACTCTCGAAAAAAAACAAGCTCCCACGGTCAATGAAGGATATTCCTTCTCCCAGGAAGACCCGATCAGTCTCGGAATCCCGGTTTACAAGACATTTCGACAATGGTAAAACAAGACTAGCAAGACCACCCGCTGTGCCGACAAATCCCGATAGGAGCTGCACATATCTCGTTCTCAGGGCACACCAGATAAGCTAAGCGTACAAGTACCAACATAACCCAAGTTGCCAAGGGACGGTCCCGCACGGTGCTCTAGTTTGGACCAACACTCGGAGGAGCACTGGCCCGGGGGGTAAATAAAGATGACCCTCAGGCACGCGAAAACCCAATGGAAAGGTGTAGGTGGTAGGCAAATGTAAAACCAAGGTTGGGCCTTGCTGGAGGAGTTTTATTCAAGGAGAACTGTCAAGGGGGTCCCATAAATCACCCAACCGCGTAAGGAATACAAAATCAAGGAACATAACACCGGCATGACGGAAACTAGGGTGGCAAGAGTGGAACAAAACACCAGGCATAAGGCCGAGCCTCCCACCCTTTACCAAGTATATAGGTGCATTAATTAAACAAGAGATATTGTGATATCCCACAATATCCATGTTCCAACCAGGAACAAACTTCATCTTCACCTGCAACTAGCAACGCTATAAGAGGGGCTGAGCAAAGCGGTGACATGGCCAAACAACGGTTTGCTAGGAAAGGATGGTTAGAGGCTTGACATGGCAATATGGGAGGCATGATATAGCAAGTGGTAGGTATCGCGGCATAGCAAAAGAGCGAACAACTAGCAAGCAAAGATAGAAGTGATTTCGAGGGTATGCTCATCTTGCCTGCAAAGTTCTCAGAGTTGTCGAAAACTTGATCCTCGTAAGCGTTCTCAACAAGTTCCTCATTCACGTACTCGTCTCCCGGCTCTACCCAAAGCAAGAACACAAGCAAAGGAACAACTATCAACCACGATGCAATGCACAAACAACATGATGCAATACATGGCATGATATGCGAGATGTGATATGGAATGCATATGCTTGCTCCGGAAGGGAAAAGATGAAGAAGGCATCAACTTGGCAAACCAAGTATTTCGCTGGAAAGATGAGATGATTTCGGTTGAGATCGATATAAAGATCACCGGAATCGTATGCACGGTTTGCAAATGACAAGCAAAACAAGGATGGCACAATTCTGCGATTAACAGCACGATGCCACTTTGGAGCAAGGTTTAAATATGCTACAGCACCCAAACATGAAAACTAAAAACATGGCAGCGAAGTACATGTGAAGCTCTACAAAACATTAACACTGAGCTACTGCTATCACTCACTAGAACATGTTCAAACAAGCGTGGCAAAAGTGCAAAAGATATCAGCTTCACGGACTTGGTGAAAATACTAACATGGGATAAACAACATCAGGTAGCAATGTTTAGAGCTAGCAAACAACATGCTACAACAACATAACATAGCAAAAATAAATATGGCATGCTTCTACTAAATGCACTTAACAAAACTCCCTTACTGAACATGAGCCAAAAGGGCACAGAAAATATGATTACACCCCTGCAAACATAGCAAGATTTATAAACAGATTCAGACCGTGAAATTTAATGGCATGGCAAAACAGATTCATGTTGGCATGTTAACAAGCTTGATTAACTCCCTACATAGCATATCATGGCATGAGCTTAATTCAAGAAGCAAGTAGGCATGATGAAGAGCATGTTCATGTGCAAAACTACCTCATAGCATATTTGCATAAATATACATATGAAAGACAAAACAGCAACATGATGTAAAATGACATGTGTGCAAACTTGCTCAAATGCAGAAACTAATGCCACCACTGGATTGGTGGGATTTTTCTACCCCAAAAACATATGTAATATGTCTAGGTTGCAGTAGAAAAATCCCCACATTTATGCAAAAACATACACAGCCTATAATTGAAACCTCAGCATATGCCAAACCTGGCATGTTCCGAATTTGAAATAAAACATAAGACGTGAGGGAAAGCTAGATGCACCCAGGCTGTACCCAGCCGTTAGACTGACTGGTAGGGCCGTGGGCCACGTGGCTGGGTGTGTGTATGAGCGGTGGGGCCGAGGCATCAGTGTCTTATTAAAGAATAAAAACCACAAAACTGTGGAGAGCCTGGGATTCGAACCCAGGTCTCCTGGTTGAGATCGTGGGCGAGGTACCACTTGGGCTAGGACAGGGCTGCTGGTTCGGTAGGGGCTCGGCTCCTGTTGAAGTACCTTGAGACTCATACGGGCCCCTTCTCATCTACAGCAGAGAAGACGCCGATGGTGCCTGCGAGCAACGACGACGACCACCGGAGCCAAGGGACACCGACAGGGGTGCGGGATAGGCCAGAGTGGTACGCGCATGCGGTGCTGGAACGGAACATGCATGCATGTGGAGCAACTGCAGGAGGTGGACGAAGACGACGATGGTGATGGTCGAACACGTTCGGCGGCCGGGTTCAAAGACGAGGAAGAAGAGGTCGTTGCAGGGGCTCCGGCTACACGTAGTCGACGACGGGGACGTAGTGGACGACGGGGAAGAAGAGGGACACGCTAGGCGGGGTAGAGATCGACGAAGAGCACGCCAGCGACGAGGACATGCTCCCCGATGCGTTCGGGGCGGCGATGGCGCGATCGATCTGGTGGCTAAACCTACCAAGAAACGGTAGCGGCGGATGAGGGAAACCATAGGCGAAGCAGGGGACAAGGAATTGGGGCTTCAAAAGGCTAGGGTTAGCGGCGTGAGCTCACGGGCGCCCATGCTCGCGGTCCCCATGGCGATCGCGAGAGGAGAGGGAAAAGGTGGGTGCGGGGAGCAGGGTAGGCGCTGACAAGCGGGGCCAGACTAGCCACATGGCGAGGGTCTAGCGGGGGTGCACGCACGCGTAGGTGAGAAAAGGCAGGGAGGAGAAGACCGAGCGGGCCGGCTGGCGCGCTGGGCCAGCTGACGCGGGGTGCGAGCTGGGCCGGCCTGGGAGGCCGAGGCCCGGGGGGGTTGCTGCTGCTGGCTACTCTGCTGATGCTTTTCCCTTTTTCCTTCAGGCAAAAAACAAAAGGAAAAGCACAGGGGAATTTGGGAGGATTTTGATAAAAGTGACCATATTCTCAAGGTCCTGAAATTGTGTAGTATTTGATAAAATTGATCTGGGCATTTTTAGAGGAAGTAAAATAATTTAAGTTTTAATTGAGTTCAAACTTGAGCCATTTTAAAACCTAACCAAAACAACTTATAAAAAGGCTGAAATTTTACAGGGAGGTAAATGACATGGTGACAGAATATTGAGGCAAGGTTGAACGTTAATGAAGGAGGGTAAAATGGCACTTGCAAAAAGAAAGAAAGAGAAGGAGAGATGGTGATGCATGGAGGTGGTGATGCATGGATCACACATAGAACATGCAACAACATATCATGCATGCATATCATGGAAATGCAAGTTGACATAAGCACAACACAACATTGATATGCACATGATGCAAACATATGATGGGCAAAAGGAATATGACAAGAAGCCCAAACGCAATATGACAAGGTAAGCATGGCAATGAAATGAGTAGAACAACATAACAAAACAAAATGAGACCAAAAGATGGGACCCCGAATGGAATTGGATGGAGACCAACATAGATATATTGCCAAATATGGAAGTTTTACATCTGGGGTGTTACAACACTCCACCACTACAAGAGGATCTCGTCCCGAGATCTTGGACTGAAAGAACTCTGGATATTCTGAACGGAGGTGATCCTCGCGCTCCCAGGTGGCTTCTTGGTCGGAATGGTGTGACCACTTCACTTTCAGGAATTTGATTGACTTGTTGCGAGTCTTGTGCTCGGTTTCTTCAAGAATAGCAACGGGGTGCTCATGATAAGAGAGATCTTCTTGGAGGTCAATTTCTTCGAAGTTGATGGTGCGTTCAGGAGTCTTGAAGCACTTGCGAAGCTGTGACACGTGAAACACATCGTGCACGTTTGCAAAGTTGGATGGAAGCTCAAGTTGATAGGCGAGATCGCCTCTTTCGCCAAAGATCTTGAAAGGACCCGCGTATCTAGGGGCAAGCTACCCTTTGATACCGAAGCGACGAGTGCCTTTCATTGGAGAGACGCGGAGGTAAACATGGTCTCCGATTTCAAAAGCCACATCACGGTGCTTGTCATCATAATAGCTCTTCTGGCGCGATTGCGCGGCTTTGAGATTCTCACGAATGACTTAGCACATTTCTTCGGCTTCTGTGATCAAGTCGTTGCCAAGAAGTTGGTGTTCACCTGTCTCGGACCAATTGGGAGGAGTACGGCACTTTCTGCCATAGAGAATTTCGAATGGGGCCTTGCCCGAACTCGCTTGGAAGTTGTTCTTGTAGGAGAACTCGGCATATGGAAGACAATCTTCCCACTTCATACCGAAAGAGATGACACAAGCCCTGAGCATGTCTTCGAGGATTTGATTGACTCGCTCGACTTGGCCACTTGTTTGAGGATGGAAAGCTAGGTTGAAGCAAATGTTGGTGCCCATGGCCTTCTTAAACGAGTCCCAGAACTTAGAGGTGAAAATGCTTCCACGATCTGACAAAATCAATTGTGGAATGCCGTGCAAGGAGACAATTCTGGAGGTGTATAGCTCTGCCAACTGAGCAGCTGTGATAGATTCTTTGATAGGAAGAAAATGAGCCACTTTTGTAAGCTTGTCAATGACAACGAAGATAGCATCATTTCCACGCTTGGACTTAGGAAATCCAGTCACGAAGTCCATCTCGATATGGTCAAACTTCCATTCTGGAATGGCAAGAGGTTGGAGGAGACCAGCTGGTCGTTGGTGTTCTGCTTTCACCCTTCTGCAGATGTCATATTCATTCACGAATTGAGCAATCTCTCGCTTCATTCGAGTCCACCAATACGACGTCTTGAGGTCATGGTACATCTTCGTACTTCCAGGATGAATGGATAGAAGGGAATTGTGTGCCTCGTTCATAATGACTTTTCTCAGATCGCCTTTAGGAACCACAATTCAATCCTCGAAGAAAAGAGTATCTTCGTCATCAATGTGGAAGCACTTGTATTTGGAAATGCCCTTGTCGATACCACGTTTCACCTTTTTCACCATGGTATCCAGGAGTTGTGCCTCACGAATTTGGTCTTCCAAAGTAGGGGAGACTATGAGGTTGGCAAGAAAGCCTTGAGGAACAACTTGAAGATTCAGTTTGCGGAAAGCTTCACAAAGGTCTGGTTGGAAGGGCTTGAGAATTAAGCTGTTGCAATAAGCCTTTCTGGTCAGAACATCTGCAATCACATTCGCCTTGTCATGAGTATATTCAATACTTGGATTGTACTCTTGAATCATTTCGACCCATCGAGTTTGTCTGAGGTTGAGGTTGGGTTGAGTGTAGATATACTTGAGGCTCTTGTGATCGGTGAAAATGTCCACTTTCCTTCCCAACAAGAGATGTCTCCATGTTATAAATGCATGGACAACTGCCGCCAACTCAAGATCGTGAGTGGGGTAGTTCTTTTCGTTGGGCTTCAACTGACGAGAGGTATAGGCCACAACTTTCTTCTCTTGCATTAACACAGCACCGAGACCTTGCAAGGAGGCATCACAGAAAACTTCGAATGGCTTGGATTCATCAGGAGGAGTCAAGACAGGAGCTGTGACTAGCTTCTCTTTGAGGGTGTTGAAAGCAACGTCACACTCAGGCGACCAGACATACTTGACATGCTTCTGGAGGAAGTTTTAAAGAGGCTTTGCAATCTTAGAGAAGTTCTCAATGAATCTTCGGCAATAGCTTGCAAGACCAAGAAAACTGCGGAGCTGCTTGACGTTCTGAAGAGGTTCCCAATTCACAATTGCAGACACCTTCTCGGGATTAACAGCGATGCCCTTGGCGGAGATGATGTGACCAAGATAAAGAACTTCATCAAGCCAGAACTTGCATTTGGAAAACTTCGCATATAATTGATACTCTCTGAGCTTGTCGAGCACCAATCGCAAATGTTTGGCATGATCCTTCTTAATCTTGGAGAAGACCAAAATATCATCGAGATACACCAGAATGAATTCATTGGTGTAGGGGTTGAAGATGAAGTTCATCATTCGAGAGAATGTTGGAGGAGCATTTACAAGGCCGAAAGACATGATAGTATATTCATAAGAACCAAAGCTTGTTTTGAATGCTGTCTTGGGAATATCTTGTTCACGAATGCGAATCTGATGATAAACCATACGAAGGTCACGCTTGGAGAATACTTTAGCACCTTTGAGTTGCTCGAAAAGCTCATTGATGTTGGGAAGTGGATACTTGTTCTTGATTGTCTTCTTATTCAATGGACGGTAATCGACGCATAGTCGGTCCGTGCCATCCTTCTTCTAGACAAAAAGAACTCCACAACCCCATGGAGATGAACTCGGTCTGATCAAACCCAGACGCTCTTGTTCATCGAGCTGCTTCTTCAATTCCTTCAGCTCTTTAGGTCCAAGCTTGTATGGACGCTTGCAAACGGGTTCAGTGCCACGCTCAAGATCGATAACGAACTCCACTGGCTGGTGCGGAGGCATACCCGGAAGCTCTTCTGGAAAGACATCTTGGTACTCACAAACAACTGGAATCTGAGAGATTGCGTCTAGCTCGCCCTTCTCATTGAGAGAAAACAACCGAATGGTTTCATCACGAGAGGCATAGATGATAACATCCTCAGAAGAGTGTGTCAATTGAATCTCCCTGGCAGCACAATCAAGTTGAGCCTTGTGCATAGAAAGCCAGTCCATCCCGATAATTAGATCAATATCCGAGTCACCAAGAACAAATGCTTTAGATAGAAATTTATAGTTGCCAATCTTGATAGAAACATCCGGAATCATTGTGGTAGCCCTCATAGAAGAGCCCGGAGAAACAACTCCCATGGGTTTTTCCAACATTTCCGAAATGAAATCATGCTTTGCAACAAATGATCTAGACATGAAACAATGCGATGCACCAGTATCAAATAAAACTTTTGCAGGAATATCATTAACTGGAAGATTACCCATTATCATGTCAGAAGAATCCTCTGCTTGCGCTGCATTCATCATGTTCACCTTTGCAGACTTGGGATTATGCTTAACCACCGCATTGCTTGAAGATCTCACAGGAGGAGGAGGCGGAAGGTGCCTTTGGGTGAAACACTTGTTTGCGTAGTGACCTTTCTGCTGGCACTTGTTGCAAGTCACCTCTGAGAGCGAACGATGATAAGAAGCATTTGACCTTGGAGCTTGAGAATTTGACTTGTTCTGATAGCCTGGGTTGGGTGGGTGGGAAGATCCACGACCACCTGAGTTCTTCTGCTGGTAAGGCTGGCGAAACGGAGGAGGAGGAAGGTAGAACTTCTTCTGCTTAGCTGCCACTCGAGAGGAAGAAGAAGACTGAACTGCATCCCTGATTCTCTTCTTAGAAGCCTCACACTTGAGCTGAGCACCTTCTTGCTTGAGGGCCATATTTTAGAATTGATCAAACAGAGTAGGCTCAACAAGAACGAGAGCTAACTGCAGATCCTCTCTAAGGCCACCTCTGAATTGATAGATCATACTCTTTTCATCAAGAGCGTCTTCATTAGCAAAGCGAGCAAGTTTCTGAAACTTCTTGTTGTATTCGTACACTGACATGCTGCCTTGCTTGAGATTGCGGAACTCCTCACGCTTACTTTCAACAACACTGGTAGGAATGTGGTGAGCTTTAAAGTCCTGACAGAAGTCAGTCCAAGTAATCACTCGACCTCCTCTGGAATCTTTGTATTGCTGGAACCAATCAGCTGCTTGGTCCTTGAGCTGAAAAGAAGCGAACTTGACGTAGTCCTCAGGCCTGACATTGCTACATTCAAAATGCTTGTTGATATCCACGAGCCAATCATCGGCGTCTGTGGCCTCGGCACAGTAGCTGAAAGACTTCGGCTGATTTGCAAGGAACTGGTTGAGGGTAGGAAACTGAGGCTGATGATTGAACTGCCCTTGACCTTGATTCCCTTGGTTACCTTGGCCTTGGTTGCGCTCTTGTATGAGCTGAATCATCATCTGAGCGTTGGCGTTTGTGGCTGCCATCAAAGCTTGCCATGCCTCCGGAGGCAAAGGTGGAGGTGGAGGGTTCGCCTGACTCCCATCATTGCGTTCCGGATTCTGACGCGTTCGTGGAGCCATCCTGAAGAGGGTGACATCCGTTAGCATCTTGATAGACAGATAGACAAGTTGAATCAACGGATAGAAATTGCAACATATAGTCTTCACAATAAACATTCGAACAAGGATGAACGAATGAATTCCGAAGCTAACATCACACGTCCATTAAGGTGAGAAGCCACTTGATAAGAGATTGATGAAAGAAAAAAAACAAGGTACGGCTGGAACAAATAAGTGGTAAGGATTACCCAATCACAAACCAAATATCTGCGGGAAGAAATGCTAGAGCTACTTGAATCCCACCTATAAACTCCCGAAACTTTCTGGTTATGCAATCAGGTGTTGGGGATACAGGGGAAGCAATATATCTCACCCAAACTAACAACCCCTACATCCAGCTGTATCCATCCGTCAACACATAACCAAGAAACCTTCGGAAATCGTGTACCTCACCCTTCGAAAAGCATCCATTATACGAGTTATGGCAATACTCCCGAACTCCCCAGTACTGGGTGACGTCTAGGTTATCTCACCAGCAACTGCATAAAAGAGATTTTCGATGTCGGCAAAACTCAGGTATTCCAGAACTGCAACTATAAAATTGTGATGACAAAACCTCGGAGCTCAACTCCCCGGGACACCGCCACAACCCCTAAATGTCAGGAGGCACCAAGAACAATGTTCTCGTCACAAAACCATCGGAACGATTCCAAGATACCCGCGTGATCCTAAAAAAATAGTGAAATTTTAGGAGAGGAAAGTCAAAACATCTACGTCAGGAGACCTCACCAGAGTGACGAAGGGACTGAGGAGTAAAAGAATCCTACTCTCCGATATATATAATCCTAAGACTCAAAACATTTTTTTTCTAGACTCAACAACGCCAGCGATTCAATCAAGTAGGGGGGCTCCTAAGTCCGGGATGGCTCTGATTACCAACTTGTAACGCCCACGATGCGGCTATATCTCTCACGTGTCGAGGCACGACTTAGAGGCATAACCGCATTGTAGGTTTTGTCGCAAGAAGGGACATCTTCACACAATCCCATGTAATGAACAAGAATGGGATAAAGAGGGTTGGCTTACAATCGCCACTTCACAAAATACATAAATAAGTTCATACATCATTCAAAATACACTCATAGACCGGCTACGGTCAAATCCAAACGAAATGAAGATAACCCCAAATGCTAGATCCCCGATCATCCCAACTGGGCTCCTCTACTGATCATCAGGAAACGAAACGTAGTAACGACCAAGGTCCTCATCAAACTCCCACTTGAGCTCGGTTGCGCCACTTGTGCTGGTATCCTCGGCACCTGCATCTGTTTTGGTAGAATCTGTGAGTCACAGGGACTCAGCAATCTCACACCCACGAGATCAAGACTATTTAAGCTCATGGGTAGGAAAAAGGGTAAGGTGGTGGAACTGTAGCAAGCACTAAGCATATATGGTGGCTAACGTACGCAAGTGAGAGCGAGAAGAGAAGCAACGCATCGGTCGAGAAGCTAGAAGTGATCAAGAAGTGATCCTGAAACTACTTACGTTCATACATAACCCAAAACCGTGTTCACTTCCCAGACTCCGCCGAGAAGAGACCATCACGGCTACACACGCGATTGATGCATTTTAATGAAGTCAAGTGTCAAGTTCTCTACAACCAGACGTTAACAAATTCCCATCTGCCTCATAACCGCGGGCATGGCTTTCGAAAGATAATACCCTGCAGGGGTGTCCCAACTTAGCCCATCACAAGCTCCCACGGTCAACGAAGGATATTCCTTCTCCCAGGACGACCCGATCAGTCTCAGAATCCCGGTTTACAAGACATTTCGACAATGGTAAAACAAGACCAGCAAGACCACCCGTTGTGCCGACAAATCCCAATAGGAGCTACACATATCTCGTTCTCAGGGCACACCGGATAAGCTAAGCGTACAAGTACCAACATAACCCAAGTTGCCAAGGGACGGTCCTACACGGTGCTCTAGTTTGGACCACCACTCGGAGGAGCACTGGCCCGGGGGGTAAATAAAGATGACCCTCAGGCTCGCGAAAACCCAAGGGAAAGGTGTAGGTGGTAGGCAAATGTAAAACCAAGATTGGGCCTTGCTGGAGGAGTTTTATTCAAGGCGAATTGTCAAGGGGGTCCCATAAATCACCCAACCACGTAAGGAACGCAAAATCAAGGAACATAACTGTTGGGGAACGTAGTAATTTCAAAATTTTCCTACGCACACGCAAGATCATGGTGATGGCATAGCAACGAGAGGGGAGAGTATTGTCCACGTACCCTCGTAGACCGTAAGCGGAAGCGTTATGACAACGCGGTTGATGTAGTCGTACGTCTTCACGATCCGACCGATCCAAGTACCGAACGTACGGCACCTCCGAGTTCAGCACACGTTCAGCTCGATGACGATCCCCGGGCTCCGATCCAGCAAAGCGTCGGGGATGAGTTCCGTCAGCATGACGGCGTGGTGACGATGATGATGTTCTACTGGCGCAGGGCTTCGCCTAAACTCCGCGACGATATGACCGAGGTGGAATATGGTGGAGGGGGGCACCGCACACGGCTAAGAAACAATCCGTAGATCAACTTGTGTTGTGCCTAGAGGTGCCCCCCTACCCCCGTATATAAAGGAGCAAAGGGGGAGGGGGCGGCCGGCCTAGTAGGGGCGCGCCAAGGGGAGTCCTACTCCCACCGGGAGTAGGACTCCCTCCTTCCTTGTTGGAGTAGGAGAAGGGGGAAAGAGGGGGAAAGAGGGGGAGAGGAGGAAGGAAAAGGGGGCCGCACCCCTTGTCCAATTCGGACCAGAGGGGGGCTGCGCGCCTCCTTCCTTTCGGCCTCTCTCCTTTATTCCCGTATGGCCCAATAAGGCCCATATACTCCCCGGCGAATTCCCGTAACTCTCCGGTACTCCGAAAAATACCCGAATCACTCGGAACCTTTCCGAACTCCGAATATAGTCGTCCAATATATCGATCTTTACGTCTCGACCATTTCGAGACTCCTCGTCATGTCCCGGATCTCATCCGGGACTCCGAACTCCTTTGGTACATCAAAACTCATAAACTCATAATATAACTGTCATCGAAACCTTAAGCGTGCGGACCCTATGGGTTCGAGAACTATGTAGACATGACCTAGAACTATTCTTGGTCAATAACCAATAGCGGAACCTGGATGCCCATATTGGCTCCTACATATTCTACGAAGATCTTTATCGGTCAAACCGCATAAGAACATACTTTGTTCCCTTTGTCATCGGTATGTTACTTGCCCGAGATTTGATCGTCGGTATCCAATACCTAGTTCAATCTCATTACCGGCAAGTCTCTTTACTCGTTACGTAATGCATCATTCCGTAACTAACTCATTAGCTACATTGCTTGCAAGGCTTATAGTGATGTGCATTACCGAGAGGGCCCAGAATACCTCTCCGACAATCGGAGTGACAAAACCTAATCTCGAAATACGCCAACCCAACATGTACCTTTGGAGACACCTGTAGTACTCCTTTATAATCACCCAGTTACGTTGTGACGTTTGGTAGCACCCAAAGTGTTCCTCTGGCAAACGGGAGTTGCATAATCTCATAGTTACAGGAACATGTATAAGTCATGAAGAAAGCAATAGCAACATACTAAACGATCAAGTGCTAGGCTAACAGAATGGGTCATGTCAATCACATCATTCTCCTAATGATGTGATCCCGTTAATCAAATGACAACTCTTTTGTCCATGGCTAGGAAACTTAACCATCTTTGATTCACGAGCTAGTCAAGTAGAGGCATACTAGTGACATTATGTTTGTCTATGTATTCACACATGTATTATGTTTCCGGTTAATACAATTCTAGCATGAATAATAAACATTTATCATGAAATAAGGAAATAAATAATAACTTTATTATTGCCTCTAGGGCATATTTCCTTCAGTCTCCCACTTGCACTAGAGTCAATAATCTAGTTCACATCGCCATGTGATTTAACACCAATATTCATATCTGTATATGATTAACACCCATAGTTCACATCGTTATGTGACCAACACCCAAAGGGTTTACTAGAGTCAATAATCTAGTTCACATCGCTATGTGCTTAACAACCAAAGAGTATTAAGGTGTGATCATGTTTTGCTCGTGAGAGAAGCTTAGTCAACGGGTCTGTCACATTCAGAGCCGCATGTATTTTGAAAATATTCTATGTCCACAATGCTCTGCACGAAGCTACTCTAGCTAATTGCTCCCACTTTCAATATGTATCCAGACTGAGACTTAGAGTCATCTGGATTGGTGTAAAGCTTGTACTGATGTAACTCTTTAAGACAGGCTCTTTCATCACCTCCATAATCGAGAAATATTTCCTTAGTCTTCACTAAGGATATTCTTGACCGCTGTCCAGTGATCTACTATTAGATCAAAATTGTATTCCTTTGCCAAACACAGAGCAAGGTATACAATAGGTCTGGTTCACAGCATAGCATACTTTATAAAACCTATGACTGTGGCATAGGGAATGACTTTTCATTCTCTTTCTATTTTCGGCCATGGTCGGGTCTTGAGTCTTACTCAACTTCACACCTTGCAACACAGGCAAGAACTCCTTCTTTGACTGTTCCATTTTGAACTATTTCAAAATCTTGTCAAGGTATGTACTCATTGAAAATCTTATCAAGCGTCTTGATCTATCTCAATAGATCTTGATGCTCAATAAGTAGCTTTTACTGAGGTCTTTTATTGAAAAACTCCTACAAAACACTCCTTTATGGTTTGCAGAATAATTCTACATTATTTCCGATCAACAATATGTCATTCACATATACTTGTCAGAAATGTTGTAGTGCTCCCACTCACTTTCTTGTAAATACAGGCTTCACCGCAAGTCTGTATAAAACTATATGCTTTGATCAACTTATCAAAGAGTATATTCCAACTCCGAGATGCTTGCACCAGTCCATAGATGGATCGCTGGAGCTTGCACATTTTGTTAGCACCTTTAGGATTGACAAAACCTTCTGGTTGCATCATATACAACTCTTCTTTAAGAAAACCATTAAGGAATGCAGTTTTGACATTCATTTGCCAGATTTCATAAAATGTGGCAATTGCTAACATGATTCGGACAGACTTAAGCATCGATACGAGTGAGAAAATCTCATTGTATTCAACATCTTGAACTTGTCAGAAAAAACCTTTTTTTTTGCGACAAGTCGAGCTTTGTAGATAGTAACACTACTATCAGCGTCTGTCTTCCTCTTGAAGATCCATTTATTCTTAATGGCATGCCGATCATCGGGCAAGTCAACCAAAGTCCATACTTTGTTCTCATACATGGATCCCATCTCAGATTTCATGGCTTCTAGCCATTTTGCGGAATCTGGGCTCATCATCGCTTACTCATAGTTCGTAGGTTCGCCATGGTCAAGTAACATGACTTCCAGAATAGGATTACCGTACCACTCTGGTGCGAATCTTACTCTGGTAGACCTACGAGGTTTGGTAGTAACTTGATCTGAAGTTTCATGATCATTATCATTAGCTTCCTCACTAATTGGTGTATGAATCACTACAACTGATTTCTGTGATAAACTACTTTCCAATTTGGGAGAAGGTACAATTACCTTATCAAGCTCTACTTTCCCCCCACTCACTTCTTTCGAGAGAAATTCCTTCTCTAGAAAGGATCCATTTTAGCAACGAATATCTTGCCTTCGGATCTGTGATAGAAGGTGTACCCAACAGTTTCCTTTGGGTATTCTATGAAGACGCACTTCTCCGATTTGGGTTTGAGCTTATCAGGATGAAACTTTTTCACATAAGCATCGCAGCCCCAAACTTTAAGAAACGACAACTTTGGTTTACTACTAAACCATAGTTCATACGGTGTCGTCTCAACGGATTTAGATGGTGCCCTATTAAACGTGAATGCAGTTGTCTCTAATGCATAACCCCAAAACAATATTGGTAAATTGGTAAGAGACATCATTGATCGCACCATATCAAATAAAGTGCGGTTACGACGTTTGGACACACCATAATGTTGTGGTGTTCCAGGTGGCGTGAGCTGTGAAACTATTCCACTTTGTTTTAATTGAAGACCAAACTCGTAACTCAAATATTCGTCTCTGCGATCAGATCGCAGAAATTTTATTTCTTGTTACGATGATTTTTCCACTTCACTCTGAAATTCTTTGAACCTTTCAACTATTTCAGACTTATGTTTCATCAAGTAGATATACCCATATCTACTCAAATCATCTTGTGAAGGTCAGAAAATAACGATACTTGCCACGAGCATCAACACTCATTGGATCGCATACATCGGTATGTATTATTTCCAATAAGTCAGTAGCTTGTTCCATTGTTCCGGAGAACGGAGTTTTATTCATCTTGCCCAAAAGGCACGGTTCACAAGCATCAAATGATTCATAACCAAGTGATTCCGAAAATCCATCTTTATGAAGTTTCTTCATGCGCGTTACACCGATATGACCCAAACGGCAGTGCCACAAACAAGTTGCACTATCATTATTAACTTTGCATCTTTTGGCATCAATATTATGAGTATGTGTATCACTACGATCGAGATCCAACAAACTATTTTCATTGGGTGTATGACCATCGAAGGTTTTATTCATCTAAATAGAACAACAATTATTCTTGACTTTAAATGAATAGCCGTTTTGCACAAAAATGATCAAATCATATTCATGCTCAACGCAAACGCCAAATAACATTTATTTAGGTTCAACACTTATCTCGAAAGTATAGGGAGTGTGCGATGATGATCATATCAATCTTGGAACCACTTCCAACACACATCATCACTTCACCCTCAACTAGTTTCTGTTTATTCTGTAACTCCTGTTTCGAGTTACTAATCTTTAGCAACCGAACAAGTATCAAATACTCAGGGGCTACTGTAAACACTAGTAAGGCACACATCAATAACATGTATATCATATATACCCTTGTTCACTTTGCCATCCTTCTTATCCACCAAATATTCAGGGCATTTCCGCTTCCAGTGACCATTCCCTTTGAAGTGTAAGCACTCAGTTTCAGGCTTTGGTCCAGCTTTGGTCTTCTTCACGGGAGTGACAACTTTCTTGCCATTCTTTTTGAAGTTCCCTTTCTTTCCCTTTGCCCTTTTCTTGAAACTAGTGATCTTGTCAATCATCAACACTTGATGCTCTTTCTTGATTTCTACCTTCGTCGACTTCAACATCACGAAGAGCTCGGGAATCATTTTCGTCATCCCTTGCATACTATAGTTCATCATGAAGTTCTAGTAACTCAGTGATGGTGACTAGAGAATTCTGTCAATCACTATCTTATCTGGAAGATTAACTCCCACTTGATTCAAGCGATTGAAGTACCCAGACAATCTAAGCACATGCTCACTAGTTGAGCAATTCTCCTCCATCTCTTAGCTATAGAACTTGTTGGAAACTTCATATCTCTCAACTCGGGTATTTGCTTGAAATATTAACTTCAATTCTTGGAACATCTCATATGGTCCATGACGTTCAAAACATCTTTGAAGTCCCGATTCTAAGCCGTTTAAGCATGGTGCACTAAACTATCAAGTAGTCATCCTTTTGAGCTAGCCAAACGTTCATAACGTCTGCATCTACTCCTGCAATAGGTTTGTCACCTAGCGGTGCATCAAGGACATAATTTTTCTATGCAGCAATGAGGATAAACCTCAGATCACGGATCCAATCCGCATCATTGCTACTAACATCTTTCAACACAATTTTCTCTAGGAACATATCAAAATAAACATATGAAAGCAATAACGCAAGCTATTGATCTACAACATAATTTGCAAAATACTACCAGGACTAAGTTCATGATAAATTTAAGTTCAATTAATCATATTACTTAAGAACTCCCACTTAGACAGAAATCTCTTTAGTCATCTAAGTGATCACGTGATCCAAATCAACTAAACCATGTCCGATCATCACGTGAGATGGAGTAGTTTCAATGGTGAATATCACTATGTTGATCATATCTACTATATGATTCACGTTCGACCTTTCGGTCTCCATGTTCCGAGGCCATATCTGTATATGCTAGGCTCGTCAAGTTTAACCTGAGTATTCCGCGTGTGCAACTGTTTTGCACCCGTTGTATTTGAACGTAGAGCCTATCACACCCGATCATCACGTGGTGTCTCAGCACGAAGAACTTTCACAACGGTGCATACTCAGGGAGAACACTTCTTGATAATTAGTGAGAGATCATCTTAAAATGCTACCGTCAAACAAAACAGAATAAGATGTATAACAGATAAACATCATATGCAATCAAAATATGTGACATGATATGGCCATGATCATCTTGCGCCTTTGATCTCCATCTCCAAAGTACTGTCATGATCTCTATCGTCACCGGCATGACACCATGATCTTCATCATCTTGATCTATATCAATGTGTCGTCACATGGTCGTCTCGCCAACTATTGCTCTTGCAACTATTGCTATCGCATAGCGATAAAGTAAAGCAATTATTTGGCACTTGCATCTTATGCAACAAAGAGACAACCATAGGGCTTCTGCCAGTTGCCGATAACTTCAACAAAACATGATCATCTCATACAACAACTTATATCTCATCACATCTTGACCATATCACATCACAACATGCCCTGCAAAAACAAGTTAGACGTCCTCTACTTTGTTGTTGCAAGTTTTACGTGGCTGCTACGGGCTGAGCAAGAACCGTTCTTACCTACGCATCAAAACCACAACGATAGTTTGTCAAGTTAGTGCTGTTTTAACCTTCACAAGGACCGGGCGTAGCCACACTCGGTTCAACTAAAGTTGGAGAAACAGACACCCGCTAGTCACCTGTGTGCAAAGCACGGCGGTAAAACCAGTCTCGCGTAAGCGTACGCGTAATGTCGGTCCGGGCCGCTTCATCCAACAATACCGCCGAACCAAAGTATGACATGCTGGTAAGCAGTATGACTTGTATCGCCCACAACTCACTTGTGTTCTACTCGTGCATATAACATCAACCCATAAAACCTGGCTCGGATGCCACTGTTGGGGAACGTAGTAATTTCAAAATTTTCCTACGCACATGCAAGATCATGGTGATGGCATAGCAACGAGAGGGGAGAGTATTGTCCACGTACCCTCGTAGACCATAAGCGGAAGCGTTATGACAACGCGTTTGATGTAGTCGTACGTCTTCACGATCCGACTGATCCAAGTACCGAACGTACGGCACCTCCGAGTTCAGCACACGTTCAGCTCGATGACGATCCCCGGGCTCCGATCCAGCAAAGCGTCGGGGATGAGTTCCGTCAGCACGACGGCGTGGTGACGATGATGATGTTCTACCGGCGCAGGGCTTCGCCTAAACTCCGCGACGATATGACCGAGGTGGAATATGGTGGAGGGGGGCACCGCACACGGCTAAGGAACGATCCGTAGATCAACTTGTGTTGTGCCTAGAGGTGCCCCCCTACCCCCGTGTATAAACGATCAAGGGGGGAGGGGGCGGCCGGCCTAGTAGGGGCGCGCCAAGGGGAGTCCTACTCCCACCGGGAGTAGGACTCCCTCCTTCCTTGTTGGAGTAGGAGAAGGGGGAAAGAGGGGGAGAGGAGGAAGGAAAAGGGGGCCACACCCCTTGTCCAATTCGGACCAGAGGGGGGCTGCGCGCCTCCTTCCTTTCGGCCTCTCTCCTTTATTCCCGTATGGCCCAATAAGGCCCATATACTCCCCGGCGAATTCCCGTAACTCTCCGGTACTCCGAAAAATACCCGAATCACTCGGAACCTTTCCGAACTCCGAATATAGTCGTCCAATATAACGATCTTTACGTCTCGACCATTTCGAGACTCCTCGTCATGTCCCCGATCTCATCCGGGACTCCGAACTCCTTCGGTACATCGAAACTCATAAACTCATAATATAACTGTCATCGAAACCTTAAGCGTGCGGACCCTACGGGTTCAAGAACTATGTAGACATGACCTAGAACTATTCTTGGTCAATAACCAATAGCGGAACCTGGATGCCCATATTGGCTCCTACATATTCTACGAAGATCTTTATCGGTCAAACCGCATAACAACATACTTTGTTCCCTTTGTCATCGGTATGTTACTTGCCCGAGATTTGATCGTCGGTATCCAATACCTAGTTCAATCTCGTTACCGGCAAGTCTCTTTACTCATTACGTAATGCATCATTCCGTAACTAACTCATTAGCTACATTGCTTGCAAGGCTTATAGTGATGTGCATTACCGAGAGGGCCCAGAGATACCTCTCCGACAATCGGAGTGACAAAACCTAATCTCGAAATACGTCAACCCAACATGTACCTTTGGAGACACCTGTAGTACTCCTTTATAATCACCCAGTTACGTTGTGACGTTTGGTAGCACCCAAAGTGTTCCTCCGGCAAACGGGACTTGCATAATCTCATAGTTACAGGAACATGTATAAGTCATGAAGAAAGCAATAGCAACATACTAAACGATCAAGTGCTAGGCTAACGGAATGGGTCATGTCAATCACATCATTCTCCTAATGATGTGATCGCATTAATCAAATGACAACTATTTTGTCCATGGCTAGGAAACTTAACCATCTTTGATTCACGAGCTAGTCAAGTAGAGGCATACTAGTGACATTATGTTTGTCTATGTATTCACACATGTACTATGTTTCCGGTTAATATAATTCTAGCATGAATAATAAACATTTATCATGAAATAAGGAAATAAATAATAAATTTATTATTGCCTCTAGGGCATATTTCCTTCAATAACACCGGTATGACGGAAACTACAGTGACAAGAGTGGAACAAAACACCAGGCATAAGGCCGAGCCTTCCACCCTTTACCAAGTATATAGGTGCATTAATTAACCAAGAGATATTGTGATATCCCAAAATATCCATGTTCCAACCAGGAACAAACTTCATCTTCACCTGCAACTAGCAACACAATAAGAGGGGCTGAGCAAAGCGGTGACATGGCCAAACAACGGTTTGCTAGGAAAGGATGGTTAGAGGCTTGACATGGCAATATAGGAGGCATGATATAGCAAGCGGTAGGTATCGTGGCATAGCAAAAAATCGAACAACTAGCAAGCAAAGGTAGAAGTGATTTCGAGGTGTGGTCATCTTGCCTGCAAAGTTCTCAGAGTTGTCGAAAGCTTGATCCTCGTAAGCATTCTCAATAGGTTCCTCATTCACGTACTCGTCTCCCGGCTCTACCCAAAGCAAGAACACAAGCAAAGGAACAACTATCAACCACGATGCAATGCACAAACAACATGATGCAATACATGGCTTGATATGCGAGATGTGATATGGAATGCATATGCTTGTTCTGGAAGGGAAAAGATGAACAAGGCATCAACTTGTCAAACCAAGTATGCCACTGGAAAGATGAGATGATTTCGGTTGAGATCGATATAAAGATCACCGGAATCGGATGCACGGTTTGCAAAGGACGAGCAAAACAAGGATGGCACAATTCTGCGATTAACAGCACGATGCCACTTCGGAGCAAGGTTTAAATATGCTACAGCACCCAAACATGAAAACTAGAAACATGGAAGTGAAGTACATGTGAAGCTCTACAAAACATTAACACTGAGCTACTGCTATCACTCACTAGAACAGGTTCAAACAAGCATGGCAAAAGTGCAAAAGATATCAGCTTCACAGACTTGGTGAAAATACTAACATGGGATAAACAACATCAGGTAGCAATGTTTAGAGCTAGCAAACAACATGCTACAGGAACATAACATAGCAAAAAAAACATGGCATGCTTCTACTAAATGCACTTAACAAAACTCCCTTACTGAACATGAGCCAAAAGGGCACAGAAAATATGATTACACCCCTGCAAACATAGCAAGATTTATAAACAGATTCAAACTTAGTGAAATTTAATGGCATGGCCAAAACAGATTCATGTTGGCATGTTAACAAGCTTGATTAACTCCCTACATAGCATATCATGGCATGAGCTTAATTCCAGAAGCAAGTAGGCATGATGAAGAGCATGTTCATGTGCAAAATTACCTCATAGCATATTTGCATAAATATACATATGAAAGACAAAACAGCAACATGATGTAAAATGACATGTGTGCAAACTTGCTCAAATGCAGAAACTAATGCCGCCACTGGATTGGTGGGATTTTTCTACCCCAAAAACATATGTAATATGTCTAGGTTGCAGTAGAAAAATCCCCACATTTATGCAAAAACAAACACAGCCTATAATGGAAACCTCGGCATATGCCAAATCTGGCATGTTCCGAATTTGGAATAAAACATAAGACGTGAGGGAAAGCTAGATGCACCCAGGCTGTACCCAGCCGTTAGACTGACTGGTAGGGCCGTGGGCCACGTGGTTGGGTGTGTGTATGACCGGTGGCGCCGAGGCGTCAGTGTCTCATTGAAGAATAATGGAAACCTCAGCATATGCCAAATCTGGCATGTTTCGAATTTGGAATAAAACATAAGACATGAGGGAAAGCTAGATGCACCCAGGCTGTACCCAGCCGTTAGACTGACTGGTAGGGCCGTGGGCCACGTGGCTGGGTGTGTGTATGACCGGTGGGGCCGAGGCGTCAGTGTCTCATTAAAGAATAAAAACCACAAAAACTGTGGAGAGCCTGGGATTCGAGCCTAGGTCTCCTGGTTGAGATCTTGGGCGAGCTACCACTTGGGCTAGGACAGGGCTGCTGGTTTGGTAGGGGCTCGGCTCCTGTGGAAGTACCTTGAGGCTCATACGGGCCCCTTTTCATCTACAGCAGAAGACGCCGTCGGTGCCTGCGAGCAACGACGACGACCACCAGAGCCAAGGGACACCGGCGGGGGTGCGGGATAGGCCAGAGTGGTAGCACATGCGGTGCTGGAAGGGAACATGCGTGCATGTGGAGCAACTGCGGAAGGTGGACGAAGACGGCGATGGTGATGGTCAAACACGTTCGGCGGCCGGGTTCGAAGACGAGGAAGAAGAGGTCGTTGCAGGGGCTCCGGCTACACGTAGTCGACGACGGGGACGTAGTGGACGACGGGGAAGAAGAGGGACACGCTAGGCGGGGTAGAGATCGACGGAGAGCACGCCGGCGACGAGGACGCGCTCCCCGATGCGTTTGGGACGGTGATGTCGCGATCGATCTGGTGGCGAAACCTACCAAGAAACGGCGGCGGCGGACGAAGGAAACCCTAGGCGAAGCAGGGGACAAGGAATTGGGGCTTAAAAAGGCTAGGGTGAGTGGCGCGAGCTCACGCGCACTCGTGCTCGTGTTCCCCATGGCGACGGCGAGAGGAGAGGGAAAAGGTGGGTGCGTGGAGCACGGTAGGCGCTGACGAGCGGGGCCAGACTAGCCACGTGGCGAGGGTCTAGCAGGGGTGCACGCGCGCGTAGGTGAGAAAAGGCAGGGAGGAGATGACCGAGCGGACCGGCTGGCACGCTGGGCCAGCTGACGCAGGGTGCAAGCTGGGCCGGCCTGGGAGGCCGAGGCCCGGGGGGTTGCTGCTGCTGGCTACTCTGCTGATGCTTTTCCCTTTTTCCTTGAGGCAGAAAACAAAAGGAAAAGCATAGGGGAATTTGGGAGGATTTTGAGAAAAGTGACCATATTCTCAAGGTCCTGAAATTGTGTAGTATTTGATAAAATTGATCTGGGCATTTTTAGAGGAAGTAAAATAATTCAAGTTTGAATTGGGTTCAAACTTGAGCCATTTTAAAACCTAACCAAAACAACTTATAAAAAGGCTGAAATTTTACAGGGAGGTAAATGACATGGTGACAGAATCTTGAGGCAAGGTTGAACATTAATGAAGGAGGGTAAAATGGCACCTGCAAAAATAAAGAAAGAGAAGGAGAGATGGTGATGCATGGAGGTGGTGATGCATTGATCACACATAGAACATGCAACAACTTATCATGCATGCATATCATGGAAATGCAAGTTGACATAAGCACAACACAACATTGATATGCACATGATGCAAACATATGATGGCAAAAAGGACTATGACAAGAAGCCCAAACGCAATATGACAAGGTAAGCATGGCAATGAAATGAGTAGAACAACATAACAAAAC
This sequence comes from Triticum dicoccoides, assembly GCF_002162155.2. Taxonomy (NCBI): domain Eukaryota; kingdom Viridiplantae; phylum Streptophyta; class Magnoliopsida; order Poales; family Poaceae; genus Triticum; species Triticum dicoccoides. Next base: position 825,195,519 of record NC_041385.1, read on the forward strand.
AAAATGAGACCAAAAGATGGGACTCCGAATGGAATTGGATGGAGACCAACATAGATATATTGCCAAATATGGAAGTTTTACATCTGGGGTGTTACATGGAGGGCGCGCCCTAGGGGGGTGGGCGCGCCCCCCTACCTCGTGGCTCCCTTGTTTCTTTCCTGACATGCACTCCAAGTCTATCAGGTTGCTTTACTTCCAAAAATAACTTCTCCAGAAGGTTTCATTCCGTTTCGACTCCGTTTGATATTCCTTTTCTTCGGAACACTGAAACAAGGGAAAAAACAGGAACTGGCACTGGGCTCTGGGTCAATAGGTTAGTCCGAAAAATAATATAAAAGTGTTTAATAAAGCCCATAAACATCCAAAACAGATAATATAATAGCATGGAACAATCAAAAATTATAGATACGTTGGAGACGTATCAAGGGTCTTGAGTGCTTGCTGGTGAAGATGGGTCGTACGGGCCCTCTTGTGGAGCCACGTCATGGGCCGCAGGCAGGCAAGTCTAGGGACCCCCGTTCCCAGAACGCCGACAAGCATCAACTTTAACTTTATCAACTTCAATACCTCTTTCAGAAACATTATGCCCCAAGACAATACCTTCATTAACCATAAAGTGGCACTTCTCCCAATTCAAGACAAGATTAGTTTCTTCACATCTCTGCAAAACTCGATCAAGGTTGCTTAAGAAATCATCAAAAGAAGTTCCATACACGAAGAAATCATCCATGAAAACCTCAACAATCTTCTCACAGAAGTCAGAGAATATAGCAGTCATACATCTTTAAAAGGTAGCAGGTGCATTACATAAACCAAAAGGCATACGTCTATAAGCAAAGGTATCGAAAGGGAAAGTAAAAGTGGTCTTTTCTTGATCCTCTTTAGACATAGGTATTTGAGAGAAACCAGAATAACCATCTAGAAAGCAAAAAATTGTATGTTTAGATAATCTTTCTATCATTTGATCGATAAAAGGTAAAGGGTAATGATCTTTTCTAGTAGCTTTATTTAATTTGCAGAAATCAATTACCATTCCATAACCCATAACAATTCTTTGTGGGATCAATTCATCTTTATCATTAGGGACAACAGTAATACCTCCCTTCTTAGGGACAGAATGGACAGGACTTACCCACTGACTATCAGTAACGGGATAAATTATACCTGCCTCCAGAAGCTTTAGTATTTGATTTCTTACCACTTCTTTCATCTTAAGATTTAACCGTCGTTGGTGATCAACAACCGGTTTAGCGTCTTTCTCCAATTTTATTTTGTGATATCATAGAGTGGGACTAATGCCCTTAAGATCATCAAGAGTATATCCAATAGCAGCACGGTGCTTCTTCAGAGTTTTCAATAATCTCTCTTCTTCCTGCTCTGAAAGGTTAGCACTAATATAAATAGGATATATCTTCTTTTCATCAAGATAAGCATATTTAAGGGTATCATGTAATGGTTTAAGCTCAAACACAGGGTCACCCTTGGGTGGATGAGGATCCCCTAGAATTTCAACAGGCAAATTGTGTTTCAAAATAGGTCCCTGCTTGAAGAATACTTCATCTATTTCCCTTCTTTCATTCATAAACATATCATTTTCATGGTCTAGCAAATATTGTTCTAAAGGATCATTAGGAGGCACGACAATAGAAGCAAGACCAATAATTTCATCTTTACTAGGCAATTCTTTATCATGGGGTTGTCTACAAATTTAGCAAAATTAAAATCATGAGAGATATCCCCTAGACCAACGGAAACAATATCCTTTTTGCAATCTATCTTAGCATTAACAGTATTCAAGAAGGGTCTACCAAATATAATAGGACAAAAGTTATCTTGTGGGGAAACAAGAACAAGAAAATCAGTTGGATATTTAATTTTCCCACACAAGACTTCAACATCTCTAACAATCCCAACCGGCGAGATAGTATCTCTATTGGCAAGCTTAATAGTAACATCAATATCTTCTATCTCAGCAAGTGCAATATATTCATAATTTCTTTATATAAGGTATAAGGTATTTCACTGACACTAGCACCCATATCACATAAGCCATGATAACAGTGATCTCCTATTTTAACAGAAACAACAGGCATGCCAACAACATGTTGATGTCTACTACACAACCTTCTTCTTGTAGACGTTGTTGGGCCTCCAAGTGCAGAGGTTTGTGGGACAGTAGCAAATTTCCCTCAAGTGGATGACCTAAGGTTTATCAATCCGTGGGAGGCGTAGGATGAAGATGGTCTCTCTCAAACAACCCTGCAACCAAATAACAAAGAGTCTCTTGTGTCCCCAGCACACCCAATACAATGGTAAATTGTATAGGTGCACTAGTTCGGCGAAGAGATGGTGATACAAGTGCAATATGGATGTAGATATAGGTTTTTGTAATCTGAAAATATAAAAACAGCAAGGTAGCAAGTTGTAAAAGTGAGCGTAAACGGTATTGCAATGATAGGAAACAAGGTCTAGGATTCATACTTTCACTAGTGCAAGTTCTCTCAATAATAATAACATAATTGGATCATATAACTATCCCTCAACATGCAACAAAGAGTCACTCCAAAGTCACTAATAGCGGAGAACAAACGAAGAGATTATTGTAGGGTACGAAACCACCTCAAAGTTATTCTTTCTGATCGATCTATTCAAGAGTCCGTAGTAAAATGACACGAAGCTATTCTTTTCGTTCGATCTATCATAGAGTTCGTACTAGAATAACACCTTAAGACACAAATCAACAAAAACCCTAAAGTCACCTAGATACTCCAATGTCACCTCAAGTATCCGTGGGTATTATTATACGATATGCATCACACAATCTCAGATTCATCTATTCAACCAACACATAGAACTTCAAAGAGTGCCCCAAAGTTTCTACCAGAGAGTCAAGACAAAAACGTGTGCCAACCCCTACGCAAAGATTCCCAAGGTCACGGAACCCGCAAGTTGATCACCAAAACATACATCAAGTAGATCACGTGAATATCCCATTGTCACCACAGATAAGCACATGCAAGACATACATCAAGTGTTCTCAAATCCTTAAAGACTCAATCCGATAAGATAACTTCAAAGGGGAAAACTCAATCCATTACAAGAGAGTAGAGGGGGAGAAACATCATAAGATCCAACTATAATAGCAAAGCTCGCGATACATCAAGGTCGTGCCAAATCAAGAACACGAGAGAGAGAGAGAGAGAGAGAGATAAAACACATAGCTACTATTACATACCCTCAGCCCCGAGGGTGAACTACTCCCTCCTCGTCATGGAGAGCGTCGGGATGATGAAGATGGCCACCGGTGATGGATCCCCCCTCTGGCAAGGTGCCGGAACAGGGTCCCGATTGGGTTTTGGTGGCTACAGAGGCTTGCGGTGGCGGAACTCCTGATCTAGGTTATCTTCTGGGGGTTTCTGTATATATAAGAGGTTTTGGCGTCGAGAACAAGTCAGGGGGCCTCCGGGCTGTCCACGAGGCAGGGGGCGTGCCCAGGGGGGTGGGCGTGCCCCCCACCCTCGTGGGTAGCCCGGGACTCTTCTAGTCCATCTCCGATGCTCCGTGGGCTTCTTCTGCTCCAAAAATAATCTTCGTCAAATTTCAGGTCAATTGGACTCCGTTTGGTTTTCCTTTTCTACGATACTCAAAAACAAGGAAAAAACAGAAACTGGCACTGGGCTAATAAGTTAGTCCCAAAAATCATATAAAATAGCATATAAATGCATATAAAACATCCTAGATGGATAATATAATAGCATCGAACAATCAAAAATTATAGATACGTTGGAGACGTATCAAGCATCCCCAAGCTTAATTCCTGCTCGTCCTCGAGTAGGTAAATGATAAAAACCGAATTGTTGATGTGGAATGCTACCTAACACAATCATCAATATAATCTTCTTTATTGTGGCAAGAATATTCAAATCCATAAGATTCAAAACAAAAGTTTAATATTGACATGTAAACAATAATACTTCAAGCATACTAACAAACCAATCATGTCTTCTCAAAATAAAATGGCCAAAGCAAGCTATCCCTACAAAATCATATAGTCTGGGTATGCTTTATCTTCATCACACAAAATATTTAAATCATGCACAACCCCGATGACAAGCCAAGCAATTGTTTCATACTTTTCATGTTCTCAAACGTTTTCAATCTTCACGCAATACATGAGCGAGAGCCATGGATATAGCACTATAGATGGAATAGAATGGTGGTTGTGGAGAAGACAAAAAGGAGAAGATAGTCTCACGTCAACTAGGCGTATCAACGGGCTATGGAGATGCCCATTAATAGATATCAATGTGATTGAGTAGGGATTGCCATGCAACGGATCCACTAGATCTATAAATGTATGTAAGCTCAAAAAGAAACTAAGTGGGTGTGCATCCAACTCGCTTGCTCACGAAGACCTAGGGCATTTTGAGGAATCCCATCATTGGAATATACAAGCCAAGTTCTATAGTGAAAGATTCCCACTAGTATATGAAAGTGACAACATAGGAGACTCTCTATCATGAAGATCATGGTGCTACTTCGAATCACAAGTGTGGTAAAAGGATAGTAGCATTGCCCCTTCTCTCTTTTTCTCTCTTTTTCGTGTTTTTTTTGGCCTTCTCTCTTTCTTTTTATGGCCTCCTTTTCTCTTCTTATTTTTTATTTTTCATCCGGAGTCTCATCCCGACTTGTGGGGGAATCATAGTCTCCATCATCCTTTACTCACTTGGGACAATGTTCTAATAATGATGATCATCACACTTTTATTTACTTACAACTCAAGAATTACAACTCAATACATAGAACAAAATATGACTCTATGTGAATGCCTCCGGCGGTGTACCGGGATATGCTATGAATCAAGAGTGACATGTATAAAAGAATTATGAATGTGGCTTTGCCACAAATACGATGTCAACTACATGATCATGCAAAGCAATATGACAATGATGGAGCGTGTCATAATAAACGGAACAGTGGAAAGTTGCATGGCAATATATCTCGGAATGGCAATGGAAATGCCATAATAGGTAGGTATGGTGGCTGTTTTGATGAAGGTAATGGTGGGTGTATGGTACCGGCGAAAGTTGCACGATACTAGAGAGGCAAGCAATGATGGAAGGGTGAGAGTGTGTATAATCCATGCACTCAACATTAGTCATAAAGAACTCACATACTTATTGCAAAAATCTATTAGTTATCGAAACGAAGTACTACGGGCATGCTCCTAGGGGGATAGATTGGTAGGAAAAGACCATCGCTCGTCCCCGACCGCCACTCATAAGGAAGACAATCAATAGATAAATCATGCTCCGACTTCATCACATAACGGTTCACCATACGTGCATGCTACGGGAATCACAAACTTTAATACAAGTATCTCTCAAATTCACAAGTACTCACTAGCATGACTCGAATATCACCATCTTCATATCTCAAAACAATCATAAGGAATCAACTTCTCATAGTATTCAATGCACTTTATATGAAAGTTTTTATTATATCCCTCTTGGATGCCTATCATATTAGGACTAAATTTATAACCAAAGCAAATTACCATGCTGTTCTAAAGACTCTCAAAATAATATAAGTGAAGCATGAGAGTTCATCTATTTCTTCAAAATAAAACCACCATCGTGCTCTAAAAGATATAAGTGAAGCACTAGAGCAAATGACAAACTACTCCGAAAGATATAAGTGAAGATCAATGAATAGTAGAACAATCATGCAACTATGTGAAGACTCTCTAACATTTAAGAATTTCAGATCTTGGTATTTTATTCAAACATAAAGCAAAACAAAATAAAATAAAATGACGCTCCAAGCAAAACACATATCATGTGGTGAATAAAAATATAGCTCCAAGTAAAGTTACCGATGAACGAGGACGAAAGAGGGGATGCCATCCGGGGCATCCCCAAGCTTAGGTTCTTGGTTGTCCTTGAATATTACCTTGGGGTGCCTTTGGGCATCCCCAAGCTTAGGCTCTTGCCACCCCTTGTTCCATAGTCCATCGAATCTTTACCCAACACTTGAAAACTTCACAACACAAAACTTAACAGAAAACTCGTAAGCTCCGTTAGTATAAGTAAATAAATCACCACTTAGGTACTGTTGAGAACTCATTCTAAATTCATATTGGTTTAATATCTACTGTATTCCAACTTCTCTATGGTTCATAACCTTTGATACTAGCCATAGATTCATCAAAATAAGCAAACAACACACGAAAAACAGAATCTGTCAAAAACAGAACAGTCTGTAGTAATCTGTATCAAATGTATACTTATGGAACTCCAAAAATTCTAAAATAAATTTCTGTACGTGAGAAATTTGTCTATTAATAATCTTAAAAAAGAATCAACTAAATGTCACTCTCCAGTAAAAAGTTGTAGTTAATCTCGTGAGCGCTAAAGTTTCTGTTTTTTTACAGCAAGATCAAAAAGACTTTGCCCAAGTCTTCCCAAAGGTTCTACTTGGCACAAACACTAATTAAAACATGAAAACACATCTAACAAGAGGCTAGATCAAAGATTTATTACTAAACAGAACCAAAAAGTGAGAAACAAAAATAAAATTGGGTTGCCTCCCAACAAGCGCTAACGTTTAACACCCCTAGCTAGGCATGATGATTTCAATGATGCTCACATAAGAGAGAATCAAGAAGAATGTGACTAGCATATTTAAGCCTAACCCACTTCCTATGCATAGGGATTTTGCGAGTGTCGGTGTCAAAACCGGCGGATCTCGGGTAGGGGGTCCCGAACTGTGCGTCTAGGCGGATGGTAACAGGAGACGAGGGACACGATGTTTTTACCCAGGTTCGGGCCCTCTCGATGGAGGTAAAACCCTACGTCCTGCTTGATTAATATTTATGATATGGGTAGTACAATAGTGGATCTACCACGAGATCAAGGAGGCTAAACCCTAGAAGCTAGCCTATGGTATGATTGTTGTAATGTATATTGTCCTACGGACTAAAGCCCTCCGGTTTATATAGACACCGGAGGAGGCTAGGGTTACACAGAGTCGGTTACAATGGTAGGAGATCTACATATCCGTATCGCCAAGCTTGCCTTCCACACCAAGGAAAGTCCCATCCAGACACGAGACGGAGTCTTCAATCTTGTATCTTCGTAGTCTTGGAGTCCGGCGGATAATGATAGTCCGGCTGTCCGGACACCCCCTAGTCCAGGACTCCCTCAGTAGCCCCTGAACCAGGCTTCAATGACGATAAGTCCGGCGCGCATAATGTTCGGCATTGCAAGGCAGCTTCCTCCCTTGAATAATCCAGAGAAGATCATGAACACCAGGATAGTGTCCGGCTCTGCAAAATAAATTCCACATGCCACCGTAGAGAGAATAAAATGTACTCTTAGTTCAATCTGCTGACGTATTATGCGGCGTGACATCACACCGCTACCAAGCCTTTGTTTGAATCGTTTTTTACTATACCACCTCAGCACGTTTAGCGAAGCGGTTTCCTTGGCACGTCTTGTCGAAGCAGAGATCGTGTTCCCCTTATTCCGGGATTCTCATCAATACGGACGTGGGTAACCCAACCGCGCCATTGATGGTGGCGCTTGGGAGATAAGCGAGTTTTACCAGGCCGGTGGGGGACGCACAGTTTCGTCCGCCTATATATAAGGGATAAGGATTTACCTTCTCACCTACGCCTTCTTCCTCCTTTGCTTATACATCTTCGCGCACTCAAGCTCCAACGCCCAAGCTCGCGCATCTCGCCTCGACCTTCTCCGAATATGTCCGGAGGGGGAGGCAAGTGGTTGGCCTCCACCGTTAAGGAGGAGCACATCACCAAGTTGCGCAACGCCGGATACCTCTCCGGCGATATCGCGCATCGGCTGCCCGACGAGGGGCAGCTCGTCCCTACCCCTGGGCCTCACGAGAGGGTCGTCTTCCTTCCCCACTTCCTCCGCGGACTGGGCTTTCCGCTCCATCCATTCGTCCGGGGGCTCATGTTCTATTATGGCCTGGATTTCCACGATCTGGCGTCGAACTTCATCCTCAACATCTCGGCGTTCATCGTCGTGTGTGAGGCCTTCCTCTGCATCCGGCCCCACTTCGGCCTGTGGCTCAAGACCTTCAACGTCAAGCCGAAGGTTGTGAAGGGCACGCAAGCGGAATGCGGAGGCGCCATGTTGGGTAAATTACCCAACGTCCTTTGGCTCGAAGGGGCCTTTGTGGACTCCGTCAAGGGGTGGCAATCGGGGTGGTTCTACATCACCGAGCCGCGCAAGCCCACATGGGCGGCGGCCCCCGAGTTTAGATCTGGCGTCCCCACGCAGCTCACCTCCTGGAAAGAGAAGGGCTTGCTGTGCGGTGATCCGAAGGAGGTGACTGGACTCCGAACCTGCATCCAGAAGCTGGTGAGCAATAAGCTCAGGCTCGTCGACGTGGACCAAGTCATGCTCATCCGCCGGATTCTCCCATGCCAAGAACGGGCATTCAATTTGTGGGAGTTCAATCCGGAACAGCACCAGGCGCTGAGCGGGCTCTTCGATACGACATACAAAGGCGCCTAGAGGGTGCTGTTTAAGGGCGCCGAAGCACCCGCATCCGCGACGAAAGATCGCGGATTCAGCTCGCAGTATCCAACTGACGAGGTAAGTGATTCAACCCCATTACGGGACACTTTGTAGTAATCGAATTGATTATAAGAGGGTTTCACCCCTTCCTTTCCTTTGACAGGAATGGATGGAGAAGGCCAGGCAGCTTATCAGCCCGGCTCCCATGCCAGAAGATCCAGTGGACGCCCGCTTAGCAGGGCTGCTGGTTCCGGCACCGCACGTGGTGCCGGAGAAGAAGGCCAAGAAGGTGGCCGCGGGGACTCGAAAGAGTTCCCGCAATCAGGCGTCTGAAGACGACGCGGACTCCTCCCCCGAAGACGAGGAGGAGGAGTACTCTCTCCTGGAGGGGGGAGAGAAGAAGAGGAAGGCTTCCCCAATAGCGAAGGCCGAAGGGTCCAAGAGGGGGAGAGCTACCCCCCCCCCCCCGGACAGTTTCGCCAACACCAGCGTTGGCGAGGATTAGTGGCCTCCAAGGGCCAGGCGTCCGGCGAGATCGTAAGTATCCAGATCCTTTATATGCAATATCTTTTATGTCACGTAGTGTCCTTCTAACGCCGCATTCTGTCCGTAGTCCGGCCGATGACGATCTCCCCGACTCATCGAGCGGGTCGTTGGCCTCGTCGGATGTGAATTCACTTCCGACTGCCTCTACCCCACGCGCCGACGAGGACGCCGAGGTGGGATCCCAGAGAGGGACCCATCAGGAGGAGGCTCCGGAGGCGCCGTCAGGCAGCCTCCCGGACTTTGTGCCGGACTCTACATCGGAACCCGCAGTGGTTCCGGAGTCCGGCAAGCGGCCCCTTTGAAAGAAGGGCAAGACCGTGACACCGGCGGCCTCCGTCCAACCGGAGGCGCCGGATAACTTGTTGGAGGCGCTTAAAGGCGCTTCCATCGAGGAAGAACACCGCACTATCATGAGTGCGGTGATTCAAAAGATTCAGCTCGCCAAAAGCGGGCTGACCGAAGCCTGCAGCAGCCTTTTAACAGGCTTTGAGGTAAGAAGTTAAAATCATGTAATGTAATACCGCATAGACAGTAGCCCCTGATGCTCAGTTCAGTGTTCGGAAAGAAAAGCCGGACTGAGGATCTAACAAGATATGCGCAGGGTTGCTAAAAATATGTCAATATGGGTTTGCAAGCTGCGTTGCTGGCCTCTGCCGCATTAACAGCGGAGGTCGATGTGCTGAAGCAGGATCTCGAGTGGTCCGAGCGAGAGCTCGGCCATGCGAAGAAGCAGCTCGAGGACAAAGAAGGTGAGTAACACCACTTTGAATAGGTACCTTACAGAAAAGGATTTTGGTTGCAATAAAATTAACAAGGATAATATGTGTATTGCAGGGGCCACTAACGAGGTGGCAGCCCTGAAGGATGCTGTGTCCGCGGCCGAACACAGTGCGGCCGCGGAACGGGCAGAGCGAGAAAAGCAGGAGGCACGGGTGGCGGAAGTTCGGCAAGAGCTCCAGGCTCTCATGGAAAAGCATGAGAGTTTGGAGCGTGACTCCAAGACTCGAGAGTCCGAGCTTGCCTCGGCTCTCGAAAGTGCCAAGTCCGCCAAGGCTGAGGCCCATAAGGCCCTTCAGGAGGTTGAAGATATAAAGAAAATAGCGGCGGGTAAGGCATTTTTCATGCAAAGCAAGCATGTTAATGTAAAATACCTGACACTTACCCGCATTCGGAGCTCTCCAGGGGCGTTTGCAGATCTGCTGCGTAGTGCGTCCGATGCCGCCGCATTCTATCGTGGCGAGGAGGGGAGCTCGACGGAAAAAGTCTTCTGGTCTCAGTATGCTGAGGCCGGACACCCGGTGCCCCCAAGCGACCAGCTGAAGCAGCTGGTCGAACTCCACAAGGTAGCTGAGGAGGCCATGAAGGGCCTTATAGTCCGGCTGTGGCCTGGACAGGCCATGCCTGGGAGCTACTTTGGCCTCGTGCGGCGGCTGGTGGATGCATGCCCCTGGGTGGATGTCATCAAGCGCTCCGCCTGTATTGAAGGCGCTCGCCGGGCTCTTGCACGCACAAAGGTGCAATGGGGCAGGTTGGATGCGGAGAAGCTTCTCACGGACCCACCGCCACCGGGCAAGGAGTATCGCACGCCCGAAATGTATTATAAAACTGTCCTGAGGGGAGCCCGCAATATTGCGGATGAGTGCCCCAGAAATGTAATCTTTGAGTGAATTTGCTATGTATTATCCTGCGCGCTGAAACTTTGTTCATGTGTGCGTTAAGCAATGCTTGTTTAATTTAAAATATTACCTTCTGTGCGGCCGTTTATAAAATCTGAGAGATGGCAAGTCGTTGGCTTCAGCCCCCAAGCCACGAGTGCTGGGGTGTTCGGTATAAACTTGAGCACTCTTGTTCCCATTGTTGGGTCCATCGAGGGAGGCACTCAACACAACGAACAAGGCAACCGGACTTATAATGCTTGAACACTCTCACTTAGCCATAGAATTCTATAATTTTAAATTTCGGCGAAGCCCCTGGTATTCGGAAGACCGAATCCGGGGCGCTATCCACGCCTTCATCGGACATTGTCCGGAACTTCGCTCGAAGCGGCGTGAGTCTTTAAGGACCCGAAAAAACCTCTCGAACAGCGACCAGTCTCTCGCCTTATCATGCCAGTCAGTTTTAGCTTTCTCCACTGAGGCGCTCGCCCGGCTCAACCGGGGCGCAATCGCAGTGGTTCTCCCAGTGCCACCTTAGCCGACGGAACGGAACGTAAGGCACCAAAACGTGGGAGCCGGGCAAACCCAACTATTGACCCAAGACATGATTCGGAGCCGATTCATATAATGCTATAAGTTCGGGGTGCCGCACTTGTGAAAGTGTTCGGACTTATCACACCATAGAGTGGGGAACATAAGCCCCCGGTGTATTAGGCCGTATCAAAATATACGGGTGCAAGATGTCATATAATGAGCATATATATATAAGGTAATGCAATTGCGATCAAAAAGGTGCTGCATTATTTATGAAAGAAAGTCTGCTAGTAGAGCGGACTGATACAAATAGTGCGGTAAGCAAGGGATTTGGACTAAGTAAACATGTCCCCCTCCAGGGATGAGCTGCGGACTTGGTGTATATAATCGAATTTAATGCTCGTAATTGAGACCACCTGAGTGTTCATCGCGGCCTTCTTTAGTCCCTGACTGTTGCATCATGAGTTCGGCAGGTTCGCCGCCGGACAGGGCTTCTGGTTAACAGAGTCCTGTGTACATAAAAGAAAAAAGAAAAAAGAAAAAAAAAAGGGGGGGCACACTTGCGAGCCCCCGGTGTGGTCGAACCGCACTCTGGGTCCGTTGCGATCGTGCCCCCTCCCCTGTGCCCATGGTATCTCCAAAGCGTAATGATGTACGCGGAGTGTTATTCTTGCGATCATGCGCGGGCTAGGGTTGGGGCCGCATTGCTACGCGTGCTCTGATCGCGCCAGGTGGTCTTGGTTGGCATTGCTCCGGGCGCGTTTTGCTGTATCCGGCCTTTTAACGGCCGGACTCGAGAATTGCCTTAGAAGGCTGGTCTGTACTTCTGCCGCGAGAGCCGCTGTATGTTCCTCCGTTCGGAGGGAGCGTTCCGTATTCCCATTGACCGTGATGACTCCACGAGGGCCTGGCATCTTGAGCTTTAGGTATGCATAATGCGGCACCGCGTTGAATTTTGCAAACGCGGTTCGTCCGAGCAGAGCATGATAGCCGCTGTGAAACGGGACTATGTCGAAGATTAACTCTTCGCTCCGGAAATTATCCGGGGATCCGAAGACCACTTCCAGTGTGACTGAGCCTGTACAGTTGGCTTCCACTCTTGGTATGACACCTTTAAAGGTTGTCTTTGTAGGTTTAATCCTTGATGGGTCTATGCCCATTTTGCGCACTGTATCCTGATAAAGCAGGTTCAGGCTACTGCCGCCGTCCATCAGGACTCTCGTGAGGTGAAATCCATCAACGATTGGGTCTAAAACCAATGCGGCGAATCCGCCATGGTGTATGCTAGTCGGATGGTCTCTTCGATCGAAAGTGATTGGACAAGAGGACCGTGGATTGAACTTCGGGGCGACTGGCTCCATCGCATAGACGTCCCTTAGTGCGCATTTCCTCTCTCTCTTCGGTATGTGGGTCGCTTATATCATATTCACCGTCTGCACTTGTGGGGCAAAACCCTTCTGTCCTCTATTGTTCGGCGGTCGGGTCTCTTCCTCGTCGTCGCTGTTTAGCCCCTTGTCATTGTTTTCGGCAATTAACTTGCCGGCCTGTTTGAACACCTAGCAATCTCTATTAGTGTGATTAGCTGGCTTTTCAGAGGTGCCATGTATCTGGCATAAGCGGTCGAGTATTCGGTCCAGATTGGACGGACCCGGAGTGGTTCTTTTGAATGGCTTCTTCCGCTGACCGGGTTTAGAGCCTCGGAATCCGGCGTTGACTGCCGTATCCTCCTTATCGTCGCCGTTAATGCGGCGTTTGTTTTTGTTTCGCCGTGACCTGCCGTTGTTGTCCTTAGTATCCGGACTGCCAGAATTTTTACGGAGATTGTTGCTGCGGGCTAGCCAGCTGTCCTCTCCTGCGCAAAAGCGGGTCATTAACGATGTGAGGGCTGCCATGGATTTCGGATTTTCCTGCCCCAGGTGCCGGGCTAGCCATTCGTCCCGGATGTTATGTTTGAAGGCTGCAAGGGCCTCTGCATCCGGACAGTCGATGATTTGGTTTTTCTTTGTCAAGAACCGTGTCCATAATTGTCTGGCCGATTCGTCTGGCTGCTGAATAATGTGGCTTAGGTCATCGGCGTCTGGTGGTCGCACATACGTGCCCTGGAAGTTGTCGAGGAATGCGGCTTCCAGGTCTTCCCAGCACCCAATTGACTCTACGGGCAAGTTGTTTAGCCAATGCCGAGCTGGTCCTTTAAGCTTGAGTGGGAGATACTTGATGGCATGGAGATCATCGCCGCAGGCCATATGGATGTGGAGAAGATAGTCTTCGATCCAAACCGCGGGGTCTGTTGTGCCATCGTAAGATTCGATGTTTACGGGTTTAAACCCTTCGGGGATCTGATGATCCATTACTTCGTCAGTGAAGCATAGCGGGTGTGCGGCGCCTCTGTATTGAGCAATATCGCGACGCAGCTCGAGAGAGTGCTGTCTACTGTGTTCGGCCCGGCCGGGGTTATTGTATCTAGCGCGACGGTATTCATCATGGGTCGTGGGGCACCCACGTGATCCGTAGATGGATCTGGATTGCCTTGCTTTGTCCTCCAATATGTCTCGCAAGTCCGGCGCGTTCCCTCTTGGCTTCGTACTTTTGGAGTGATGCCGGGGTACGGTCTTGGCTGGGGGCCTGGATGCCTCTCTGTCACGACCACGGGGTGGTCGGTCAGCCATATCGTGCGCTGGTGATGGAGGTATGTATGCTTCCTCCTCTAATCGGGGGAGCAGCTTGCGTCTTGGGTAACTTTTGGAGGGGCGTTCGAGTTTATACTCTTCCGCCGCGAGGACCTCGGTCCATCGATCAGCCAGCAGGTCCTGATCAGCTTGAAGCTGTTGCTGCTTTTTCTTTAGGCTGTTTGCTGTGGCGATAAGCCTGCGCTTGAAGCGCTCTTGTTCGACGGGATCCTCAGGTACGACGAATTCATCATCGTTGAGGCTTATTTCGTCTTCGGAGGGAGGCATATAGTTATGATCCTCGACCTCTTCGTCTGCCGCCCTCTCATGAGGGCTTGCTTCTGCATCCTCTTGCGCTGAGTCTTGCTAGAGGGGATTGTCTTTGGCACTCTCTGGAGTATTTTTATCTCCTGTGCCGGAATCTCCATTCTTGCTGTGGCGGGATTTAGAGCAGCGCCGCTGACACCGGCGTTTGGGCTGCTTCTTTAAAGAGTCTGCCTCCGCTGCTTCTTCGCCGTCCCCGTCTTTTGGGGTGTCCACCATATATATGTCATATGACGAGGTGGTCTTCCAGTGCCCTGTAGGCGCTGTTTCCTGTTCGTCTCCGGCATCATCGTCCATAGTGTCGATGTCGTCGGAGTCGTAGTCTAGCATGTCGGTTAGATCATCGACAGTGGCTACAAAGTGGGTGGTGGGTGGGCTCTGAATTTCTTTGTCGTCCGTACCCCAACCATCCTGGCCATAGTCTGGCCAGGACTCTCCTAATAACGAGAGATGCTTTAGTGAATTCAGGATATCGCCAAAAGGCGAGTATTGGAAGATGTCTGTGGCGGTGAATTCCATAACCGGCGCCCAATCCGGATCGATTGGTAGGGGCGCGGGAGGTTCGGAATCCGGCAAGGAGTCCGGCGCCTCGGAATCACGAGTTTCACAGGGGACAAGATTAGTGTTCGGCTCCATCGTCATGGATGTTGAAGCCCCCAGGGCGGCGTCTATCCACCGGCCCTCGATCTGGGCGATCGGCTCTGGACTAATGGCCGAAGCGGATCCGTGTGCGGCCACCAAGGCACTGTTCGGTGGCAGAGCTAGATCATGCCGTCGTCACAGTGCGGCGCGCTTGGCTGTGGCTCGAGTCCGTCGAAGATCAAATCTCCGCGGACATCGGCAGTGAAGTTTAGGCTTCCGAATCTGACCTGACGGCCAGGGGCGTAGCTTTCGATCTGCTCCAGATGGCCAAGTGAATTAGCCCGCAGTGCGAAGCCGCCGAATACGAAGATCTGTCCGGGGAGAAAAGTCTCACCCTGGACAGCGTTGTTGGTTGAAGATGCCATCAAGCCTATCGGTGACGACACAGAGGAACTCTCAATGAAAGCACCAATGTCGGTGTCAAAACCGGCGGATCTCGGGTAGGGGGTCCCAAACTGTGCGTCTAGGTGGATGGTAACAGGAGATGAGGGACACGATGTTTTTACCCAGGTTCGGGCCCTCTCGATGGAGGTAAAACCCTACGTCCTGCTTGATTAATATTGATGATATGGGTAGTACAAGAGTGGATCTACCACGAGATCAAGGAGGCTAAACCCTAGAAGCTAGCCTATGGTATGATTGTTGTAATGTATATTGTCCTACGGACTAAAGCCCTCCGGTTTATATAGACACCGGAGGAGGCTAGGGTTACACAGAGTCGGTTACAATGGTAGGAGATCTACATATCCGTATCGCCAAGCTTGCCTTCCACGCCAAGGAAAGTCCCATCCGGACACGGGACGGAGTCTTCAATCTTGTATCTTCGTAGTCTTGGAGTCCGGCGGATAATGATAGTCCGGCTGTCCGGACACCCCCTAGTCCAGGACTCCCTCAGCGAGCAAACAACTTATGGGAACAATAATCAACTAGTATAGGAAAGCAAAACAAGCATAACTTCAAAACTTTAAGCACATAGAGAGGAAACTTGATATTATTGCAATTCCTACAAGCATATATTCCTCCCTCATAATAATTTTCAGTAGCATCATGAATGAATTCAACAATAAAACCAGCACCTAAAGCATTCTTTTCATGATCTACAAGCATAGAAAATTTACTACTCTCTACATAAGCAAAATTCTTCTCAATTGGAATAGTGGGAGTATCATAAGAGACTCGAATACTATAAATTGTTTCCACGTTAAAAGAGTAATGTTAAGAAAAAGGGTAATAATAATCATGACAATTTTTGTAAATATAATCATCACTACTTTTTATAGCATAAGTATCATCACAATAATTATCATAAGTAGCAACTTTGTTCTCATCATAATCGATTGAAACCTCTTCCAAGATAGTGGAATCATTACCAAATAAAGTCATGACCTCTCCAAACCCACTTTCATCAATATAATCATCATAAGTAGGAGGCATGCTATCATCATAACAAATTTGCATATCAAAACTTGGGAGTCTATAAATATCATCTTCATTAAACATAGCACCCCCAAGCTTGGGACAAACATTAATTTCAGAAAATATATTCTCAAACTTGTCATTCTCATCAAACATAGCATCCCCAAGCTTGGGCCTTTTCATATCATAAGCATAATCACTCTCATCATTAATAGTATGGATAGCACCAATATAATAGCAATTATCATCATCACAATGAGTAATAGGAGCAACATCATTTGGGAGGGATACCTTTTCACCTTTGCTTCTCCATCTTTTCTTTTTCCTCTTCACATCATGTGTGGGTTTAACCCTCTTTTTGAGCTCCTTATTAATGAGATTGGTTGAATAGAAAGCTCCTCCTCGTTACCTAATTCATCATAAGAAATAATAGGAGGATATTGGGAAGTCTCTTCCCTTTCATTAGTATTCTCTTCATCTTCTATTTGTTTTATTTTCTTTATGTAATTGCTAATATAAGGATTTTCAATGCAATTCATCGCACAATACATAAAAATTTCTTCTAGATCAAAATCAAGAAATCTATCAAGATTAAATTTTGGAATACCCTCAGTTATACGTTTCATTTCTTCATACCCCAAAAGAAGACTAAGCTCTTTATGATGCTCAAGGGTAATCAAGTTATCACAATTTTTTGACACGATTTGATCATGAAACAAATAGCATTGGATCTTTAAATGACCATGTTCATTGCAAAGTTCACAAGGATGGCGATAAATATTGAATCTTTCAGCACAATCATCTAGCCTTTCTTGCAACCATTTATTTTCCAAATACTTATGCCTCTTGCAAAATCTATCTTCCCTATTTGGTGTGTTCTTGCAAGCTCTATGTATTCCACAAAAGTTGACATGCTTATAAGAGACATTTTCATCATGACTAGTGCAATCATCATTAGTACTATGGATATTCAAAGAATTCATACTAACAACATTGCAATCATGCTCATCATTCAAATATTTAGTGCCAAACATTCTAATGCATTCTTCTTCTAACATTTTGGCACAATTATCAGAATCCTTATTTTCATGAAAGATATTAAAAAGATGAAGCATATGAGGTACCATCAATTCCATTTTTTGTAATTTTCTTTTATAAACTAAACTAGCGATAAAACAAGAAACTAAAAGATGTGATTGCAAGATCAAAAGATATACCTTCAAGCACTCACCTCCCTAGCAAAGGCGCCAGAAAAGAGCTTGATGTCTACTACACAACCTTCTTCTTGTAGACGTTGTTGGGCCTCCAAGTGCAGAGGTTTGTAGGACAGTAGCAAATTTCCCTCAAGTGGATGACCTAAGGTTTATCAATCCGTGGGAGGCATGGGATGAAGATTGTCTCTCTCAAACAACCCTGCAACCAAATAACAAAGAGTCTCTTGTGTCCCCAACACACCCAATACAATGGTAAATTGTATAGGTGCACTAGTTCGGCGAAGAGATGGTAATACAAGTGCAATATGGATGGTAGATATAGGTTTTTGTAATCTGAAAATATAAAAACAGCAAGGTAGCAAGTGGTAAAAGTGAGCATAAATGGTATTGCAATGATAGGAAACAAGGCCTAGGGTTGATACTTTCACTAGTGCAAGTTCTCTCAACAATAATAACATAATTGGATCATATAACTATCCCTCAAGATGCAACAAAGAGTCACTCCAAAGTCACTAATAGCAGAGAACAAACGATGAGATTATTGCAGGGTCCGAAACCACCTCAAAGTTATTCTTTCTGATCGATCTATTCAACATTCTATAGTAAAATAACACGAAGCTATTCTTTCCATTCGATCTATCATGGAGTTCCTACTAGAATAACACCTTAAGACACAAATCAACCAAAACCCTAATGTCACCTAGATACTCCAATGTCACCTCAAGTATCCGTGGGTATGATAATACGATATGCATCACACAATCTTAGATTCATCTATTCAACCAACACATAGAACTTCAAAGAGTGCCCCAAAGTTTCTACCGGAGAGTCAAGGACGAAAACGTGTGCCAACCCCTATGCATATATTCCCAAGGTCCCGGAACCCGCAAGTTGATCACCAAAACATACATCAAGTAGATCACGTGAATATCCCATTGTCACCACAGATAAGCACATGCAAGACATACATCAAGTGTTCTCAAATCCTTAAAGACTCAATCTGATAAGATAACTTCAAAGGGGAAAACTCAATCCATTACAAGAGAGTAGAGGGGGAGAAAACATCATAAGATCCAACTATAATAGAAAAGCTCGCGATACATCAAGATCGTGCCAAATCAAGAACACGAGAGAGAGAGAGAGAGAGAGAGAGAGAGAGAGATCAAACACATAGCTACTGGTACATACCCTCAGCCCCGAGGGTGAACTACTCCCTCCTCGTCATGGAGAGCACCGGGATGATGAAGATGGCCACCGGTGATGGATCCCCCCTCTGGCAGGGTGCTGGAACAGGGTCCCGATTGCTTTTTGGTGGCTACAGAGGCTTGCGGCGGCGAAAATCCCAATCTAGGTTATGTTCTGGGGGTTTTGTATATATAAGAGGTTTTGGCATCGAGAACAAGTAAGGGGGCTCTCCGGGCTGTCCACGAGGCAGGGGGCATGCCCCCCACCCTCGTGGGAAGCCCGGGACTCTTCTGGTCCATCTCTGATGCTCCGTGGGCTTCTTCTGGTCCAAAAATAATATCCATCAAATTTCAGGTCAATTGGACTCCGTTTGGTTTTCCTTTTCTGCGATACTCAAAAACAAGGAAAAAACAGAAACTGGCACTGGGCTCTGGGTTAATAGGTTAGTCCCAAAGATCATATAAAATAACATATAAATGCATATAAAACATCCTAGATGGATAATATAATAGCATGGAACAATCAAAAATTATAGATACGTTGGAGACGTATCACATGTCTATGTTTATCTTTAGTATCAGGTTTAGCAATTCTAGCAGCTTCATCACAGAAGTAAATAACATGCCCATCAATATTATCGGCCTAGAGACCTTTAACCATAGCAACACTAGGTTCAACTTTAATTTGCTCAGGGGGTGTAGGTGTTCTAGTATTACTTTTATGAACCACAGTTGAAGCTTTAGCATGATCCTTTATTCTAACAGGAAAAGGTGGTTTCTCAATATAAGCGGTAGGAACAATAGGATCAACATTATAAGTGATAGTCTTTTCTTCAACTTTAATAGGTTCAACTACTTTTACTTCAATGGGAGGATGATATTTAAACCACTTCTCCTTAGGGAGATCAACATGAGTAGCAAATTATTCATAGAAAGAAGCTACTATCTCAGAGTCAAGTCCATATTTAGTGCTAAATTCATGAAAAACATCAGTATCCATAAAATATTTAACACAATCAAACTTAGGTGTTATACCTGACTCCTTACCTTCTTAGAGTTCCCAATCTTCAGAGTTGTGTTTAATTCTTTCCAATAAATCCCAATTGAATTCAATAGTATTCATCATAAAGGAACCACTACAAGAAGTATCGAGCATGGAGCGATTATTGAGAGAAAGCCGAGCATAAAATTTCTGAATAATAATTTCTCTTGAGAGCTCATGATTGGGGCATGAATATAACATTGACTTAAGCCTCCCCAAAGCTTG
This sequence comes from Triticum dicoccoides, assembly GCF_002162155.2. Taxonomy (NCBI): domain Eukaryota; kingdom Viridiplantae; phylum Streptophyta; class Magnoliopsida; order Poales; family Poaceae; genus Triticum; species Triticum dicoccoides. The sequence goes on from NC_041385.1 coordinate 825,215,513, forward strand.
AGTGATGCTTTCTCCTTCGCGAGGCCAAAAATTATATATATATATAATTACGATCACGGCGAACCAGATGCATAGTATAAAACTTCTAATGAAATTCCAATTTCAATCGGTTGTAGTTCCATGATCCAATATCATCACATAGCCTAAACCATGTCAATGCCTTTCCCTTGAAAGATAAAGGGAAGACCTTATTCTTGATAACATCCTCGGGCATACCTGCAAGCTTAAATAATCCACAAAGATTAGGTGCATATCAGGATGTAATGTTCCATCTCCTGTAAAAGGATTAGCTAGCAGTTTCTCTATCATACCCGAAGGAATTTCAAAATGAAAATTTTCAGTAGGTTCAGTAGGTTGAGGAGCAACTCTTTGCTCTACTGGTCGGGGTGAATATACCCCGAACAAACCCCTCAAAGGATTACTTTCCATAGTAACAAGTGACAGTAAATTTCAGCACACTATATAAATTTTTCCTTACCAAATTCCACTGACCAAAGCCACTTCACTCCCCGGCAACGGCACCAGAAAAGAGTCTTGATGACCCACAAGTATAGGGGATCTATCGTAGTCCTTTCAATAAGTAAGAGTGTCGAACCCAACAAGGAGCCGAAGGAAATGACAAGCGGTTTTCAGTAAGGTATTCTCTGCAAGCACTGAAATTATCGGTAACAGATAGTTTTGTGATAAGGTAATTTGTAACGGGTAACAAGTAATAAAAGTAAATAAGGTGCAGCAAGGTGTCCCAATCCTTTTTGTAGCAAAGGACAAGCCTGGACAAACTCTTATATAACGGAAAAAGCTCCCGAGGACACATGGGAATTATCGTCAAGCTAGTTTTCATCACGCTTATATGACTCGCGTTCATTATTTTGATAATTTGATATGTGGGTGGACCGGTGCTTGGGTACTTCCCTTCCTTGGACAAGCATCCCACTTATGATTAACCCCTCTTGCAAGCATCCGCAACTAAAAAAGAAGTATTAAGGTAAACCTAACCATAGCATGAAACATATGGATCCAAATCAGCCCCTTACGAAGCAATGCATAAACTAGGGTTTAAGCTTCTGTCACTCTAGCAACCCGTCATCTACTTATTACTTCCCAATGCCTTCCTCTAGGCCCAAACAATGGTGAAGTGTCATGTAGTTGACGTTCACATAACGCCACTAGAGGAAAGACAACATACATCTCATCAAAATATCGAATGAATACCAAATTCACATGACTACTTATAGCAAGACTTCTCCCATGTCCTCAGGAACAAACGTAACTACTCACAAATCATATTAATGTTCATAATCAGAGGGGTATTAATATGCATAAAGGATCTGAATATATGATCTTCCACCAAATAAACCAACTAGCATCAACTACAAGGAGTAATCAACACTACTAGCAACCCATGGGTACCAATCTGAGGTTTTGGGACAAAAATTGGATACAAGAGATGAACTAGGGTTTGAGATGAGATGGTGCTGGTGAAGATGTTGATGGAGATTGACCCCCTCCCGATGAGAGGATCGATTGTGACGACGATGGTGATGATTTCCCCCTCTTAGAGGGATGTTTCCCTGGCAGAACAGCTCCGCCGGAGCCCTAGATTGGTTCCGCCAAGGTTTTGCCTCGAGATGGTGGCGCTTCGTCCCGAAAGCTTCCTTTTGATTTTTTTTTTCCAGGGCGAAAGACTTCATATAGCAAAAGATGGGCACCGGAGGCCTGCCAGGGGGCCCACGAGGCAGGGCGCGCCCAGGGGGTAGGGCGCGCCCCCCACCCTCATGGACGGTGGGTGGCCCCCTCTGGTGCTTTCTTCGTCCAATATTTTTTATATATTCCAAAACTGACTTTCGTGGAGTTTCAGGACTTTTGGAGTTACGCAGATTAGGTCTCTAATATTTGCTCCTTTTCCAGCCCAGGATTCCAACTGCCGGCATTCTCCCTCTTCATGTAAACCTTGTAAAATGAGATAGAAAAGGCATAAGTATTGTGATATAATGTGTAATAACAGCCCATAATGCAATAAATATCGATATAAAAGCATGATACAAAATGGACGTATCACTCATGCTCGGGCGAATCAGTTTGGGGCCAGGTGTGTGTGGGAGCTCCGGCTTTGGGTAGGCTATGGTGGGATCAGTCCAGGTGGTAACCACAAGCATCGAAGTCCCTCTCCTTGCGGGTATAGTGGTCAATGGTGGTGGTCGGTGTCGGTGTCAAAACCGGTGGATCTCGGGTAGGGGGTCCCGATCTGTGCGTCAAGGCTGATGGTAACTGGAAGCAAGGGACACAGATGTTTACCCAGGTTCGGGCCCTCTTGATGGAGGTAAAACCCTACTTCCTGCTTGATTACTATTGATGATATGGGTAGTACAAGAGTAGATCTACCACGAGATCGTAGAGGCTAAACCCTAAGAGCTAGCCTATGATGGTATGGTTGTCATTGTGATCGGCCTTCTAAGGACCAACCTCTCCAGTTTATATAGACACCGGAGAGGGATAGGGTTTACATGGAGTCGGTTACAAGGAAGGAAACACAATATCCGGATCGCCAAGCTTGCCTTCCATGCAAAGGAGAGTCCCATCCGGACACGGGCCGAAGTCTTGAGTCTTGTATCTTCATGCTTCAATAGTCCGGACGTTGTACACAGTCCGGCTGTCCGGATACCCCCTAATCCAGGACTCCCTCAGTCGGGACAACACTCCTCTATCGGGCAGATCGGTGTTGAAGGCCACGGGCACGTGTGATCATGTTCGGCGGCGGCCATCAGTAGCCACAGGGTTGTGTCTTCCCAGTCCACCGTGATTGGCTAGGGAAGCAAGTGTGGGTGTCTCCTACCATGGAGGCGCCGACCCAGATTATGTGACTAATGTCGGGCAAGGAGTGGCAGCACCCACCTTTTACTCCTACTAAACCTGGGCATCTCTCGGGACGGGTCGGGTGTTGGGACGGGCTCGAAAATCCCGATGCTAAGATGTAAAGTTCAAGCCCGGAGAAAGCCCAACAAAATCCATGTTTACAATCCCGAGCACGGCCCCGCTGAAAAGCCTGAAGTCCAACCCTAAGCCCGACAACTCCTGATGTACAACAAGTTACAGAAGCGGCATATTTCAGCAAACAACACTATATATCCATGTGGTCTTCACAAAACAGCAGGAAGTAAACAAAAATATATATAAATGATGTAATCACACAAAATAGCAGCATTATAGACTCTGTAATCAAACAAAACAACAACATTATATACTTTGTAATCACACAAAACAGCAGCATTATATACTTTGTAATCAGACAAAACAGCAGCATGATATATATGTGTGGTATTCATAGGCATATGACCAAATTCTTGAATCTTCAAAAGATACCAAACATCAAGCCTATTAAATCATTACATAGAAGCAACATATTTCTCAAGTCCAAAGACACAAGCAACATGGTTCAACAAGTCGATTACATAACAACATATCAAATAACAAGTCCATTACATAACAAAGATATCAAATAGCAAGTTCAAAGACGAAAGTTGATGACACTTATGAATCCATCTCTTCCTTGTTTCATCAAGCTATCTCAACTTAATCATTTTCCTGGATGAAAGCACAAGTTGAAAGTAAGGAAGATAGGAATGGCATGAAGCACGAAAGTAAGTTTGATATCAACAAACAAGACAAGATAGTAAGGAATGTAGAACTGATATATAGTAAACAAGACAAGATAGTAAGGAATATATAGTGAACAAGACACGATATTAGTGAATGAAAGACACAAAACAACAACAATATATAGTAAGGAATGTAGAACTAATATCAACAAACAAGATAGCAAGTTAGATAGAAATGACATGAATGAATACAAACCGAATCTGAAGATAACTCGTCTGCATGAGAACTTTAAGGTTTACCTCCTATAGTGCTCATTTCTACAAATCAAACAACACAAGAATCAATGGTAATGTGTGCAGTGGTGATGTTAATATGAAACAACAATAGACACTTGATTATACCTTCATTCCAAGACATCTTCCAACGATACCAATCTTGGAGACACATTAAAGCCTCGATGGTCTTAGGCTTAAGTGAAGCTCAGTTAGGTATTATAACATTGCGACTTATGCTAAAGGCTTGCTCCGAAGCAACACTAGACATGTGGACAACAAGAATATCCCGAGCCATTGATGTACGCTCAGGGTATCACATAGATTATTTGCTCCAAAATTCCTGGACACTCAACTCATAATTCAATTTTCTAGGTGTTTCTTCCAAGTAAAGATCCAACTGAGACCTCTCTACATTTGCCCGTTGAGATTGAATGTAACTTTCGTAGTCATTAAACATATTAGAACCATCTCCCCTACTTCCCCTACTGTTTGTAGCACCATCTGATGATGTTTGACTAACAGCAGCACCACTATATTCAGCAAACAAATTCTCCAAAGTTTTCTTAACTTCATGCACTTGGCGTTTGTTGAGGGCATGAAGTTTTTCGTAACAGTAGCCAACAAAACGAAGCTTGCAACGGGGATCAAGGACAGCATCACACGAGATAAGAAGACATTATAATCAGCCCAATACTTATCAAACTTCTCTTTCATTGGAGCTAGCATTGGTGCCATGAAATCCTTTCCTTCACTAAATGCCTTTAAGATAAATGATTGAACCAAGAACACACACTGGAAATACAAATTTGGGGCATGATACTTTGTCCCGGACAATGTGCATGTCACTTGATAAAAAGTTTTCAAGAAATCATGCATGATACCTACTTTTTCTCATTCATCGTCAGTGAGAGAAGTTTGACTTTAATATGCCATCCCTATTACCAAACCACAATAATGCATCTTTGAAATACAGAGAGTTCTCAAGCATTGTGTATGGTGTATCGTTCGGCCATTTACCCTATTAATATAAAGGGGGGCGAAAGCCTCTAAAAAAATTATTGCGGCTGTTATTTAACTTTTTAATAGAGATGAACATTTAACATAGGGAAACGTTTAAAGCCGGTGCACCGACTGAAAATTCCGCCGGTCTACCCGTCAGTCACGCTCTTTCACGTCTACCTCCAGCCTTCACGGACGCGGATCTCCTCCCCCCTCCTCCCGGTCTGCGACTGGGCCACCACGACCTCCATCGTCGGCGGTCAGGCTCCCCTTGAGGGAGTCCTGGATTAGGGGGTATCCAGACAGCCGGACTGCATACAACGTCCGGACTATTGAAGCGTGAAGATACAAGACTCAAGACTTCGGCCCGTGTCCGGATGGGACTCTCCTTTGCGTGGAAGGCAAGCTTGGCGATCCGGATATTGTGTTTCCTTTCTTGTAACCGACTCCATGTAAACCCTAGCCCTCTCCGGTGTCTATATAAACCGGATAGGTTGGTCTTTAGAAGGCCGGTCACAATTACAATCATACCATCATAGGCTAGCTTCTAGGGTTTAGCCTCTACGATCTTGTGGTAGATCTACTCTTGTACTACCCATATCATCAATATTAATCAAGCAGGAAGTAGGGTTTTACCTCCATCGAGAGGGCCCGAACCTGGGTAAACATTTGTGTCCCTTGCTTCCTGTTACCATTAGCCTTGACGCACAAATCGGGACCCCCTACCCGAGATCCGCCGGTTTTGACACTGACATTGGTGCTTTCATTGAGAGTTCCTCTGTGACGTCACCACAAGGCTTGATGGCTCCTTCAATCATCATCAACAACGTTGTCCAGGGTGAGACTTTCCTCCCCGGACAGATCTTCATGCTCGGCTGCTTCACACTGCGGACTGATTCGCTTGGTCATCTGGAGCAGATCGCGCCAGGAGCGCCAAATAGTCATGATGAGCACGGCTTAGACCTACCGTCAGACGATGCTCGGGATATCACCCCGGTAGAAGCCTCGGATCTAAATTCGGGGCAGGATGCGTTGCCTAAGGACGGAGGGCTGGACCCCGCCCCGCAGGCCGTACCCTCATCGGCGATGGAGCCGGACACAGGCCCCACCTCTGGGAAAGCCTGTGACTCCAGGCCCCCGGATTCGTATCCGGTTATAGGTCCCAGTCCGTGCACTCCCGAGCCCACCAAGCCTGGTTGGGCCCCGGTAATGGAGTTCACCGCTGCGGACATCTTCCAGCACTCGCCCTTTGGCGACATACTAAACTCATTAAAAATTCTCTCTCTAACAGAGAATTCCGGGCAGAGCTATGTCCGGCTCAAGTGGGAAGCAGGCGACGAAGAAATTCGTTGCCCACCAATCACCCACTTCATAGCCACGGTTGATGATTTAACCAACGTGCTTAACTTCGACTCCGAAGGCATCGACGGTATGGACGAGATGCAGGAGAAGACTCAGAATCTATGGGGTACCGGATTCCCGCCTCGTCACATGACATATACATGGTGGATACGCCCAAGGAAGACGACGGTGACAATCCGAAAGATAAAACCCCTGGGAAAAAACCAAAGCGACGGCGCAGACGCCGTTCCAAATCCAGCAACAGCAAAAATATCAGCAAGAGCGCCAGAAGTATGGATACTCCGGTCAACCCCGAAGGCAACAACGACCAAACGGAACCAGTGATGGAGCAGGACGAACCAGGTCACGCCGAACATAGCTCGGAGCAGACGCCCGAAGACAATGATCCAGAGGGCCGAGTTCATCAAACCGGCCCAGAACAAGAATCAGTCCGGATGATGACGCATTCATCATTCCGGAAGAACGTGTGGAACGAGAGAACCTCCATAGAAACCTTATGGCCACAGCGAGAAGTCTGAAGAGGCAGAAGCAACGGCTTAAAGCCGCACAGGAAATGCTGAATCGCAGATGGAACAAAGTGCTAGACACTGAAGAAAGATATGGCGACGATCGCCACACAAAGAGCTACCCAAAACGAAAGCTACTGCCAGAATTCGACGACGAGGTCGTTCCACCAAAGAATAACACGAGCAGGACACAAGATGTACCACTTCATAACCGCAATAAAGCAACTACCGAAGACGCGCACGATCTACGTGAGCACCTGGATAAGAAAGCTGGCACAGCTAGGTCCATCTACGGATCTAAAGGACACACCCCGGCAGGGGACTATGGTCGTCAAAACAGTTACGACAACCAAATACCAGTTCGGAATAAACATCAAACACAACAACAGCCGACGGCATGCCACAGTACGTCCAAATACATAGGGGCTGCTCACCCCCTGTGCTTTACTGATGAAGTACTGGACCATGAATTCCCACAGGGCTTTAAACCTGTGAACATAGAGGCATACGACGGAACGACAAACCCAGGGGTCTGGATCGAGGACTTTATCCTGCACATACATATGGCTCATAGGGATGACCATCACGCCATCAAATACCTCCCCCTCAAACTGAAGGGACCAGCTCGGCACTGTTTGAAAAGCCTCCCCGAAAATTCAATTGGGAGCTGGGAGGAACTCGAGGATGCTTTCAGGGCCAATTTTCAAGGGACTTATGTCCGGCCTCCGGATGCTGACGATTTAAGTCACATAATCCAACAACTCGGAGAGTCCGCTCGCAAGCTTTGGAACAGATTCTTCACTAAGAAGAATCAAATTGTTGATTGTCCGGATGCCAAAGCCTTAGCGGCATTCAAACATAGCATCCGTGACGAGTGGCTCGCCAGACACCTCGGCCAAGAAAAGCCTAGGACAATGGCAGCCCTAACAAGCCTTATGACCCGCTTTTGCGCGGGCGAAGATAGTTGGCTAGCCCGTAAAGGCACCAGCGACCCTAGCACATTCGAAATAAGGGATGGCAAGGGGAAGCCGCGGCGTCATAAAAACAAACGCCAAAACAAGGAAGAGAGCCCGGATAACATGATGGTTAATGCCGGATTCAGGGGCTCTCGACCTAATCAGCAAAATAAGCCATCTAAAGGCAGCAAAGAGGGACCGTCCGGTCTGAACAGAGTCCTGGACAGACTATGCCAAATTCATGGCACCCCTGACAAACCTGCAAACCACACGCACAGAGAGTGCTGCGTCTTCAAGCAGGCCCGCAAATTAAATGCCAAACACAAGGGAAGGGAAACACCAAGCGAGGACGAAGACGAACCTCGCCAGCCGAGCACTGGGGGATAGAAAAATTCCTGCCAGAGGTTAAAACAGTGAACATGATCCATGCGACTCGTACACCCATGAGAAGGCACAAACGCGCGCATAAAGACGCGCGCGATATAGAGTCCATTATTCCCACATCTAACTACTGGATGTCCTATCCGATCACTTTCGATCACTTGGATGGCCGGACTAGTATTCGGCGCGGCGAATCAGAGGCCTTGGTGCTTGACCCAATGATCGACGGATATCGTCTCACCCGGGTCCTCATGGACGGCGGCCGTAGTCTCAATTTAATATACGAGGACACTGTCCATAGGATGGGGATAAACCCATCCAGAATCAGCCAAAGCAACACCACCTTTGAAGGTGTGATACCAGGCATTGAAGCCTACAGCAGGGGCTCCGTCATACTGGAGGTAACATTCGGCTCTCCAGGCAACCCCAAAAGCGAAGAACTACTCTTCATCATTGCACCCTTCCAAAGCGATTATCATGCAGTGCTCGGAAGAACGGCCTTCACCCCCTTCAATGCATTGCCGCACTATGGCTACCTTACACTTAAGGTGCCCGGTCCATGTGGCGTCATCACTGTTAGCGGAATAACAGAGCGCTCATCACGCGCAGAGGAACACGCGACGGCCCTCGCGGCCGGACTATAAGCGACCTCCAACATCAAAAAAAATATACCGGTCGTTACGACCATGGACACGGTTAGACGAGTCCGGTAGCCCAGATCGAACCAGGGCACCGTATATGTAATCCTATAGCGGATACCAGGGGCTATAACTACCTAATAAAGCCCCACACTCGGCTCAACCTTATTGGCAGGCCAACGGCTTACACTTTTATCCATCGCGTACTAACGTTGTAACCTCCTATGAGTTTTCTTTTTCCGCATACAACTTTCGCGCGATACCCTTCCAGGATATGGCACAATGGAGACAAAGGCGCAGACGTGCAGCAGGGCCCCGTTCAACAGGTTTCTTTTTAGATTAAGGCCCTGTGTAAATCTTTTCTATTGCCTCTTGTTGTTTAACCATCCCATGGGTTCCATACCCACAGAGGATACTGCCGTTTTTGGCATTTCACCACAACAGATTAATGCGCGTACCTGGAAACACAGGGTTTATAATGAATAGGCATTCTTGAGCCTATCATCTATTATAAAGTCTGAATACCTTTGAGAGTGTTCGGCGTCACGAGTTAGGCCTTATATGCATCAGCTCTGAATCATGTCTTTGGTCAAATGTTGGGTTTGCCCGGCTCCTGGGTTTGCCGCCTTACGTTCCGTTATTATCGACTAGGGTGGCCAAAGGAGAACTACTGCGATTGTGCCCTGGTTATTCCGGATGAGCACCTCGGTAGAGAAAGCTGAAAACAGACTGTCATGATACAGCGAGAGACTGGTCAACCACTCGAGGACTCACCGGAATCTTTAGGATTCCTCCGCATTAACGAAGGGCCATTTCCTGGCCAGGTACATACGCGCCTGTATTCGGATGCACGCGAAGGTACCAGGGGCTACATATTAGCCCCACTTTAGAATCCCGTGGCTAAGCGAAAGTGTTACAGCTATATAGTCCGGTTGCCTAGTTCGTCGTGTGATCACCTCCTTAATGGACCAAGACGTTGCATCAAGTGTGATTAAGCATATTTTTTCGCGAACACCCCCATATTGTATGCGTGGGGGATGAAGCCAACGACTGCTAACTTTCGAATTACATTTTTATATATACATATATATATAAATGGCCGCACAGGGGAAATAATCATATTCTCAGGCAAATAGTATAAATCTAGCCTCATAATCAAAATAAACATTGTTTTTACAATGATTCCGTTCATTCGAACAGGACATTCTTCGAGCACTGCACCTCTATTAGACGGGCACCTTCTGTGACCTGCGCCAAGTAGTGCTCGGCCGGATATTGGCCCCCCACCGGATCCTGGGCCGCTATCATGGTGGCATCCATATCCGTCCAATAGGCTTTAACGCGGGCGAGAGCCATCCGTGCACCCACTATACACGTCGATCTCCTCATGGCATCGATCCGAGGCACGGCCCCAAGGAACTGTTGCACCAAACCAAAGTAACTGTCCGGCTTAGGCCCCTTCGGCCAAAGATGGTCTATTACAGACCGCATTGCAAGCCCGGACAGCCTGTGAAGCTCCACTACAGCAGCCATCTTGTCACTCAACGGCAGCGGGCGAGTGGGAGCATGGAATTGCGACCAAAAAAGCTTCTCCACTTCCTTGTCACCTTGACCTTTGAAGAAGTCGGCAGCATCAGCCGTACTCTTCGCCGCATATGCGTCCGCAGGACTCCAGCGTCCATCCAGGGGAGCGTACTTCGGATCGAAAAATTTCGTCCGCAGTAAATAGGAGCCCCCAGCTGCGATTTCACCGGCCTGTCAAAGCTCCTCCCGCGCACCCCTGAGCTCGGTCCGGATTTCCTTGGTGGCATTCAGCGCCTTGTTCGGTTTGGCCAAATTACTCTCACACTCCTTTTTAAGGAGCTCATACCGGTCAGTGGCATCTTTTAACTCAATAGCCATTTCGGCTATCTTTTCCTCGCTTCGGCGATGAGCAGCCTGTTCGGCCCTCAGTTCCTCGGCCGCCTTCAGGGCAGCCGCATTGCTCACCTGAGCTTGTTCCTTGGCTTGAGCAAGTTCCGCCCTCAGGGCCTCTACGGCAACAGCACCATCTGCAGTCCAAACATACTACATCAATATCATGCCATCTTCATATTCCCTATACAAGGGAAGGCATGACACATACCTTGTCATTTGTCCAGCCGCTCATTCACCAGCATGATATCGGCATCAATCGATCCAATTTGCCTCGTTAGTTTGGCAACTTCAATGGACTGGCCGGCGTCCGGACCCACAGGTACCTGCACACATTTACAGCACTATCATTGGTTTATGATCCCCCGTTTGCCACCTAGGGCGGGCAACCAGAGTCTCAGGGGCTACTATCTATATGGAGCACACCTAGCGCATGCCTTACAACCAAAGAAATAGCGAATTCTCCATTACATACCTCAAAGCCTCTGAGCAGGCTTGTGAATGCTTCATTCAAACCACTTGTAGCGGATGAAATCTTCTTGAGCACCGCGCTCATTAATGAGCAGTGCTCCTCCGAGAGCGCAGCTCGCTCCAGCAAGCCCGTTAGTACGTCCGGTCGGACATCGAACTGCGTCGGACTCTTCCCATCGCCCCCCCGTTGTAGCCAAATGCTCAGGGTGCAGGGCGGCTGACGGATTGACTCCCGGCTTCGCCAGATCCGGACTCCTCCGTGACGACACCTCGGTGTCGCCCGCTTCATGAGTCGGAGAAGGGGGTGGGGTCTCGCTCTCCATCATCTCCGAAGGAAGGTCCCCCGAAGACGAACCCTGTTGAGAGGAGCTGCTGGCCGGACTGCAAAAAGTTGAATCTTGGTTATTGATCTAGGAGAAACACAGTACCTTCGGATTGTAGATTGACTTACAGCTCGTTGGAGGGCTGGCCCATTGGAGGGCATGGTGCGGTGAGGGTGCCCGTCAGGGCAAGGCCCCCTGGGGATGTCTTTTTCCCTAATTTGGGCATCTCCGCCTTCAAATCTTCGGAGGCGACCCTCTTCTTCCCGCGCAGGAAGGAGGCCTTAGCCTCTCCTCCCCGACTATCCTCCTTGGGGGAGGTAACAATTCCCCCGGTTCGGATGCGTAGCATGTGGGGTTCGGTTTCTTCGTTCCTCCCATTGACTTTCCCCGAGGGCATTCTGCTGAGTACCCGGTCGAGCATCTTGGCCATGGTGGGGGCGGGCGAGCCTTCGGGAAGTGGCGTCGGACACCTGATTCTCTCTGCCTTGCTGAGCCATTCCTGGACACGGATGATTTTCAGAATAAACAATCATGACAAATACAAAACAGGGTGTCTGGTATCAAGGCTACTTACTTGAGTATCTAGGCGATTGCAGCTTAGACCCGCATCCTCAATGGTATCCGGACACACTACTTTCCGTCCGAAGAATAATTTGCACATCTCTTTGAGCTTCAAGCCCAAGAAGTGCTTGACAGTCCGCAGACCCTCCGGATTGAACTCCCACATCCGGAGAGTCCGGCGTTGGCACGGCAACATCCATCGGATTAACATCACTTGCATTATGCTGACAAGGTTAATGTCCCTATCAAGAAGCTCCCGGATGCGATTCTGCAGTACTGGTACATCACCAGTGGGCCCCCAATTCCGTCCTACGTCTGCCCAAGACGCCAACTGTGACAGAGGGCCCGAGCAAAACTCGGGGGCAGCCACCCACTTTGTGCCTCTGGGAGCCGTGACATAAAACCACCTTCGTTGCCATACATCGGATACTTCTGGGAAAGAACCCTCTGGCCATGGGGCATCGGCATTTCTACTTATTACGGCACCTCCGCACTCCACATGTCGCCCCTCGATCATCTTCGGCGTCACATTGAAGGTCTTGAGCCATAAGCCGAAGTGTGGAGTGACGTGGAGAAAAGCCTCGCACACAATAATGAACGACGAGATATGGAGGATAGCGTCTGGAGCCAGATAATGAAAATCCAACCCATAATAGAACATGAGCCCCCTCACAAAGGGATCGAGGGTGAAGCCCAGGCCGCGGAGGAAGTGCGGGACAAAAACGACGCACTCATTAGGCTCCGGTGTGGGGATGACCTGCCCTGGTGCAGGAAGCCTGTGTTGGATGTCGGCGGTCAGGTATCCGACCTCCCTAAGCTTCGCAATGTCGTCCTCTTAAATCGAGGAGGCCCCCCACTGGCCTTGAGGGACGGATCCGGACATGTTGGAGGATCTGGGGTGTTGAATCTTGTTCAGGTGTTAGAACTCGAGGTGTAAGAAGGCACGAGGAAGGTGGAGAAGAGGCATAGGCTTCGACCCCTTTTATAAAGGGGATGAATATCAAGAGTCCTTGGTGTGGCCGTTTGAGGCTTATCTAAAAACACGCGGGGTAATACCAACGGCCGTCATGGGGTCACGCACGCCCATATTAATGGAAAATCCTGTAATAAGAGGAACACGATCTCTGCCTCGATGGGACGTGTCAATAAAACCGCCTCGTAACACGAGTTGTTGTGGGGTAAGAAACGTTGGTCCGCGTTGGACCAGGCCACGATGCAAGGGCACGATGCCCGAAGATTGCCAACGGATCGGGTTTATGCTATGTGAAGATCATCTTGCAGATCCGAACACGGTCTACGTGTTCAATAACTACTTTGGAGTATTCGGAGAAGGAACCCGCCTTGCAATGCCGAAGACAATACCGCGCGCCGGACTCATCGTCATTAAAGCCTGGTTTAGGGGCTACTGAGGGAGTCCTGGATTAGGGGGTATCCGGACAGCCAGACTGCGTACAACGTCCGGACTATTGAAGCGTGAAGATACAAGACTCAAGACTTCGGCCCGTGTCCGGATGGGACTCTCCTTTGCGTGGAAGGCAAGCTTGGCGATCCGGATATTGTGTTTCCTTTCTTGTAACCGACTCCATGTAAACCCTAGCCCTCTATGGTGTCTATATAAACCGGAGAGGTTGGTCCTTAGAAGGCCGATCACAATTACAATCATACCATCATAGGCTAGCTTCTAGGGTTTAGCCTCTACGATCTCGTGGTAGATCTACTCTTGTACTACCCATATCATCAATATTAATCAAGCAGGAAGTAGGGTTTTACCTCCATCGAGAGGGCCCGAACCTGGGTAAACATCTGTGTCCCTTGCTTCCTGTTACCATCAGCCTTGACACACAGATCGGGACCCCCTACCCGAGATCCGCCGGTTTTGACATCAACACCCCTCGCCGGCCCGCATGGCTGCCTGCCGCCATGGCGAGATCCATCCCCTACCTCCAGCCTTCATGCGGGCGCATCCCCTCCCCTCCCCCCCCCTGGGCTGTGACTGGACGACCACGACCTCCATCGCCAACGTCCAGGCACTCCCTCGCCGGCCGGCATGGCTGCCTGCCGCCATGGCTAGATGCACCCGCGTATACTAGTGTTGCAACCCTCACCTAGAACAGCTTCAACAGCTGTTGAAAAAAGCTTCAACCATAGGCAGAAAAGCTTCAATGGAACTGCGCAGCAAAGAGAAGATGCAACCGTAGTTGGATTTTGTTACTACCAGCAAAGTTTTTTGCTACATCCACCAGGCGGAGCTGCGACTTCGCGACAATGACAACGACGATTTTTGCTGCAACCGTAGTAGATTTTTGCTACTACCGCTGAAGTTTTTTGCTACATCCATGTAAGGCGGAGTTGCGACCTCACGAAGACGATGACGGTGTCTGATTTTTGCTGCATCCGTAGTTTATTTTTGCTACTATCGGTGAAGTTTTCTGCTACATCCATTCAATGGCGTTGACTGACTGGTGGTCGTCGCCGACGCAATTCCGTGCAGCGAGGGGTGGCGATGGAGCTACAACCGGAGGGGAGCTATAACCGTCGCCGGTGGAGCTGCAACCGCAGGCGCAGCTGTTGCATGGATTGAGGTAGTTTTTGACTACATCCATTCAACGGCGAGAACGGCCGGTGAGGGTGGGGACCGACCACGAGGACGGCCGGCAATGAGGACGGCCACCGGAGCGGACTGCAGGCGTGGCGACGAGGATCCTGAGCGGGAGTTGCAGATCCAACCCGAGAAAGCAGAAGACGTGGGTAGGGATGGCAGTTTTGCCCATGGGTATGGGTACCCGCGGGTACCCTACCTCAAAACAACAGGTATGGACAAGACTTGAAGAGATTTTATACCCATGGGTAATGGGTATTCATACCCGCAAAATATATGGGTAGGATATGCGTATAAAAATGCGCCCATCGGTAATCCAATGGATACCCAGAAAAACTTAATAAATGAAAATAACTCCTATGACATGTGGGGTCATCATCCAATTCGTATGGCCCATCCTAAGTACCGAATCCTTAAATCGGTCATAGCTCATAGACACATAAGCACCTGCTCGCCACTGCTCATGCGTCCTATGTAACTCATTGAAAAGATGAAATCTCGACTCTTCGCCCGTAATCCAATGCTCGATCCAGTGATTCCCCATTCCCACAATGACGTCACACTATACCGGGTTCCACCAACCGCCGCTCATACTCCCTTGATGCCTTCAAGAGGCCACCCACCATAGCAACATGTGTTAGTGCTATACTACTTGTCCATGATCACTTGAATTTTAAACTCATTTCTCTACATTTTAAAATTTTAAATGTTATATATTATACCCACTGGATACCCATTGGGTATAGGTTACCCGATGGGTATGGCCGTGGGTGCCAATTTATGCCCATGGGTATTAAAGTGGGCGGGTATAGAAATTTTCTGTGGGTATGAATTTGAGCAGAAGAAGGTTGTACCCGTCCATACCCTATCCATTGCCATCTGAATCGTTTTTTCTTTTTTGCCTAGATCCATTGGCCAAACGGCTCGCATCAAACGGGCTGGGGCGGGACCGGCCGAAACTTTCGGCTGGTGTGCCGGCGCCTAGCATTTGCCTTTAACATATGGGTTGAATAATAACCGGTTCTCATATGATGTTCGCGGACTCGGCCGATAACGTGGAGATATTTTTAGCTTAGGGCTCTAATTTGGGCGTACAGCGCTTGAATCATTAGGTCCGCACACGTGCCCCATGCGAGCGCCACACCTTACCATCTTATCTCTACAAGCCCCGCACCGACGCAAGCTCCGCCTCATCCACAAATATTATAGTCTAGCTTTTCTCATTTAAATAAAAATTGCGACGCCGTGCCTGTATCCGTCGGCACCAACACCAAGAACGGAATTTCCCCAAGAACTGGCTATGGAGGAGCTCGAGATTAAGGCGTTGGCCCTGGGAGGTTGCAACAGATTAACGGATCAGCTAAAAGACGGCAGCGGAAGGCGGCGCACGCGCGCATCTACTAATCTTCAGGCAGGCTAGCGAGGAAGCTGGAGGCCAACGGCGCCGGCTGAAACATCTATAGCACCCTGTTGGCTGTTGCTACGCTCATGTCATCGGCAAAGCAAAGCCCGATTTCTTGGTGGTGCCTGACTTTCCATGGACCGAGGAGAGGACTCGGGTTGGTGCGTTCGTCCGTTGACTCATCATGTTTCCTCCCTTTCCTGCTCTGTTGTCTACTCCATCCCCCTTTGATGTGATGGAATTTAGTCTATATTGAGGCAGCTCAATAACTATTTCAGAAATTCCTAATAAATTCTAAAGGCCCACTTAGCCCATTTGTGCAAGGCAAAGGATACTACTAAAGTTTAGTCACACATTGCTAGTTTAGGGGAGTTGGACCTCCTTATAAGGGAGGCTCCTTCCCCACTTGTATGAGCATGAGAACAAGAGGGACATCCACGCGCGCTCCTCCTCCGCCGCCCGCCTCCTCCAAATCAACTAAACCATAACCGATCATCACGTGAGATGGAGTAGTTTTCAATGGTGAAACCTGAGTATTTTGCATGTGCAAAACTGGTGCATACTCAGGGAGAACACTTCTTGATAATTTAGTGAGAGATCATCTTAAAATGCTACTATCAATCAAAGCAAGATAAGGTGATATGATATGGCCATCATCATCTTGTGCTTGTGATCTCCATCTCCGAAGCACCGTCATGATCACCATCGTCACCGGCGCGTATTGCTTCTATGACTATCGCTACCGCTTAGTGATAAAGTAAAGCAATTACAGGGCGTTTGCATTTCATACAATAAAGCGACAACCATATGGCTCCTGCCAGTTGCCGATAACTTCGGTTACAAAACATGATCATCTCATACAATAAAATATAGCATCACGTCTTGACCATATCACATCACAACATGCCCTGCAAAAACAAGTTAGACGTCCTCTACTTTGTTGTTGCAAATTTTACGTGGCTGCTACGGGCTTTAGCAAGAACCGTTCTTACCTACGCATCAAAAACCACAACGATAGTTTGTCAAATAGACTCCATTTTAACCTTCACAAGGACCGGGCGTAGCCACACTCGATTCAGCTAAAGTGAGAGAGACAGACACCCGCCAGTCATCTTTAAGCACGAGTGCTCGTAACGGTGAAACCAGTCTCGCGTAAGCGTATGCGTAATGTCGGTCCGGGCCGCTTCATCTCACAATACCGCTGAACCAAAGTATGACATGCTGGTAGGCAGTATGACTTATATCGTCCACAACTCACTTGTGTTCTACTCGTGCATATAACATCAACGCATAAAACCTAGGCTCTGATACCACTGTTGGGGAACGTAGTAATTTCAAAAAAATTCCTACGCACACGCAAGATCATGGTGATGCATAGCAACGAGAGGGGAGAGTATTGTCTACGTACCCTCATAGACTGAAGCGGAAGCGCTGACGCAACATAGAGGAAGTAGTCGCCACGCCATGCCTCGTCACAACGCGCCGCGGGTTGCGGGAATGAGCCGAGCCGATGTCTAAATTTTTGCCACGCACGACGGGTATACGAACGGTCACACGGGAGCTGAAACGTTTTGCTGTAGTGGAGCGTGAATACGAACGAACGGCGCGCACCTCTTCGCGTGCTGCCTGTTCGTTTCGTCTCCCTCCATTGCTTCACCTCCCGCCGCAGCCTGTTCGCCTCCTTCTCTTGCGCCTATAAAAGGGAGGTCGCTCCTCTCAGAGAGACGCACCAGAACTTCTCCTTCCACTCGCCACCGGTTCCATTCCCTGAGCTACCGCTGTCTTCCTCATCCTGGCTTGCGGCGTGCACCGCAGGTCGGGACAGTAGGCCTCCGAAACCGCACTCTTGAGTCCTGTACGGGAGAAGGGTGATAAGGTTTTTGGGGAGCGCTCTGCGCGACTACTGGCTGCTTCATCACGGACGATCCGGTCGCCGACGACTACTTCCCGGACGACGACTTCTTCCCCGACGTCCACGACCTCCTCGACGACATGGCAGGCGAGGACACCGACCCCAAGTCCAGCGCTTCTGATGCTGCTGTGCCGTACGTGTTCTTCTCCTTTCTGTTAGAAGTCATACTACAGTTCTTGGCTCTAGTTTCTGTCCTACGTATGTTAGGTTCTATGTCGTATAAGCAACTTCATCTACTGTCTGTTATAGATGTGTTTACTTCAAACTCATATATGCAGACGATGTTTACCTTCTCTCTTATGCATCTTGATCTACTGCCTGCTCTAGAGATGATCGGTTCTAGATTATATATGCAGATGTTATTTACCTTCTCTTTGTCAAATCGCATGACTTGTTTCATCACTGCTATACTAGTCATGCTTTATCTAGTATTTCTGTTAATAAAATTATTCGGTAAATTGCTCATATTTCCAACAATCCAAAAACCTTATTATAGGCAATTTACCTCGAATGGTTTTGCTGCTTCCATGAGACCTCCTATGTTTGAGGGTATCCACTATAAGAGGTGGCGCGTGAGAGCAGTCTTATGGTTTCAAACCATGAGTTGCTATGACGCCACTCTTGGCAAACCTGAAGGAGAGCAAGATGCCCAACAGGCACAAGCTTTTCAGAAAATGGATACTGTCGGGGATATACCCCGCGGTGTAAACCGGCTGGAAGTTTAACCCGGCCGGACCGGACGACTCACCGGTAACCCGCCCGGTCTTGGCGGTTCATTCGTAACCCGGCGGGCGGGTCAGATGGATGACGAGGCCCATGGCCCAGAAGGCCGGTTCACGTTTAAGGGTGGGCCGGTTTATGAGGAAAGCGTAAGGACTATTCTCCTACAAAGGAAGCAAGACTAGGACTCCACTTGTAATAGAGTAATCCTAATAGGATTCCACATGTAAACCGCCCCTTCAACATATATAAGGAGGGGCAGGGCTCCCCAAAGAGGGAGAAGTTAGAAGCTACAAGCTACAAGCAATAATCTCTAGGGTTAGACACAAAGAGGAGAGCCGGTTTACGGCGACTCCCTCATGAGCATAATGAGACCTAGCCACAAACAGCATGTAGGGCTATTCCGGATGGTGTTTCCCGGGGCCCGAAGCTGTCTAAATCCTTGTCTTGCGTGTTGATCCGCCCTGCGTCTCTCGTCCCACTCAACCCCTCTCAAGCTACCACATAGATGCGTTGGCCTCGCGACTAAGTCCTGACACTAAGGACATCTGCCGTGACAAATCCACGACAGTTGGCGCCCACCGTGGGGCCCGCGCACGGTGGTGTTGAGTTCTTGGAGGGATTTATCCCAAGGATCAAGAAGCTCGCAAATCAGTTGGATCAGGAGGAGCCAAGGTCAGATCTATACCGACTCCGTGTTCATCAGTCGAAAAAAAAAACAGGGCTCAACCCTAGTTGCCGCGGACGGCCACGCGTCCGGAAGCAGCCTGAGTCACCCGGAGAAGGTCACGTGGAACCTCTGCATCGGTCAAATCCCTTGTATAGTACAAGCACTGGGTTAATCCTTGGTACGCTGGATTTATTTACTAGATGGACGGACGATACAAAAAAGAAACCATCATCGGATCGTCGCTAAAGACGATTCATGTGAAGGGCCAGTAGCGGTGTCCGCTGCGCGTAAACCGCGCTGGGTCAACTCCACGAGACAGAACCAGCAAGGACCCACACAGATCCGGTCTCGGTTCCCAAAAGCAAGCTTTGTGTGTACATCACGGATTCTCAAGGGATTTGCCTTTTTTACTCAAGAGTATGTGCACAACAAGACAAGCCACTACCATCATTGCTAATCTGACGTTACTTCAAAGAAGAAAAAGAAGAGAATTGGTGAAACGATGCGGTCAGACCACCACCGCAGTCTCGCAACCTGCCGCTTCAGATTGTTTTACCTGCAGTCGTAACCCGCCGAGACCGACAATCAATCTCTGCTGTTGCGTTGCCCTACAAAGGAGTACATTATCTATCAAGTCACTGGGTCACGGATCATCTGCTAGGCTTGTTCACCTGCGTGTGGTTGTGTACACGCGTAATTTCAGAGGAATCCGACTAGATGGAGTACTACTCCCTGGCGTAAAGACCAAGGCCTACAAATCAAGTTGCACTTTTTTTTCTGTCTGCTACACGGAGAGGAAAACCTCATAAGGACGCAGGTTCAAATCCAGTCATTATTTAAAGGTACCCGCCGTCGCCGAAATACCTTTTGCCAGCTTACCACATCACGGACGATTCGCCCGTCCGCCCTAGCCACCGGTTCATGCGTCCGCGCCGGTTTACAACAAGGAGGACGACTCGCCCGTCCATACCGGCTTACAAACATTTCTGCCGCGTTGAACAGATCATCCATCATCCGAACAAATCAGGTGATATCCATCTAAGTTTATTTTTCTTAACACATTGTTTTTTATCAAAGAACAATTATGTGGTCTATGTTATTTCTTCGCAGGACCATTATTCCACACAAAAAGGTGTTGCAAAAGGGGCGTGAGCAGATATTATTTTTGCACTAGCGCTCATCCTGCGCAGGTTGCTACCCCCGCTACATCAACACATGCGATTGACCTATTGTTCGCCCCTGCGGCCGATCCTCCCGCCTGCACCGGTTTATAACGCCGTGGTCGACTCGCTGTCCGCGCCAGCTTACAAACGTCACGGCCGACTCACCCGTCCGCGCCGGTTTACAACACTGCGGCCGGTTCATCTGTTTGAGCCGCCTATGATGTTGAGGTCATCTTTTCCACCCATTTCTCGTGGCCTGGTCTACATCAACATACCAGGCCGCGCATGTCTGCATGAGCAAGTCACAGCTTGGGTAGCCCGGTTTTCTATCAAATTGGAGGCAAATTATCATCAGCCGCCATCTGTACTGGATGGCTCAATGGGCAGGCGCACAAATCGCCGCCACTACAGTTTGGTTAACTTCAAATCATCAGTTGGAAGGAACCACTGGCCGAGTTGCTGACACGGCTCATACGGGATCATTTATAACCCATCGCGGTCACCTCAACCTTTTGTGGATTCACATCATGCTATCAACACCAATGATATACAAGTTATGCCGGTTTATATGACAGTCAAATGTGGAGAATCTCAAGCCAGCTCTTCGAGTCACCTTGAGACTCGGGGGCTACGATGATATGACGCAACAAGTCTTGCCAGTTTCAGCAAATTTAAAAATCCCAGGACAATGGAGGGAAAGATAACCTGGTCCCGGAGGCAACTGTTATTTGAAGGCCGTCAGAAAATTTTCGGCTTAGAAAGTATATGACAATTACAAAATCCCGGCTCAATGAAGAAGTTCCGGGTCATCAGAAAAGATTCCGGTTTAAAATCCGGTTCAAGGGAAATATGTCTCCCACAAAGCTTTGAAGCTCTCAAATCCGGTTTAAGAATTTCCGGTTCAAAAAGGAATTAACTTCTCGCAAGTTCAAGTTTACAGGCTGTCAGAAAATTTCCGGCTGAAAATGAAGATTCCGGTTTAAAATCCGGTACAAGGGAAAGAGGTATCCCACAAAGCTTTGAAGCTCTCCATATCCGGTTCAAGATCCCGGTTCAAGAAGAATTTATCTCTTGCAAAAAGTTAAAAATTGCCGAAGAGGACCTGCTGCCATGATCCGCGGTTCAAACATGGGTATCCTGCCTTATTGGCTTAACATATTGATCACATGGGGGCTTCTGCTTCATAAAGCGGGGTCTCTGTCTTTCTCATCATGTGAGGTTACACGGAGTGGTTCTGTTTAAAGCGGCCTCCGGTTTACCCCTTGACATTTGCTTTTTATATATCACTGGGGGCCTTGGTCGTGTCCGAACCAACGAACACCCTTTGATAGGCGACAGCCACCAGATCATTTGGGGACATGGTCACGTCTGAACCAGTCACGCCTCTTGGTCGGCCTAGGGCCACAAAATCACTTGGGGGCATGGTCGAACCCGAACCATTGTCACGCCTCTTGATCTGGCATATATGCCACGAGTCATTTGGGGACCTGGCTGACTTGAATCATTGTCACTCCTATTGGGGGCCTTGATCCTGTCCGACCATGGTAATACCATCTGAACAAGCTCAGTATAGCATATTTTTGCAAACGGTTTTTATCATTGCCTTTGCTTCCATGTTATTTTCATGGCTTGTTTGTTCTTTGTTTTTGTTGGATTTCTTTTATGTCAACAAACACCCTTTTCTGGTTCAGCCGATGGATTTGATTCCCCTTTAATCCGGAGACTATCTGCCCGGTTTGATTTTCTGTTACCATCCTATTATGGAGTAAACCGGTGTTTATCAACCCGGCTTGACTTTCAATTACAAGTTGTCAGTAATGACTAATTATGATCCGGCGATTATTAACCCGGTCTGGTTTGACTACGAGTGGCCAGTATTATATATGGTTAAACTGGTGTTTATCACAACCCGGTACGGTTTATCATAAACCGGCACAGTATGAAAGGAGTTATCATTACTCAAGATTGGGGTTATCACTCTTACTACAAAAAGTTGGTAAACCAATGATGTTATTCAATGTCACAGGTTGAATAAGGCATGATTCTAAATCACCGGCGTTTATTAAACCGGCCCAGCTTTAAGACGATAAATCGCTAGTCTATGATGAGAGATTGTCCGGTGTTTATTAAACCGGCCTGGCTTTGGACTATAAGTCGCCAGCATATATTTGGATTGCGCCAATGGAATTATGCACTTATAAATCATTGGGTATATTATTCAAATAGCCAACATGGCTGGATTTTTATTATGGTTATTAATATTATGATTGAGGTTTTCAAAGTCGCTTGAGCGCAATGGCTATCATATTATCAATGGATATGATTTTTATTCTACATTGAAGGAATAGTCCCGAGTTGCTGCAGGCTTACAACCCGGCACTTGGGGGCTACATTATTTAAGTTGAGATTACATCAAATATGCAAGTCTCATGTCGCTGCAAGCATGCACCATGAAACTTGGGGGCTAATGCAAAGTCATTTTTTTGCTCATATTATTGAAGACCCGACTCATCACATTATAATGAGCCGGCCCTTGGGGGCTACCAATTGCTCCTGTCAACAACTCAAGGTACACAAGTTAAATCCATTATATTGAAGGGTCCACTGCTCAGTTGGTAAAGCACAAGGCTCTTAATCTTGTGGACGTGGATTCAAGTCCCATGATGGGGGTTACATCATATGATGTTATTTTTATTGAAGCATATGTCAAGTCCCAGCTCAATATTATCTTACTGAGCCGGCCCTTGGGGGCTACACCATTGCTGTTCAAAGTTTACATGATTATATTTACAAAGTCCCTGCTCATTATTACATAATGACCCGGCCCTTGGGGGCTACACTGGTTGAAGTTTTTATGAGTATAAGACAATTACAAGTCCCAAGTTGCTGCAAGCAGGACAACCCGGCACTTGGGGGCTACATAATATGAAGTATTCAGTTTTTGCTAGTGACTGGGATGAACAACATGGATTTCTTCGATAGTGACAGTATTTACATTGAAGCAAGTCTTAAGCCATCACTTTGTTCTACTCAAGACTTGGGGGCTACAGGTAATATGGATATAAGGGAGAAATATCTTCCGATTTTCGGTTTGAGCAAACCAAATTGACCCGGCATCACCAACCATCATGAACCGGCGTTGGCGACAAACATAACCCGGAATTATCAGTTTTTATAACCCGACAATGGTGGTAATCATAAACCGGCAAATTCTATATCTTCAGACCGGCTGAATATTAGCTGAGTATTTCAAGACCCACGTTTCTCAAGCCGGCGCTTTGGAAGCTGACTCAAGTGGATTATTCTTCGCAATATTTTTCTATGAGAAACCAACGTCAGCAATTGAGTATGACGCTGGCTTATTGACCTAGATTTTTCTAGGAGGAGGAAATGACAAGGACTTAAGGATGATCAAGTGCCGGTTTGCAAGAATTCTTAACCCGGAGTACAACCTATCAAGTTTGTTCTTGTGTTTATTTTACAGGATCAGTTTAACATGGATAAATCCAAATTAAACTGGGGGCTAATGTCGGGGATATACCCCGCGGTGTAAACCGGCTGGAAGTTTAACCCGGCCGGACCGGACGACTCACCGGTAACCCGCCCGGTCTTGGCGGTTCATTCGTAACCCGGCGGGCGGGTCAGATGGATGACAAGGCCCATGGCCCAGAAGGCCGGTTCACGTTTAACGGTGGGCCGGTTTATGAGGAAAGCGTAAGGACTATTCTCCTACAAAGGAAGCAAGACTAGGACTCCACTTGTAATAGAGTAATCCTAATAGGATTCCACATGTAAACCGCCCCTTCAACATATATAAGGAGGGGCAGGGCTCCCCAAAGAGGGAGAAGTTAGAAGCTACAAGCTACAAGCAATAATCTCTAGGGTTAGACACAAAGAGGAGAGCCGGTTTACGGCGACTCCCTCATGAGCATAATGAGACCTAGCCACAAACAGCATGTAGGGCTATTCCGGATGGTGTTTCCCGGGGCCCGAAGCTGTCTAAATCCTTGTCTTGCGTGTTGATCCGCCCTGCATCTCTCGTCCCACTCAACCCCTCTCAAGCTACCACATAGATGCGTTGGCCTCGCGACTAAGTCCTGACACTAAGGACATCTGCCGTGACAAATCCACGACAGATACCTTGTTTAAGGCTGCTCTCTTGAGTGTTCTTGGTGAGAACATAGTTGATGCTTATGCGTCAATTGACAATGGAAAAGATATGTGGGACGCACTCGAGGCCAAGTTTGGGGTCTCGGATGCCGGCACTGATCTGTACATCATGGAGCAATTCTATGATTACAGGATGACTGAAGAGTGCTCCGTGGTTGAGCAGGCTCACGAGATACAGTCATTTGCTAGAGAACTTGAGCACTTCAATTGTATCCTACCGGACAAGTTTGTTGCCGGGGGTATCATCACTAAGCTTCCTCCTTTGTGGAGGAACTTTGCTACCTTGCTGAAGCATAAGAGGCAGGAGTTTTCCGTCTCGGGTCTCATTGGCACTCTTGATGTGGAAGAAAAGGCGAGAGCAAAGGACACACGTGCTCGAGGTATTGAGGGAGGATCTAGTGCCAATCTGGTACAGAAGAAAAACTTCCAGTCCCACAAGTTCAAGAACAAGGGCAAGTTTGATGGTAAAGGAAAGTTTGATGGGAAGAACAAGGTAGTGCAGCACACGAACTTCAAGAAGAAGAATGACAAGAAGAAAGGTGCTTGTCATGTGTGTGGAGATCCTGATCATTGGGCTCCTAGTTGCCCCAATCGCTATGACAAGCGTCATCCTGGGAAAGGCGGCAAGACCGCTAATGTTGTTATCGGAGACATTGACATGAAGGATGTTGGGTATGGTATATTTCCCACTATTCTTTCAGTATGTCATTCTCCTGATTGGTTGATTGACACAGGTGCTAATGTGCATGTATGCGGTGATATTTCCATGTTTTCGTCTTATCAGACCGCAGGGACTTCAACCGTGCTGATGGGCAACGGTTCAAGTGCTTCTGTTCGTGGTGTTGGCACGGTCGATCTGAAGTTTACTTCGGGTAAGATCGTGCGGCTGAAGAACGTGCATTATGTCCCCTCCGTCAATAAAAATCTTGTTAGCGGATCTCTTCTGTGTAGAGATGGCTACAAGCTTGTCTTTGAGTCGAATAAATTTGTAATATCCAAGTATGGAACCTTTGTTGGTAAAGGCTATGAGTCAGGAGGCCTGTTTCGTTTATCCTTATCAGATGTTTGCAATAAAGTTGTTAATCATATTTGCAACAATAGTGAATCAAATGTGTGGCATTCACGACTTTGGCATGTTAACTTTGGTTGCATGTCGCGACTAGCGAAGTTGAACTTAATCCCTAGTTTTACCACCGTTAAGGGATCTAAGTGTCAAGTGTGTGTGCAAGCTAAGCAACCTCGTAAATCTCACGTGACTGCGGAGACGAGAAATCTTGCACCACTAGAACTTATACATTCAGATCTATGTGAAATGAATGGTGTTTTGACAAAAGGTGGAAAGAAATATTTCATGACGTTAATTGACGACTCCACTAGATACTGTTGTGTGTATCTTCTGAAATCTAAGGATGAGGCTTTGAACTTTTTCAAGATCTATAAAGCTGAAGTGGAAAACCAACTTGATCGGAAAATCAAGAGGCTTAGGTCCGACCGTGGTGGAGAGTATTTTTCCAATGAATTTGATGCTTTTTGTGCGGAACATGGTATAATCCATGAGAGGACGCCTCCCTACTCACCTCAGTCAAATGGGGTGGCCGAAAGAAAGAACCGTACTCTAACTGATTTGGTTAACGCCATGTTAGACACATCGGGTCTCTCCAAGGCATGGTGGGGGGAGGCGATATTGACAGCATGTCATGTCCTAAATCGAGTCCCCACAAAGAATAAAGAGATAACTCCATTCGAGGAATGGGAGAAGAAAAGGTTAAAACTCTCTTATCTGCGAACATGGGGTTGTTTGGCGAAAGTCAATGTTCCAATTCCAAAGAAGCGGAAGCTTGGACCAAAGACTGTGGATTGTGTTTTCCTGGGATTTGCTTTTCATAGCATTGGCTATAGATTCTTGGTTGTAAAATCTGAGGTACCGGACATGCACGTTGGTACGATCATGTAGTCGAATGATGCGACTTTCTTTGAAGATATCTTTCCCATGAAGGATATGGCTACCTCATCTAATCAGGAGATGCCTAGTTCATCGAATCAGGAACCAGTTACAATTACCAAAACCTGCCATTTCGATGGAACACTTTGAAAGTCCTGTGGAGGAGAACAATGAAGTTCCTACTAGGAGCAAGAGACAGAGGACTGCAAAGTCCTTTGGTGATGATTTTCTTGTGTATCTCATAGATGACACTCCCAGTTCTATTTCAGAGGCCTATGCATCTGAAGATGCTGACTACTGGAAGGAAGCAGTTCGTAGCGAGATGGATTCCATCTTGGCGAATGAAACTTGGGAGATAACTGATCGTCCTTATGGGTGCAAACCTATATGATGCAAATGGGTATTCAAGAAGAAGCTTAGGCCTGATGGTACTATCGAAAAGTACAAGGCTCGGCTCGTGGCTAAGGGTTATACCCAAAAGGAAGGTGAAGACTTCTTTGATACTTACTCACTTGTGGCTCGACTGACCACTATTCGAGTTCTACTTTCACTAGCTGCCTCACATGGTCTTCTCGTTCATCAGATGGATGTTAAGACTGCTTTCCTAAATGGAGAGTTTGATGAGGAAATTTATGTGGAACAACCAGATGGGTTTGTAATAGATGGTCAGGAAGGGAAAGTGTGCAAGTTGCTAAAGTCTTTGTATGGACTCAAGCAAGCACCCAAACAGTGGCATGAGAAGTTCGAAAGAACTTTAACAGCTGCAGGCTTTGTTGTGAACGAAGCTGACAAATGTGTGTACTATCGCCATGGTGGGGGCGAGGGAGTTATGCTTTGCTTGTATGTTGATGACATACTGATTTTCGGAACAAATCTGAATGTTATTAAGGAGGTCAAGGATTTCCTATCTCGTTGTTTTGAGATGAAGGATTTAGGAGTGGCTGATGTCATTCTGAACATCAAGTTGTTGAGAGACGATGATGGTGGGATTACATTGCTTCAATCTCACTATGTGGAAAAGATCTTGAGTCGCTTTGGCTATAGTGACTGCAAGCCCTCTCCAACACCATATGATGCTAGCGTGCTGCTTCGAAAGAATCGAAGAATTGCTAGAGATCAATTGAAGTATTCTCAGATTATTGGCTCGCTTATGTACTTAGCCAGTGCTACAAGACCTGACATCTCTTTTGCTGTTAGCAAGCTGAGCCGGTTTGTCTCAAAACCGGGAGATGTGCATTGGAAAGCTCTAGAGAGAGTTTTGCGTTATTTGAAAGGCACTGTAAATTATGGAATTCACTATACCAGGCACCCAAAGGTGCTTGAAGGGTATAGTGACTCAAACTGGATCTCAGATGCTGATGAGATAAAGGCCACGAGCGGATATGTGTTCACTCATGGAGGTGGCGCTGTTTCTTCGAAGTCTTGCAAGCAGACCATCTTAACGAGGTCAACTATGGAAGCAGAACTCACAGCACTAGATACAACTACGGTCGAAGCAGATTGGCTTCGCCGACTCTTGAATGACTTGCCGGTTGTTGAGAAACCTGTACCGGGTATCCTTATGAACTGTGACAATCAAACTGTGATCACGAAAGTGAACAGCTCTAAGGATAACATGAAGTCATCAAGACACGTTCAAAGAAGGTTAAAGTCTGTCAGGAAAATGAGAAACTCCGGAGTTATTGCATTGGATTATATCCAAACGTCTAAAAATCTGGCAGATCCTTTCACTAAGGGTCTATCACGTAATGTGATAGATAATGCATCGAGGGAGATGGGTATGAGACCCACAATATGAGTTGTTCACAGTGGTAACCTATTCTTTGTGATCGGAGATCCCGTGAATTAGATGTGGAAGACAAGCTGTTGGTCAACTGGGAGGAGAGTATCCTTACTATTAAAAATACCACTCCATGAAGATGCAATACTCTCCTAATTTGCATGGCAGGTTGATGTCTATCTTAATGTGTTCTAAGTGGCTTATTTAAGCAGAGATGTTATCCTACAGAACATCTTTTGAAGAACACACCTATATGAGTCTGATTGTCAAACGTCGCAATCTATGAGAGTAGGGTTCTCTCTAGTAAACTCATGAAAGGTCACGGAGTATGACGCATAAGCTCCACCCGCAGGGAAGACCCACGGTAGCCACGTATCGGTCAAGGCTTTATGTGAAGCTAGATTCGCAGAAAACTTGCAGTTCAAGGCCCAGTCCACTGTTCAAGTTGCTTACTAGTGTAGCATAGAGTTCTAGGTGGAAGTTCAACTTAACAGTCTCCACTGCAGTACCGGTATATAAAACAGTGTTTTGGAACCAAAGGCAAATTCTGTGTGCCTCTGGGATCTGGTGGGGGATTGCTGGAATTTAGTCTATATTGGGGCAGCCCAATAACTATTTCAGAAATTCCTAATAAATCCTAGAGGCCCACTTAGCCCATTTGTGCAAGGCAAGGGATACTACTAAAGTTTAATCCCACATTGCTAGTTTAGAGGGAGTTGGACCTCCTTATAAGGGAGGCTCCTTCCCCACTTGTATGAGCATGAGAACAAGAGGGACATCCACGCGCGCTCCTCCTCCGCCGCCCGCCTCGCCAGGCCACGCCTCGTCACGACGCGCCGCGGGTTGCGGGAATGAGCCGAGCCGATGTCTAAATTTTTGCCACGCACGACGGGTATACGAACGGTCACACGGGAGCTAAAACGTTTTGCTGTAGTGGAGCGAGAATACGAACGAACGGCGCGCACCTCTTCGCGTGTTGCCTGTTCGTTTCGTCTCCCTCCATTGCTTCACCTCCCGCCGCAGCCTGTTCACCTCCTTCTCTTGCGCCTATAAAAGGGAGGTCGCTCCTCTCAGAGAGACGCACCAGAACTTCTCCTTCCACTCGCCACCGGTTCCATTCCCTGAGCTACCGCTGTCTTCCTCATCCTGGCTTGCGGCGTGCACCGCAGGTCGGGACAGTAGGCCTCCGAAACCGCACTCTTGAGTCCTGTACGGGAGAAGGGTGATAAGGTTTTTGGGGAGCGCTCTGCGCGACTACTGGCTGCTTCATCACGGACGATCCGGTCGCCGACGACTACTTCCCAGACGACGACTTCTTCCCCGACGTCCACGACCTCCTCAACGACATGGCAGGCGAGGACACCGACCCCAAGTCCAGCGCTTCTGCTGCTGCTGTGCCGTACGTGTTCTTCTCCTTTCTGTTAGAAGTCATACTACAGTTCTTGGCTCTAGTTTCTGTCCTACGTGTGTTAGGTTCTATGTCGTATAAGCAACTTCATCTACTGTCTGTTATAGATGTGTTTACTTCAAACTCATATATGCAGACGATGTTTACCTTCTCTCTTATGCATCTTGATCTACTGCCTGCTCTAGAGATGATCGGTTCTAGATTATATATGCAGATGTTATTTACCTTCTGTTTGTCAAATCGCATGACTTGTTTCATCAATGCTATACTAGTCATGCTTTATCTAGTATTTCTGTTAATAAAATTATTCGGTAAATTGCTCATATTTCCAACAATCCAAAAACCTTATTATAGGCAATTTACCTCGAATGGTTTTGTTGCTTCCATGAGACCTCCTATGTTTGAGGGTATCCACTATAAGAGGTGGCGCGTGAGAGCAGTCTTATGGTTTCAAACCATGAGTTGCTATGACGCCACTCTTGGCAAACCTGAAGGAGAGCAAGATGCCCAACAGGCACAAGCTTTTCAGAAAATGGATACCTTGTTTAAGGTTGCTCTCTTGAGTGTTCTTGGTGAGAACATAGTTGATGTTTATGCGTCAATTGACAATGGAAAAGATATGTGGGACGCACTCGAGGCCAAGTTTGGGGTCTCGGATGCCGGCACTGAGCTGTACATCATGGAGCAATTCTATGATTACAGGATGACTGAAGAGCGCTCCGTGGTTGAGCAGGCTCACGAGATACAGTCATTTGCTAGAGAACTTGAGCATTTCAATTGTATCCTACCGGACAAGTTTGTTGCCGGGGGTATCATCACTAAGCTTCCTCCTTCGTGGAGGAACTTTGCTACCTTGCTGAAGCATAAGAGGCAGGAGTTTTCCGTCTCGGATCTCATTGGCACTCTTGATGTGGAAGAAAAGGCGAGAGCAAAGGACACACGTGCTCGAGGTATTGAGGGAGGATCTAGTGCCAATCTGGTACAGAAGAAAAACTTCCAGTCCCACAAGTTCAAGAACAAGGGCAAGTTTGATGGTAAACGAAAGTTTGATGGGAAGAACAAGGTAGTGCAGCACACGAACTTCAAGAAGAAGAATGACAAGAAGAAAGTTGCTTGTCATGTGTGTGGAGATCCTGATCATTGGCCTCCTAGTTGCCCCAATCGCTATGACAAGCGTCATCCTGGGAAAGGCGGCAAGACCGCTAATGTTGTTATCGGAGACATTGACATGAAGGATGTTGGGTATGGTATATTTCCCACTATTCTTTCAGTATGCCATTCTCCTGATTGGTTGATTGACACAGGTGCTAATGTGCATGTATGCGGTGATATTTCCATGTTTTCGTCTTATCAGACCGCAGGGACTTCAACCGTGCTGATGGGCAACGGTTCAAGTGCTTCTGTTCGTGGTGTTGGCACGGTCGATCTGAAGTTTACTTCGGGTAAGATCGTGCGGCTGAAGAACGTGCATTATGTCCCCTCCGTCAATAAAAATCTTGTTAGCGGATCTCTTCTGTGTAGAGATGGCTACAAGCTTGTCTTTGAGTCGAATAAATTTGTAATATCCAAGTATGGAACCTTTGTTGGTAAAGGCTATGAGTCAGGAGGCCTGTTTCGTTTATCCTTATCAGATGTTTGCAATAAAGTTGTTAATCATATTTGCAACAATAGTGAATCAAATGTGTGGCATTCACGACTTTGGCATGTTAACTTTGGTTGCATGTCGCGACTAGCGAAGTTGAACTTAATCCCTAGTTTTACCACCGTTAAGGGATCTAAGTGTCAAGTGTGTGTGCAAGCTAAGCAACCTCGTAAATCTCACGTGACTG
>NC_041385.1:825247100-825247762 GCF_002162155.2 Triticum dicoccoides
GATGATGGTGGGATTACATTGCTTCAATCTCACTATGTGGAAAAGATCTTGAGTCGCTTTGGCTATAGTGACTGCAAGCCCTCTCCAACACCATATGATGCTAGCGTGCTGCTTCGAAAGAATCGAAGAATTGCTAGAGATCAATTGAAGTATTCTCAGATTATTGGCTCGCTTATGTACTTAGCCAGTGCTACAAGACCTGACATCTCTTTTGCTGTTAGCAAGCTGAGCCGGTTTGTCTCAAAACCGGGAGATGTGCATTGGAAAGCTCTAGAGAGAGTTTTGCGTTATTTGAAAGGCACTGTAAATTATGGAATT
The DNA here is from genome assembly GCF_002162155.2 of Triticum dicoccoides. Lineage (NCBI taxonomy): Eukaryota > Viridiplantae > Streptophyta > Magnoliopsida > Poales > Poaceae > Triticum > Triticum dicoccoides. Next base: position 825,247,419 of record NC_041385.1, read on the forward strand.
CACTATACCAGGCACCCAAAGGTGCTTGAAGGGTATAGTGACTCAAACTGGATCTCAGATGCTGATGAGATAAAGGCCACGAGCGGATATGTGTTCACTCATGGAGGTGGCGCTGTTTCTTCGAAGTCTTGCAAGCAGACCATCTTAACGAGGTCAACTATGGAAGCAGAACTCACAGCACTAGATACAACTACGGTCGAAGCAGATTGGCTTCGCCGACTCTTGAATGACTTGCCGGTTGTTGAGAAACCTGTACCGGGTATCCTTATGAACTGTGACAATCAAACTGTGATCACGAAAGTGAACAGCTCTAAGGATAACATGAAGTCATCAAGACACGTTCA
>NC_041385.1:825247772-825259737 GCF_002162155.2 Triticum dicoccoides
CATTCTCCTGATTGGTTGATTGACACAGGTGCTAATGTGCATGTATGCGGTGATATTTCCATGTTTTCGTCTTATCAGACCGCAGGGACTTCAACCGTGCTGATGGGCAACGGTTCAAGTGCTTCTGTTCGTGGTGTTGGCACGGTCGATCTGAAGTTTACTTCGGGTAAGATCGTGCGGCTGAAGAACGTGCATTATGTCCCCTCCGTCAATAAAAATCTTGTTAGCGGATCTCTTCTGTGTAGAGATGGCTACAAGCTTGTCTTTGAGTCGAATAAATTTGTAATATCCAAGTATGGAACCTTTGTTGGTAAAGGCTATGAGTCAGGAGGCCTGTTTCGTTTATCCTTATCAGATGTTTGCAATAAAGTTGTTAATCATATTTGCAACAATAGTGAATCAAATGTGTGGCATTCACGACTTTGGCATGTTAACTTTGGTTGCATGTCGCGACTAGCGAAGTTGAACTTAATCCCTAGTTTTACCACCGTTAAGGGATCTAAGTGTCAAGTGTGTGTGCAAGCTAAGCAACCTCGTAAATCTCACGTGACTGTGGAGACGAGAAATCTTGCACCACTAGAACTTATACATTCAGATCTATGTGAAATGAATGGTGTTTTGACAAAATGTGGAAAGAAATATTTCATGACGTTAATTGACGACTCCACTAGATACTGCTGTGTGTATCTTCTGAAATCTAAGGATGAGGCTTTGAACTTTTTCAAGATCTATAAAGCTGAAGTGGAAAACCAACTTGATCGGAAAATCAAGAGGCTTAGGTCCGACCGTGGTGGAGAGTATTTTTCCAATGAATTTGATGCTTTTTGTGCGGAACATGGTATAATCCATGAGAGGACGCCTCCCTACTCACCTCAGTCAAATGGGGTGGCCGAAAGAAAGAACCGTACTCTAACTGATTTGGTTAACGCCATGTTAGACACATCGGGTCTCTCCAAGCCATGGTGGGGGGAGGCGATATTGACAGCATGTCATGTCCTAAATCGAGTCCCCACAAAGAACAAAGAGATAACTCCATTCGAGGAATGGGAGAAGAAAAGGTTAAAACTCTCTTATCTGCGAACATGGGGTTGTTTGGCGTAAGTCAATGTTCCAATTCCAAAGAAGCGGAAGCTTGGACCAAAGACTGTGGATTGTGTTTTCCTGGGATATGCTTTTCATAGCATTGGCTATAGATTCTTGGTTGTAAAATCTGAGGTACCGGACATGCACGTTGGTACGATCATGTAGTCGAATGATGCGACTTTCTTTGAAGATATCTTTCCCATGAAGGATATGGCTACCTCATCTAATCAGGAGATGCCTAGTTCATCGAATCAGGAACCAGTTACAATTACCAAAACCTGCCATTTCGATGGAACACTTTGAAAGTCCTGTGGAGGAGAACAATGAAGTTCCTACTAGGAGCAAGAGACAGAGGACTGCAAAGTCCTTTGGTGATGATTTTCTTGTGTATCTCATAGATGACACTCCCAGTTCTATTTCAGAGGCCTATGCATCTGAAGATGCTGACTACTGGAAGGAAGCAGTTCGTAGCGAGATGGATTCCATCTTGGCGAATGAAACTTGGGAGATAACTGATCGTCCTTATGGGTGCAAACCTATAGGATGCAAATGGGTATTCAAGAAGAAGCTTAGGCCTGATGGTACTATCGAAAAGTACAAGGCTCGGCTCGTGGCTAAGGGTTATACCCAAAAGGAAGGTGAAGACTTCTTTGATACTTACTCACCTGTGGCTCGACTGACCACTATTCGAGTTCTACTTTCACTAGCTGCCTCACATGGTCTTCTCGTTCATCAGATGGATGTTAAGACTGCTTTCCTAAATGGAGAGTTGGATGAGGAAATTTATGTGGAACAACCAGATGGGTTTGTAATAGATGGTCAGGAAGGGAAAGTGTGCAAGTTGCTAAAGTCTTTGTATGGACTCAAGCAAGCACCCAAACAGTGGCATGAGAAGTTCGAAAGAACTTTAACAGCTGCAGGCTTTGTTGTGAACGAAGCTGACAAATGTGTGTACTATCGCCATGGTGGGGGCGAGGGAGTTATGCTTTGCTTGTATGTTGATGACATACTGATTTTCGGAACAAATCTGAATGTTATTAAGGAGGTCAAGGATTTCCTATCTCGTTGTTTTGAGATGAAGGATTTAGGAGTGGCTGATGTCATTCTGAACATCAAGTTGTTGAGAGACGATGATGGTGGGATTACATTGCTTCAATCTCACTATGTGGAAAAGATCTTGAGTCGCTTTGGCTATAGTGACTGCAAGCCCTCTCCAACACCATATGATGCTAGCGTGCTGCTTCGAAAGAATCGAAGAATTGCTAGAGATCAATTGAAGTATTCTCAGATTATTGGCTCGCTTATGTACTTAGCCAGTGCTACAAGACCTGACATCTCTTTTGCTGTTAGCAAGCTGAGCCGGTTTGTCTCAAAACCGGGAGATGTGCATTGGAAAGCTCTAGAGAGAGTTTTGCGTTATTTGAAAGGCACTGTAAATTATGGAATTCACTATACCAGGCACCCAAAGGTGCTTGAAGGGTATAGTGACTCAAACTGGATCTCAGATGCTGATGAGATAAAGGCCACGAGCGGATATGTGTTCACTCATGGAGGTGGCGCTGTTTCTTCGAAGTCTTGCAAGCAGACCATCTTAACGAGGTCAACTATGGAAGCAGAACTCACAGCACTAGATACAACTACGGTCGAAGCAGATTGGCTTCGCCGACTCTTGAATGACTTGCCGGTTGTTGAGAAACCTGTACCGGGTATCCTTATGAACTGTGACAATCAAACTGTGATCACGAAAGTGAACAGCTCTAAGGATAACATGAAGTCATCAAGACACGTTCAGAGAAGGTTAAAGTCTGTCAGGAAAATGAGAAACTCCGGAGTTATTGCATTGGATTATATCCAAACGTCTAAAAATCTGGCAGATCCTTTCACTAAGGGTCTATCACGTAATGTGATAGATAATGCATCGAGGGAGATGGGTATGAGACCCACAATATGAGTTGTTCACAGTGGTAACCTATTCTTTGTGATCGGAGATCCCGTGAATTAGATGTGGAAGACAAGTTGTTGGTCAACTGGGAGGAGAGTATCCTTACTATTAAAAATACCACTCCATGAAGATGCAATACTCTCCTAATTTGCATGGCAGGTTGATGTCTATCTTAATGTGTTCTAAGTGGCTTATTTAAGCAGAGATGTTATCCTACAGAACATCTTTTGAAGAACACACCTATATGAGTCTGATTGTCAAACGTCGCAATCTATGAGAGTAGGGTTCTCTCTAGTAAACTCATGAAAGGTCACGGAGTATGACGCATAAGCTCCACCCGCGGGGAAGACCCACGGTAGCCACGTATCGGTCAAGGCTTTATGTGAAGCTAGATTCGCAGAAAACTTGCAGTTCAAGGCCCAGTCCACTGTTCAAGTTGCTTACTAGTGTAGCATAGAGTTCTAGGTGGAAGTTCAACTTAACAGTCTCCACTGCAGTACCGGTATATAAAACAGTGTTTTGGAACCAAAGGCAAATTCTGTGTGCCTCTGGGATCTGGTGGGGGATTGCTGGAATTTAGTCTATATTGGGGCAGCCCAATAACTATTTCAGAAATTCCTAATAAATCCTAGAGGCCCACTTAGCCCATTTGTGCAAGGCAAGGGATACTACTAAAGTTTAATCCCACATTGCTAGTTTAGAGGGAGTTGGACCTCCTTATAAGGGAGGCTCCTTCCCCACTTGTATGAGCATGAGAACAAGAGGGGCATCCACGCGCGCTCCTCCTCCGCCGCCCGCCTCGCCACGCCACGCCACGCCACGCCTCGCCTCGTCACGACGCGCCGCGCCACGCCGCGCCCCGGGTTGCGGGAATGAGCCGAGCCGATGTCTAAATTTTTGCCACGCACGACGGGTATACGAACGGTCACACGGGAGCTAAAACGTTTAGGTGTAGTGGAGCGTGAATACGAATGAACGGCGCGCACCTCTTCGCGTGCTGCCTGTTCATTTCGTCTCCCTCCATTGCTTCACCTCCCGCCGCAGCCTGTTCGCCTCCTTCTCTTGCGCCTATAAAAGGGAGGTCGCTCCTCTCAGAGAGACGCACCAGAACTTCTCCTTCCACTCGCCACCGGTTCCATTCCCTGAGCTACCGCTGTCTTCCTCATCCCGGCTTGCGGCGTGCACCGCAGGTCGGGACAGTAGGCCTCCGAAACCGCACTCTTGAGTCTTGTACGGGAGAAGGGTGATAAGGTTTTTGGGGAGCGCTCTGCGCGACTACTTTCATCACGGACGATCCGGTCGCCGACGACTTCTTCCCCGACGTCCACGACCTCCTCGACGACATGGCAGGCGAGGACACCGACCCCAAGTCCAGCGCTTCTGCTGCTGCTGTGCCGTACGTGTTCTTCTCCTTTCTGTTAGAAGTCATACTACAGTTCTTGGCTCTAGTTTCTGTCCTACGTATGTTAGGTTCTATGTCGCATAAGCAACTTCATCTACTGTCTGTTATAGATGTGTTTACTTCAAACTCATATATGCAGACGATGTTTACCTTCTCTCTTATGCATCTTGATCTACTGTCTGCTCTAGAGATGATCGGTTCTAGATTATATATGCAGATGTTATTTACCTTCTCTTTGTCAAATCGCATGACTTGTTTCATCACTGCTATACTAGTCATGCTTTATCTAGTATTTCTGTTAATAAAATTATTCAGTAAATTGCTCATATTTCCAACATGATGCTCTCATGTTTACTCTATCAATCATCGATGTTAGTCCTGATTTGTGTGTGCACTTTGGTTATCTTCCTTGCAGGTTCTTGGGTTCCATGCCGTTATGGCTGCCGGTGATTCAACCGTTTGCCCTTCTGCCCCCTCCCCCCTTGATGCGGCTCCATCCGGGCCTGGGAATATCGTCCGGGTTACAGCCTTACACAGGTGTGTATTGGTCTGATCCATGCTTTTTATTTGCTCTCTGATCCTTCTTCCTTGTATCATTTGGTTTGATGAGATCGAACCTAGCTTGGAACCGATGAGCGGCATGGGGCCGTTGAACTTAGTCGGGCGGCACCTAGGAATAACTAGCATAGCCCGTGCGGCGGCACACCGCACCCGTCGATACGTTGTATCCATATGAAGTGTGTTTACTATTTAAGACAAATGTTATTGGTTTAATATAAGAGAACCCTGTACGTAGAAAGATAAACTGGAAAGAGGCATATTATTGGCATCATGCATGCTGCATGTTGCTAAACAAGGAAAATACACGTTGATACATCTCTAATAAGTTTCATTTATTCTCGACACGCCATTCTATAGGACAAAGGGTATGTTATGATTATAACTTCCGTTAGTTTTGGTTTCATTTCAGTATATGAAGGCACTCATTTTAAAAACCAAGTATATGAAGGCACCATTAGCCGAGGGAGTATCATATCAGTAGTTAACATGATAGAGTTCATAAAGGGGGCAAACAATGTGTACGAACCTATGCTTGAATCAGTAATTTATGACCATATAGACTTCAGCTATACATCATGATAATGTTTGTGTATATTGGAAGTATCAATTTCTATATATACAAAAAAATACCAATAGGTACGCCCATCTGTTGCAGTTCTTTTTTCTGACTGGTGACTAACTTGCATTCATGACGTAACTATTGAAAAACATTTTCTCAGCCTTAGCCAGGCAAAAGTAGAAAAACCCATGATGACGAAAGCATTATTATTTGAAACAACAAAATGCAACCATGTAGACCAGGATACCATCGACCAACAAATGAAGACCCATCAAAGAATGGCATGCAAAAGGTAGTGCAAACGCAGCTATGTGTAGTGTAGATCATGAGGTACATGTGGTTGTTCCATAGAATTTTTAAGAACGTAGTTGTTAATATATGAAAATTATACACGGTTAATATAGTTAAGAACTTTTAGGTACAATAATTACAATAATCTGAACATTGAATAAGGAAGATTGTAAGCCATATGTGATTTTAGTGATAGCACAAAGCTTGCATCTTGGTCGTTCCTTCTCTCCCTTCCCTATTTAACTGTCACGAACAATTGGAAATTTTAACATTTGCATGTAGCATCTGAACTGAACTTCTTGTAGGTAGACCATCTTGTTGTTGTCTATTCTAGATGTGTACGGCAGCAGCAAAAAAATCATAGTAATGTATTACATTACAATACAGTCAGATCTAAGAACCGGTATCCTGCATTGCGTTCTCATCAAAATAGCCGCTTCCTTCCATGATCAAAATCATGTTGCCTATAAACAAACAGTTCAGTTAGTACAACAGCAAATGAGTTCCTGCCTTCCTAGGCAACTATGACGCAAACTTGTTAGGATTGCTTTCATATGCAACTTTGATGTTCCATTCATCTTTGGAACTGCTATAATCTAGTTCTAGTTTGCATCAAATTGCACCAAGCTCTCGTGACAGTTGGACAGCCTATGGAATTCTTCTAGGTTAGATCAACAATAACTTCACGCCATGCACCCTTTGAAGGGAAGAAAACTGACCAAGCTGAAGTTGAAAAGCTACAATGTTTGCCAGTAACGTCTCATGCGATCCAGAGGGGCCCTTGTTTACAAATTTTCTCATCTTCACCCTATAATAAAGTTCTTTCACAGTTATTCCAAATTTTTATTTTCTAAAAAAGAAAGCAAATTGCTTCAAAGGAAAAGAAAAGCAGAAAATATCCAATCGGATTAGTCACTTGGCAATAAAAATATCTTGCCTGGTATGTGGTGGGTGAAGGGATTTCCTGACCAAGTTAAATCGACAACATGGCACCAGCACCTCAAAAAATCGTTTGCATAGTTTTGAGACCCTTGCTCTGGAGCATTACCTCTTATGCTTGCACGACAATCATTCGATCAATGATGAAACAATGGAGCATATATATAGAAGTGTACCATATCAGGTGCATGTAAATGCAAACTAATGGAAAAAAGAAATGTGGATGGTGAAGCATATAAACAATTGCATCCTGGTTCCTGTGAATGGATTAAATATGGATACCCACAACCTCAAGTGTGCACCCAGCCACCCAGGTCAATAGAAGCAAACACGGACACACGCACCCACCACGCAGCACGCACACAAACACACTCAGCGTACTGCACACTGCACCAAGCCATGCATCACACACTGAACACGATACAGCGGCAGCACGCGAGCCGTGCACGCACGCTATGCAGCGGCAGCCCGCGCAAGCGGGAAGCATGCGATGCAGCGCACGGGCTGGTAGGACGCACGACCTAGAGAGCGAGGGTGAGGCAGCCGCCATGCGAGCTCTGTGCTGAAGTTCACATGGAGGGAGGGTGACAGAGAGCTGGAGCGCCTCTTGCGTCGTTTTCGACAAAGCGCCGGCAGCCTGGCGTGCATGAGGTCGACATGGCGAACGCGAGCTAGAGCCGGTTGGATGGGCTCCAGGCGCCGACGGGTTGGGCGAGCTCGAGGTCAAGAACACCGGCCTCGGCGTCGATAAGGCAGAAGCAGTCCCTGGAGTCCAGAGAGCTCAGGTCGTGGGAGGCACCCGTCCGGTTCTCTGCAGTACGCAGCTTCTCGGCGAACGCGGCGTGTAGCCTGTCCTAGCAGTAGACAGCGACCTGAGCGCCACTATGCCCGTGGTACATGGGGACGTGGATTTTTAGAGCATATGCATCCAGGCCCTGCTATCCTAGCTCTCCAATATCGCTTTAAGATCCGTGCGGTACAACTAAGTTTCTATACAAAATTTTCTCTTTTTTGCTTCTCCCACATAAAACATATCTTGAAGTTGGAACCTATGCAGGATGGCAAAGCTTTCTAACTAGAATCTAGGATAAATCTTTCAGATTTTTTTGTCCGACGTAAATACTAAAAATATGATTTTTTAATCAAAAAAACGTATTTTGTATATTTATGTTTGACAAAAAAATCTGTACGATTTATCCTAGATTCTACTCAGAAAGCTTTGTCACGCCGCATAGGTTTGAACTTCTAGATATGTTCTATGTGGGAGAAACAAAAAAGAGAAATGTACTTGCACGGATCTTAAAGCAAAAAATGGATGGCTGAATAGAGAGGGCCTGGGTGCATATGCTCTAAAATATATTTTCGTGGTACATGGCGACGAAGTGTCGCGGGGAGGCGGAATGAGGTCGCTGATATGATAGAAGCGGGGGACGACGGCAATGGCGTCCTCTATCTCCGGGCAACATCCGCAGAAGGACTCGAGAGTCGAGACTCGAGAAGCTCCTGCATGCGCCACCGGGGACCATCGCGGTGTCAGCGGCAACCGTAGACATGACGTGAAGAGGATAGTGGGCGGTCCGGCATCGGAGGAGGCGAAGAAGAGCCCTCGAATCGGTGGAGGCGACGCTCCTGCAGTCGCTGGCGACATAGCAGGTGCTCCCTCAGGAGGACCCTCTTCGTCCGGCCGGCGTCCCAACGATGACGACGTAGCAGGCTATCCGGGTGCACGGCCGTCGCCGCGCGCGTCAACCTCGGCTTGCTGCCGATGACGCCCATCTCCAGCACCGGCAACCGAAACGCCCACAGCCCCACCAATGGCCGACTCCAGGTCGTCGACCGTGACGTCGCTCGCCACGTGCAGTCCGTTCTGCGTCGCGAATCTTCCCCAGCCGGCGATGAAGCGGTAGGCCTCGTTGCAGCTCAGCTTCTTGCAGCCGAGCACGGGCCCGTCATGGCGGTCGTAGGCCTGCACTCGCATGCACGGCTTCTCCTCCGCCGTCAGTGCCTTGTCCAGCGGGAACGGCTAGCCGCGGCGCTAGCTCTCTCTTGCACGGCATGAGCAGCCGGTGCTGCTTCATCACCCGGTTCGTCTTTCGCGCTCCCAGGTCCTGATGTCCCGTAGTGCGGCGTCCACCACGCTAATCGCGTCGAGCGACAGGTCGTCCTTCGTGGCCGAGTCCTGCTTAGAAACACGCGGTCGACCAGAGACGACACTTCTTGCTTGCAGAAGATTAGACCGGCGGAAGGCGACATGAGGCCGGAGAGCGATCTGCAGCAGGAACACGGCCATGGCCGTTGCGCACGTGATTGATGAAGGCTGCCTGTATTCCAGGAGGATGACCCTGCCGGCCTCGACCAGAACGCATGACGCTAGGAGGAACCATCAACGAAAATGAGTAAGCAACACAAAGCGTGATGGATGAAACAGCTGATGGGAAGGCCTATATTTATAGGAGATCCGTTAGAATGGAAAACCCAATCGAACACATCAGCCTGGACGCGAGACGACCAGAACAGCCGATCTAAGCGGCAACCGCCTATATACATCCAACGCCAACGGCGCACGTGTAATGAATCGAAGCCAAACTGTAATCAGCTGCTGTCGTGGCAGCCTTCCAGTATAATAGCAGAACACACGGAAAAAAGGAGCTGATCTGCCGACTCAAACGCGCGGCACGTAGGCACACGCATGCATGCAGGAGAAAGAAAATGAGGAGGAAAAAAAAAACAAATCTGCAGTCAACGGACGGGCATACACGGAACTGAATGACGAAAAGTCTGGTATACACACATGCAGCCCAATAGGAACTGAAGGATCGGGCAGACATGCACATCAAATTGAAAACCTGCTAGAGACACCCAATAACGTACCTGCTCATATCCCCCCGTAAATAACGTGTCACTACCTCATTGGCCTAGTTTTCACTGCAAGAAAAAGTCGAAAAAACAGGAAAAAAGAAACCTGGTCAGGTTTAGTATATGAATAATTTGTTCGTTCAATAAGGCTGTGGTTTCCGGGCAAGGGTCATATCCACAAGCACAACCACCTCGTTGGGAATGAGATGTGGTTAGTTTTTTTTTTTCAAAACGGAGGCAAAAATTTTGCCTCATCCATTAATTAAGCAGAAGAGAATTGCCCAGTTAATTAGTGGAAAACCGGGCAAAAATCAATACATCAAGGGCCAAGCCTACACTCGTCGACAACATGCCGAAATACAACAAGCCAGCCATCCACCACAGCAGGAAAGAAGAATCCGTGACTACTATGAGAGGAGCAGTCACGGGACTCTCCGGCAGAAATGAACGACATGCACACCACATGACCTGCGCCCAAATGCATAAACATGTCAATGGCCAACATCGAAGGCAACCTCGTCGCCCACACGACACGAAGCCGGATCCCTCGAAGTTTTGGGGTTTTTTGGTTCGTACTCTACTTTGGTAGGATGAGGGTGGACGGTGGTTAAAAAAAGTGATGACTCTGTTTGCTGTAAGTGGCGAGATTTCCACCCTATGCTGCTATGCATGTCTTTCGAGTAACACACATTGTATTTCACAAGTCCAAAACAAAACTACTCCCTCCGTCTCCATAATGGTCTCCATAATGGTCTTTATAATGTAAGACATTTTTTGATACTACACTAAAATAAAAAAGAAACGTCTTACATTATGAGACGGAGGGAGTATGTCATAACAATAGTTTCCAAAAATGTACATGTTCATATGATACCAACAATAATTTTGGAAATTTCGCAAGCTCATATGGAGCCAGCAATAGCTTCAAAGGTTGGTTGGTCCATTTCCTTTTGCTAATGACAGCGCACTCCCAATCGCACAAGCATCAATCAGCCACAGCAGTACGGAGGTCGGAGGAGCACGTCTGGGCTGCACTGCGACTTCCTAAAGAGCTCCGTGTCTTCAATTAATTAAACTTGCGCTGGAATGGTGGCCAACTAGCTACGTCATGTGGCGCATGCTAATTGGTCACAGTGAAAAAGCTTTTTTAAATGGTAGGGAAACTTTTTTTAGAAAAGTTTTTCTAGGCTTTTTCTTTTTCTTTAAAGATGGCTGTGATGTAAAAGTATAGCTTCCTCTCAAACGGCCCGTAATGACGGGCCCCAACCACTAGTAAGATGCACGGTACGGCAAATCATCAGCTCCTTCGGCCGCCCCTTGCATCCCCCCCCCCCCTCCAATATTGGGCCAAAGTCATTGTTTTGATTCATGTTTCACCCGAAAAAATGCGCCCCTCTTTGTAAATTTCCGCCGCTCCTTCCTTCTTAATGAATCAGCAACACTTTCCTTGGTTCTCTAAAGGGAAAATAGTTGCTTGTACATACTTCCATTGGTGCATCCCCAACACTGGCTGGTTTTTAGGACGTAAGGACAGAGAGAAATCGTTTTTAGAAAACTTTCAATCTATTCATCTTTAATCATGGCAATACAACGAATATTAGAAATAAAAAAATCATCCATATTCATAGACCACTAAGCAACGACTACAAGCATTGAAGCAAGTGGAAGACGCACAGTCGCCATCGCCCCTCCCTCGCCGATGCCAGGTAGAACTTGTTATAGCAGACAATTAGGAAGTCGTCGTGCTAAGACCCCAGAGGACCAGCGCACCAGAACAATAATGGTCGCCGTTGAAGAGTAGCATAGATAGAAATGATTCAATGTGAAGACAAACGTAGACGAACTTCGACCAGATCCGAGCAAATCCACCAAAGACAAATTCGCCGGAGACACACCTCCATGCAGCCACTGAAGACGCTAGACACATCATCAGGACGGGGTAGGTGCGGAAAACCTTATCCCATCTTCAGGGGACCGCCGTTGTCTCGTTTTCCTGAGCAGGATACAAACCCTAACAAAATTCGAAGGAACATCTTAAAACAAAGCTCTCTCGCCTGCAAGGGTCGTGATCCAGCGCGCCGCCGTGGCCCTAAGGCCACCGAAAACGAGACGGATTGTCGGCGACGCTGGCGGGAGGCAAGGGAACCCTAGTCTTTTCTCGAGGAGGAGGCAGCTGTGTATAGCGAGAGAAAACATTTTGGGTAGCACATATAACCTAAAGTAGTTGTCTTGATCCGGTACTTTTCGGTGGATGGGCTCAACTGCCGTTTTAATAATCGGCTACCCCCCCCCCCCTCCTAGAGGGATAGCCCTTGAATCAAACACGCTGGGC
>NC_041385.1:825265751-825267346 GCF_002162155.2 Triticum dicoccoides
ATCACGTGAGATGGAGTAGTTTTCAATGGTGAACATCGTTATGTTGATCATATCTACTATATGATTCACGCTCGACCTTTCGGTCTCCGTGTTCCGAGGCCATATCTGCATATGCTAGGCTCGTCAAGTTTAACCTGAGTATTCTGCGTGTGCAAAAACTGGCTTGCACCCGTTGTAGATGGACGTAGAGCTTATCACACCCGATCATCACGTGGTGTCTGGGCACGACGAACTTTGGCAACGGTGCATACTCAGGGAGAACACTTCTTGATAATTTAATGAGAGATCATCTTATAATGCTACCGTCAATCAAAGCAAGATAAGATGCATAAAAAGATAAACATCACATGCAATCAATATAAGTGATATGATATGGCCATCATCATCTCGTGCTTGTGATCTCCATCTCTGAAGCACCGTCATGATCACCATCGTCACCGGCGCAACACCTTGATCTCCATCGTAGCATCGTTGTCGTCTCGCCAATCTTATGCTTTCACGACTATCACTACCGTTTAGTAATAAAGTTAAGCATTACATCGCGATTGCATTGCATACAATAAAGCGACAACCATACGGCTCCTGCCAGTTGCCGATAACTTGGTTACAAAACATGATCATCTCATACAATAAAATTCAGCATCATGCCTTGACCATATCACATCACAACATGCCCTGCAAAAACAAGTTAGACGTCCTCTACTTTGTTTTTGCAATTTTTTTTACGTGGCTGCTACGGGCTTAAGTAAGAACCAATCTCACCTACGCATCAAAACCACAACGATAGTTTGTCAAATAGACTCCGTTTTAACCTTCGCAAGGACCGGGCGTAGCCATACATGGTTCAACTAAAGTTGGAGAGACAGTCGCCCGCAAGCCATCTCTGTGCAAAGCACGTCGAGGGAACCGGTCTCGCGTAAGCGTACGCGTAAGGTTGGTCTGGGTCGTCTCGTCCAACAATACCGCCGAACCAAAATATAACATGCTGGTAGGCAGTATGACTTGTATCGTCCACAACTCACTTGTGTTCTACTCGTGCATATAACATCAACATTAATAACCAGGCTCTGATACCACTGTTGGGTTTCGTAGTAATTTCAAAAAATTTCCTACGCGCACACAGGATCATGTGATGCATAGCAACGAGAGGAGAGTATTGTCTACGTACCCAACGCAGACCGACTGCGGAAGCGATGACACGACGTAGAGGAAGTAGTCGTACGTCTTCACGATCCAACCGATCAAGCACCGAAACTACGGCACCTCCGAGTTCGAGCACACGTTCAGCTCGATGACGATCCCCGGACTCCGATCCAGCAAAGTGTCGGGGAAGAGTTTCGTCAGCACGGCGGCGTGGTGACGATCTTGATGAACTACAGCAGCAGGGCTTCGCCTAAACTCCGCTACAGTATTATCGAGGAATATGGTGGCAGGGGGCACCGCACACGGCTAAGGAATCGATCACGTGGATCAACTTGTGTCAACTTGTGTGTTTAGAGGTGCCCCTGCCTCCGTATATAAAGGAGCCAAGGGGGGAGGAGGCGCCGGCCAGGAGGAGGTGGCGCAGGAGGAGTCCTACTCCTACCGGGAGTAGG
>NC_041385.1:825267356-825287013 GCF_002162155.2 Triticum dicoccoides
ACTAGGATTCCCAAGGGGGAAAGAGGGAGAGGGGTGGCCGGCCACCTCTCCTAGTCCTAATAGGACTAGGGGAAGGGGGGAGGCGCGCAGCCCCCTTGGGGTGCCCCTTTCTCCTTTTCCACTAAGGCCCATGATGGCCCATATGGCTCCCGGGGGGTTCCGGTAACCTCCCGGTAACCCGGTAAAATCCCGATTTCACCCGGAACACTTCCGATGTCCAAACATAGACTTCCAATATATCAATCTTTATGTCTCGACCATTTCGAGACTCCTCGTCATGTCCGTGATCACATCCGGGACTCCGAACAACCTTCGGTACATCAAAATGCATAAACTCATAATATAACTGTCATCGTAACCTTAAGCGTGCGGACCCTACGGGTTCGAGAACAATGTAGACATGACCGAGACACGTCTCCGGTCAATAACCAATAGCGGGACCTGGATGCCCATATTGGCTCCTACATATTCTACGAAGATCTTTATCGGTCAGACCGCATAACAACATACGTTGTTCCCTTTGTCATCGGTATGTTACTTGCCCGAGATTCGATCGTCGGTATTCAATACCTAGTTCAATCTCGTTACCGGCAAGTCTCTTTACTCGTTCCGTAATACATCATCTCACAAATAACATATTAGTTGTAATGCTTGCAAGGCTTTATGTGATGTGTATTACCGAGAGGGCCCAGAGATACCTCTCCGACAATCGGAGTGACAAATCCTAATCTCGAAATACGCCAACCCAACATCGACCATTGGAGACACCTGTAGTACTCCTTTATAATCACCCAGTTACGTTGTGACGTTTGGTAGTACCCAAAGTGTTCCTCCGGTAAACGGGAGTTGCATAATCTCATAGTCATAGGAACATGTATAAGTCATGAAGAAAGCAATAGCAACATACTAAACGATCGGGTGCTAAGCTAATGGAATGGGTCATGTCAATCAGATCATTCTACTAATGATGTGACCTCGTTAATCAAATAACAACTCATTGTTCATGGTTAGGAAACATAACCATCTTTGATTAACGAGCTAGTCAAGTAGAGGCATACTAGTGACACTCTGTTTGTCTATGTATTCACACATGTATTATGTTTCCGGTAAATACAATTCTAGCATGAATAATAAACATTTATCATGATTATAAGGAAATAAATAATAACTTTATTATTGCCTCTAGGGCATATTTCCTTCACCCCCCCCCGCCGCCCCCAAGAGGGATAGCCCTTGAATCAAACACGCAGCGTGTAGTTTTGATACTAGTATATAATATCTGTAATGCATAATATCGTATATTAGTATCTAAGAGTAAGTACAATAGTGGGCTATAAGACTGCTTACATGACACTTTGCCTATGTGCAGAAGAAAGACATGAAAAAAGTGGAGGAGTTTGCTCTTATGTAAGAGCACGTCTCTACGCGTGCTCCAAGTTAAAAACATTTAATGAGAGGAAAGAGATAGAGAAAATGTTGTAATCTTAAAGTCAACCTCATAGTCGGCACTATTGGAGCAAGTACAATAGGATGACATAGACGGATTGTAAGACTTTAAATATTACATATTTGATGAGTTGACGGAGAAAGAAAAAAAGCGGGCTACTCACTAACAGCCGGCTGTAGCACGTGCTCCTAGACACTCTGTGAGAGAGGGCGGTGAGCCATGTATCAACAAAGTAGTACAAATTTATATGCATCTTTGTACTTGCCGGCTATAAGGTTGACTATACATGACATGACAAAATCATATAGCTAGCAGATGGCTATACTATTAACCATGCTCTTATATGAGCAATTAATAATGCTAATTCTTGATGTAATCTTATAGCCACCCTCATAGCCAGCACTATTGTATGAGTAATTTATTATGCTAATTCTTGATGACATGGCACCTCATATAGTCAGCAGCTGGTTATACTATTGACCATGCTCTAAGATGACCTATTAGTTAACATGCAAGACACATACTAGTATACCATTTATTGCGAGTAGGTATCATGATATGATACTTAATCTTTTTTTATTAAATTTTATGACATCTCATCAGAATTTCTTAGTTGGCATGCATGATACTAGCGGTCATTCGCAGCCTGAATAGATTAGTAACCATTTTCTTAGTCAAAATACGCCCCGCCACCCCTACAAGTATCCCTCGTCATCCATCCTTGCCACCCTACCTCCTCTTCCCACCTTTTTTTGGGAAGTGTTTGGGGACGGTGCGCCGGCCGAAACGCTCGGCCGGTCGCTTCCTTTTTCGCGCGCGGCAGGTACAGGGTGTGGGCCTCGTGCGACAGCTGGCCCATCTGCTCGCCCGACCCCTCCCGATCCCCTTCTCTCGCTCATCGCTCATCTTCTTCCTCTCGATCCCCCTCCCTCTCTCAGCCGCTCCTCGTCTTCCGCCTCGTTCAGATCCCGCTGCCGGCTAGCTCCAATCCATGTGAGTCTCCGTCTCCAACATGTGCGCCCATAAACACTTCTTCCACTGCTCCGGCTTGCAGATTCCTTCCGCCCCGACGAGCCGGACTTGGGAAGCTTCCATGGACATGCCATCCACGAGCTGCAGCACACAGTTTTCGTACGCTGGAACCGTCCATTGGAGATGCTACAACCACGGCAACGCGATCTCCTCTCCCCACCGCTGCACCATGTCCTCCCAAAGCAAGCCTGGAAGCATTTTTTTTCTTGCTCCTCCATTGATGCTGCAACCGACTACCAAAAAAGCTACAACCCTTTGATCGAAAGCTTCAACCTGCGGCATATAAAGTTTCAACCAGACACCATGCACCGAAAAAAGCTACATTCATTCATATGAAAGCTGCAACCGTAGTTTGAAAAAGCTTCAACATGCTTCTGTAGACAGCTTCGACCGGCTGAAAGCTTCGACCCCCGAAGAAAAGCTGCAACCCCCCGTTGAAGGTGCTCGAACCGTTGTGCAGAAAAGTTGCAACTTGTAACCCCCCAAGTGAACGACGGCGATGGGAAGCAAATTAATCAGGCAACCAACGACAAGAACTTTGCTGGAAACGGCCGAGGTTTTTGCTACAACCGTCGCCAAATTTTGCTACTACCAACAACGGAATTTGCTACATCTATCACTGTGGAGCTGCGACGTACTACGCGGTGTCTTTTTTTGTTGCAACCGTCCTCGGTTTTTGCTACTAACGGCGTGGGATTTTGCTACATCCATCCATGGCGGAGTCGCGAGCAGCAACGGCGGCGACGACGAAGAATTGCTACAACCATTTATTCTTTTTTGCTACTACTGGCACCGGAGTTGCCATGGCCGATAAGCGCGGCCGCCAAAGGATGCGACATCGAGCACGAGGCCTAGAACGAGGGCGGGCGGCCAAGGAAACGGCGGCGAGCGCGGGTTGCCGGCAAGCACAAGGACGAGGATGAACAAGGGTGGCGCGAGTGGGGACCGGCGACGAGGACCGCCGGCGAGGATGGGGACCGGCGACGAGCGCGTGTGGCGCCATGGCCGGGGTGACGAGCGCGCATGGCGCCATGGCTGGGGCGACGAGCTCCACAGGCGGCCAGGGCGACGAGCACGGGAGGTGCCAAGGCAGCAAGTGCGGGCTTCGTGGTTGCGCATCCATGGCGGCCTTGACTGGCTCGCTCCTTTCTCTGTGTGTTGGAGACGGGGATAAGGTAAGGAAAAAAATAGAATATGAGTTGTAATCTGACGGTCTAGTGCAGCCAGATCGGGCGGTTGGGGGCAGACCGGCCGAAACTTTCGGCCGGCGCACCGGCACCCAGTGCTGGCCTTTTTTTTTGGGGGAAGCAAAGTTTTATTGCTTACGTGTGCGTAGGCATATCACCCATAGCACACAGCCAGCCACAATGGGCGGAACATCGGACTCCCAGCGTGTCGTGTCCTCTTCCCACCTTGCCATCCATACTTGCGAGATAATGGCACAGGCCGGGAAAATAATCCTATAAGACCCGGGTTGTACGTGCTCAAGGTGAGACCCTCCTCCCCGTGCGACACCTGGCAAACCGAATCTCAAAGCACCAGTTCCTTTCGTTCCCCATTACCAAATCTTGTTCAGCTACCCGACGCTCCCAAACTCCAGCGCAGTGTGATCCGCCCCGGCTGCTCGCTGTCGACGCCGCCGCTGGTGCGCTCCTCAGCCGCCAGTGTGCGGCTGCTCGCCGTCGCTGCCGTCGCCGCTGTGATCCGCCCCGGCTACTTGTCGTCGTCGTCGTCGTCGCCACCGCCGGCGGCGGTGTGCTCCTGGAAGCAAAGCGCAACTCCGCATCCTTGTTTGTTGGCGCCCCAGCTACCTTGCGACGTTCGTTGGCTGCCCAGCTCTTGGCACGGCTGCAGCTGCTTGTCCCCGTCGGCGTGAAGGAGCTTTGGACAGTGGAGGTTCTGGTGGAGAGGCTGTTGTGTTGTGTATGTCCTAGATCCAGTGCCTCGCGGTGGTCGTCTCGCTGCATCACCTTGCTGCGCGCCTGCGCCGTCGACGGCGAGGTGGAGAACTAGAGATGGTGCTCTGCTCGTGAGAATCAGGGTGGTTTGGAAGTTGGGAACGAAGCTTTGAGATTCGGTTTGCCAGGTGTCGCACGGGGAAGAGGGTCTCCAGCTTGAGCACGTACGACCCGGGTCTTATAGGTATTTGCCGTGGTTAGGCTAACGAATGAGCCGTGTGCCCGTGCCCTTCGTTCACAACAGTCATGAAATTTTTTTCGACAAAGATAATAGTCATGGAATGATCATCTTAGGCAATCCTTCTGTCAAAGAAAAAAAATGCAGTTCTTATGAAGAAAAGTGCAGTTGAATTTTCATCTTTACATCAGCAGTCAGGACCTTCGTTTCAGCCTTTCATTACTATTGTCTGCTTGGTGGCTCGGTATGTGATTTATGGTCTTGTATCGCCGGTACTCCTACTACACAATGCAAAAGTATGCTTTTGACTTGTTGGTATTGTTATGTTTGTACGGGGAAGTAGTACAAATTAGAGAAAAATATGTTTTTCGCCCCTCATGTTCCTTAAAAGTATATATTTGGTCCCTCAAGAATTTTGGTAGACATTTGATCCTTCAATTCTCAAAACGGGAGAAGTTTCGTCCTAATTCTGGTTTTTTAGGAAAACTGGCCATGTGGAGCAGTTTTCTCTCCCCCACTCGCCATGTAGATGTCGGTTATCTCTCTCTTCAGTGAAAATAGACGTCAGTTATCTCTCCCTTCCTCACATCTCTCTCTGCCCAATGCCTCCTGTGACTACATTCCAACTGCGTCGTTGTCGCCTGTGTTCGCCGCCGTCGCCGGAGGCGCGCGCCTGCTAGACCTCGTCCCGTGGTAGCCCCTGCTCCGCCGCCACAAGCTGCATCAACAAAGGGGAGGATCGAGGCATGGTGTATAGTGGGAGAGGAGGTGCTTATGCACGCGGTGGAGGTGGTGAGGAGGACGGTGAGCGGTGGCATTGAATCCGGCAACCCCAGGCGACGGGCGCGATAGTGGAGGTGCTCCATACCGGACCCCGTGGACGGCTGGGGAGGTAGGCGGTGGGGATGACCGGCGACCTCGAGATCGAGGAGGAGCACTGGGTGCCCCGCGACTGTAAAATCGTTTTCTCGAATCACCTGATGTGCCCGATGACGGTCAGATCTTGAAGGAGCCCGGACGGCTAGTAGGCGGTGGTGGTCGTGTATGTGGCCGCTGGCGAGCCCACGTCGGAGGAGAGGGAGAAGTAAGTGCAACTCCATCTCTTCGGACGACTAGGCGGGGGAAGGGAGTTCACTATGACTGCAACGTGTCAATATGGGTCCAACACCATGCCATGTCAGCGGGGAAACCGCCTTAGCTCTGGTTTTGGACTAACCATGTCCAGTTTGAAAACATGAGGGGTGAAATGTAGCCCAAAATAATTTTAGGGATCAAATGTCTACTTCTTGTAAACTTGAAGGACCAAAAACATACTCCCTCCGTAAAGAAATATAAGAGTTAGAACACTATACTTTTCTCTACAAATTACGGGAGTAAATTTGAGGCTCTCCTATTTTATTTTATTTTAGTAAATTGGTTTTTCACTGTGGTTTTGTTGAAGTGGCGGCGAGGCGCAATGCTGCATTCCCATCTCACTTTGCCGCTCAGGATTAGCGTGCTCCCGATGCACATGTCGACCGCCTCTACGTTCCTCAAATTGGTGTTTGTTAGGGCATCTCCAGCCGCGCCCCCAAGAAGGCCTCCCCAGACGATTTTTTCGCGCCGGCGCCGAAAAAACGGCCCAGTCGCACCCCCAGGACGCCGAAAATCGCCGGTTCGGACCTTTTTTTCGCCCGGCAGTCACAGGCCGAATCCGGCGCGCTAGCGAGCCATTCGGGGCTCCGGCGCTAGGGAACAGCACGCCTGGCCGACACCGACAGGGGAAAAGTCAAGTTTTTCTTCCCCCGACTCGCCTCGCACCCCCCGCGCCCTCGGCCACTACTAGCTGTATCCCGGTGACGGGCGACGGCCTACTCCGCTAGATAGCCATTCCCCACCAGAAAATAGCAGCGCTTCGCCGCGGCAGCCCTCCCGCTGTTGGAAATATGCCCTAGAGGCAATAATAAATTGGTTATTATTATATTTCCTTGTTCATGATAATCGTTTATTATCCATGCTATAATTGTATTGATAGGAAACTCAGATACATGTGTGGATACATAGACAACACCATGTCCCTAGTAAGCCTCTAGTTGACTAGCTCGTTGATCAATAGATGGTTACGGTTTCCTGACCATGGACATTGGATGTCGTTGATAACGGGATCACATCATTAGGAGAATGATGTGATGGACAAGACCCAATCCTAAGCCTAGCACAAAGATCGTGTAGTTCATATGCTAAAGCTTTTCTAATATCAAGTATCATTTCCTTAGACCATGAGATTGTGCAACTCCCGGATACCGTAGGAATGCTTTGGGTGTACCAAACGTCACAACGTAACTGGGTGGCTATAAAGGTGCACTACAGGTATCTCCGAAAGTGTCTGTTGGGTTGGCACGAATCGAGACTGGGATTTGTCACTCCGTGTGACGGAGAGGTATCTCTGGGCCCACTCGGTAAGACATCATCATAATGTGCACAATGTGACCAAGGGGTTGATCACGGGATGATGTGTTACGGAACGAGTAAAGAGACTTGCCGGTAACGAGATTGAACAAGGTATCGGTATACCGACGATCGAATCTCGGGCAAGTACAATACCGTTAGACAAAGGGAATTGTATACGGGATTGATTGAGTCCTTGACATCGCGGTTCATCCGATGAGATCATCGTGGAACATGTGGGAGCCAACATGGGTATCCAGATCCCGCTGTTGGTTATTGACCGGAGAACGTCTCGGTCATGTCTACATGTCTCCCGAACCCGTAGGGTCTACACACTTAAGGTTCGATGACGCTAGGGTTATAAAGGAAGTTTGTATGTGGTTACCGAATGTTGTTCGGAGTCCCGGATGAGATCCCGGACGTCACGAGGAGTTTCAGAATGGTCCGGAGGTAAATATTTATATATGGGAAGTCCTGTTTTGGTCACCGGAAAAATTTCGTGTTTTATCGGTAACGTACCGGGACCACCGGGAGGGTCCCGGGGGTCCACCAAGTGGGGCCACCGGCCCCAGAGGGCTGCATGGGCCAAGTGTGGGAGGGTACCAGCCCCAGGTGGGCTGGTGCGCCCCCCCCCCACCAAGGCCCAAGGCGCCTAGGGTTTGGGGAGGGGGTGCTTCCACCTAACTTGGGGGGCAAGTTTCCCCCCTCTCCCCCCTTGGCCGCCACCCTTAGATGGGATTGGGGCTGCCGCACCCCTTGGGGTGGAAACCCTAGAGGGGGCGCACCCCCCTCCCTCTCCCCTATATATAGTGGAGGTCTTGAGGGCTGCCAATACATGAGTTTTGACCTCTCCCTGGCGCAGCCCTCCTCCTCTCCCAAGTACTCCTCTTCTCCCGCGGTGCTTGGCGAAGCCCTGCAGGATTGCCACGCTCCTCCATCACCACCACGCCGTTGTGCTGCTGCTGGATGGAGTCTTCCTCAACATCTCCCTCTCTCCTTGCTGGATCAAGGTGTGGGAGACGTCACCGGGCTGTACGTGTGTTGAACGCGGAGGTGCCGTCCGTTCGGCACTAGGATCTCCGGTGATTTGGATCACGACGAGTACGACTCCTTCAACCCCGTTCTCTTGAACGCTTCCGCTTAGCGATCTACAAGGGTATGTAGATGCAATCTCCTTCCCTCGTAGCTGATTTCTCCATAGATAGATCTTGGTGACACGTAGGAAAATTTTGAATTTCTGCTACGTTCCCCAACAGTGGCATCATGAGCTAGGTCTATTGCGTAGATTCTTTGCACGAGTAGAACACAAAGTAGTTGTGGGCGTTGATTTTGTTCAATATGCTTACCGTTACTAGTCCAATCTTGTTTCGACGGTATTGTGGGATGAAGCGGCCCGGACCGACCTTACACGTACACTTACGTGAGACAGGTTCCACCGATTGACATGCACTTGGTGCATAAGGTGGCTAGCGGGTGCCAGTCTCTCCCACTTTAGTCGGAACGGATTCGATGAAAAGGGTCCTTATGAAGGATAAATAGCAATTGACATATCACGTTGTGGTTTTTGCGTAGGTAAGAAACGTTCTTGCTAGAAACCCATAGCAGCCATGTAAAACATGCAAACAACAATTAGAGGACGTCTAACTTGTTTTTGCAGGGTATGCTATGTGATGTGATATGGCCAAGAAGAATGTGATGAATGATATGTGATGTATGAGATTGATCATGTTCTTGTAATAGGAATCACGACTTGCATGTCGATGAGTATGACAACCGGCAGGAGCCATAGGAGTTGTCTTTATTTATTGTATGACCTGCGTGTCATTGAACAACGCCATGTAATTACTTTACTTTATTGCTAACCGATAGCCATAGTAGTAGAAGTAATAAGTTGGCGAGACAACTTCATGGAGACACGATGATGGAGATCATGGTGTCATGCCGGTGACGATGATGATCATGGAGCCCCGAAGATGGAGATCAAAAGGAGCAAAATGATATTGGCCATATCATGTCACTTTTTGATTGCATGTGATGTTTATCATGTTTATGCATCTTATTTGCTTAGAACGACGGTAGTAAATAAGATGATCCCTCATTAAAATTTCAAGAAAGTGTTCCCCCTAACTGTGCACCATTGCGAAAGTTCGTCGTTTCGAAGCACCACGTGATGATCGGGTGTGATAGATTCTTACGTTCACATACAACGGGTGTAAGCCAGATTTACACACGCGAAACACTTAGGTTGACTTGACGAGCCTAGCATGTACAGACATGGCCTCGGAACACAAGAGACCGAAAGGTCGAGCATGAGTCGTATGGTGGATACGATCAACATGAAGATGTTCACCGATGATGACTAGTCCGTCTCACGTGATGATCGGACACGGCCTAGTTGACTTGGATCATGTAATCACTTAGATGACTAGAGGGATGTCTATCTGAGTGGGAGTTCATAAGATGAACTTAATTATCCTGAACATAGTCAAAAGATCTTTGCAAATTATGTCGTAAGCTCGCGCTTTAGTTCCACTGTTTAGATATGTTCCTAGAGAAAATATAGTTGAAAGTTGATAGTAGCGATTATGCGGACAGTAGAAAGCTTATGTCCTTAATGCACTGCTCAGTGTGCTGAACCCCAAACGTCGTTTGTGGATGTTGCGAACATCAGACATACACATTTTGATAACTACGTGATAGTTCAGTTAAATGGTTTAGAATTGAGGCACCAAAGACGTTTTCGAAACGTCTCGGAACATATGAGATGTTTCGAGGGCTGAAATTGAGATTTCAGGCTCGTGCCCACGTCAAGAGGTATGAGACCTCCGATGATTTTCTTAGCCTGCAAACTAAGGGAGAAAAGCTCAATCGTTGAGCTTGTGCTCAGATTGTCTGAGTGCAACAATCGCTTGAATCAAGTGGGAGTTGATCTTCCAGATGAGATAGTGATGTTTCTCCAAAGTCATTGCCACCAAGCTGCTAGAGCTTCGTGATGAGCTATAACATATCAGGGATAGATATGATGATCCTTGAGGTATTCGCGATGTTTGACACCGCGAAAGTAGAAATCAAGAAGGAGCATCAATTGTTGATGGTTAGTGAAACCACTAGTTTCAAGAAGGGCAAGGGCAAGAAGGGATACTTCATGAAATGGCAAATCAGCTGCTGCTCTAGTGAAGAAACCCAAGGTTGAACCCAAACCCGAGACTAAGTGCTTCTGTAATAAGGGGAACCACCACTGGAGCAGAATTACCCTAGATACTTGGTAGATGAGAAGGCTGGCAAGGTCGATAGAAGTATATTAGATATATATTATGTTAATGTGTACTTTACTAGTACTCCTAGTAGCACCAGGGTATTAGATACCGGTTCGGTTGCTAAGTGTTAGTAACTCGAAATAAAAGCTACGGAATAAACGGAGACTAGCTAAAGGTGAGCTGACGATATGTGTTGGAAGTGTTTCCAAGGTTGATGTGATCAAGCATCGCACGCTCCCTCTACCATCGAGATTTGGTGTTTGCGTTGAGAATAGACATGATTGGATTATGTCTATCGCAATACGGTTATTCATTTAAGGAGAATAATGGTTACTCTATTTATTTGAATAATACCTTCAATGGTCTTGCACCTAAAGGAATGGTTTATTGAATCTTGATCGTAGTGATACACATTTTCATGCCAAAAGGATATAAGATAGTAATGATAGTACCACTTACTTGTGGCACTGCCATGTAAGTCATATTGGTGTAAAACGCATGAAGAAGCTCCATGTTGATGGATCTTTGGACTCACTCGTTTTGAAAAGTTTGAGACATGCGAACCATGTCTATTGGTGTATACGCATGAAGAAACTCCATGCAGATGGACCGTTTGGACTCACTTGATTTTGAATCACTTGAGATATGCAAATCATACCACATGGGCAAGATGACTGAAAAGCCTCGTTTTCAGTAAGATGGAACAAGATAGCAACTTGTTGGAAGTAACACATTTTGATGTGTGCAGTCCAATGAGTGCTGAGGCATGCAGTGAATATCGTTATATTCTTACTTCACAGATGATTCGAGTAGATGTAGAGTATATTTACTTGATGAAACACAAGTCTGAATTATTGAATGGTTCAAGTAATTTCAGAGTGAAGTTGAAGATCATCGTGACAAGAGGATGAAATGTCTATGATAAGATCATAGAGATGAGTATCTGAGTTACGAGCTTTGGCACGCAATTAAGACATTGTGGAAATTGTTTCACAATTAATACCGCCTGGAACACCATAGTTTGATGGTGTGTCCGAACATCATAGTTGCACCCTATTGGATATGGTGCGTACCATGATGTCTCTTATCGAATTACCACTCTCGTTTATGGGTTAGGCATTAGAGACAACCACATTCACTTTAAATAGGGCTCCACGTAATTCCGTTGAGATGACACCGTATGAACTATGGTTTAGAGAAACCTAAGCTGTCATTTCTTAAAGGTTTGGGGCTGCGACGCTTATGTGAAAAAGTTTCAGGTTGATAAGCTCGAACCCAAAGCGGATAAAATGCATCTTCATAGGACACCCAAAACAGTTGGGTATACCTCCTAATTCAGATCCGAAAGCAATAGGGATTGTTTCTTGAATCGGGTCCTTTCTCGAGGAAAAGTTTGTCTCGAAAAGTTGAGTGGGAGGATGGTGGAGACTTGATATGGTTATTGAACCGTCACTACAACTAGTGTGTAGCAGGGCACAGGAAGTAGTTCCTGTGGCACCTACACCAATTGAAGTAGAAGCTTATGATAGTGATCATGAAACTTCAGATCAAGTCACTACCGTACCTCATAGGGTGACAAGGATGCGTACTGCTCCAGAGTGGTACAGTAATCTTGTCTTGAAGGTCATGTTGCTAGACAACAATGAACCTACGAGCTATGGAGAAGCAACGGTGGGCCCAAATTCCGACAAATGGTTAGAAGCCATGAAATCCGAGATAGGATCCATGTATCAGAACAAAGCATGGACTTTGGTGGACTTGCCCGATGATCGGCAAGCCATTGAGATAAATGGATCTTTAAGAAGAAGACGGGCGTGGACGGTGATGTCACCGTCTGTGAAGCTCGACTTGTGGCGAAGAGTTTTTTCACAAGTTCAAGGAGTTAACTACGATGAGATTTCCTCATCCGTAGCGATGCTTAAGTCCGTCGGAATCATGTTAGCATTAGCTGCATTTATGAAATCTGGCAGATGGATGTCAAAACGAGTTTCCTTACCAGTTTTCGTAAGGAAAGGTTGTATGTGATACAATCAAAAAGTTTTTGTCGATCCTAAGGATGCTAAAAGGTATGCTGGCTCCAGCGATCCTTCTAAGAACTGGAGTAAGCATCTCGGAGTTGGAATATGTACTTTGATAAGATGATCAAAGATTTTGGGTTTATACAAATTTATGAGAAACTTGTATTTCCAAAGAAGTGAGTGGGAGCACTATAGAATTTCTGATGAGTATATGTTGTTAACATATTATTGATCAGAAATGATGTAGAATTTTCTGTAAAGCATATAGGGTTATTTGAAAAGTGTTTTTCAAGTGAAAACCTGGTTTAAGCTACTTCAACATTGAGCATCAAGATCTATGAGGATAGATCAAAAACTACTTAATGGTACTTTCAAATGAGCATATACCTTGACATGATCTTGAAGGTGTTCAAGATGGATCAGTCAAAGAAGGAGTTCTTGCCTGAGATGTAAGGTATGAAGTCAAGACTTAAAGCTCGACCATGGCAGAAAAGAGAGAAAGGACGAAGGTCATCCCCTATGTTTCGGACGTAGGCTCTATAGTATGCTATGCTGTGTACGCACTGGAAGTGTGCCTTTCCATGAGTCAGTCAAGGGGTACAAGAATGATCCAGGAATGGATCGTTGGACAGCGGTCAAAATTGTCCTTGGAGTAAATAAGGACATGTTTCTCGATTATGGAGGTGATAAAGAGTTCGGCGTAAAGGGTTACGTCGATGCAAGCTTTAACACCTATCCGAATGACTCTGAGTAGCAAACCAGATACGTATAGTGGAGCAACCATTTGGAATAGCTTCAAGTGGAGCATGGAAGCAGCATTTACAATATAACCTAGAGATTTGCGAAGTACATACATATCTGAATGTTGCAGACCCGTTGACTAAAACCTCTCTTACAAGCAAAACATGATCAAACCCCAGAACTCATTGAGTCTTAATCACATGATGATGTGAACTAGTTTAATGACACTAGTAAACTCTTTGGATGTTGGTCACATGGTGATGTGACCTGTGAGTGTTAATCACATGGCGATGTGAACTAGATTATTGACTCTAGTGCAAGTGGGAGACTGTTGGAAATATGCCCTAGAGGCAATAATAAATTGGTTATTATTATATTTCCTTGTTCATGATAATCGTTTATTATCCATGCTATAATTGTATTGATAGGAAACTCAGATACATGTGTGGATACATAGACAACACCATGTCCCTAGTAAGCCTCTAGTTGACTAGCTCGTTGATCAATAGATGGTTATGGTTTCCTAACCATGGACATTGGATGTCTTTGATAACGGGATCACATCATTAGGAGAATGATGTGATGGACAAGACCCAATCCTAAGCCTAGCACAAAGATCGTGTAGTTCGTATGCTAAAGCTTTTCTAATGTCAACTATCATTTCCTTAGACCATGAGATTGTGCAACTCCCGAATACCGTAGGAATGCTTTGGGTGTACCAAACGTCACAACGTAACTGGGTGGCTATAAAGGTGCACTACAGGTATCTCCGAAAGTGTCTGTTGGGTTGGCACGAATCGAGACTGGGATTTGTCACTCCGTGTGACGGAGAGGTATCTCTGGGCCCACTCGGTAGGACATCATCATAATGTGCACAATGTGACCAAGGGGTTGATCACGGGATGATGTGTTATGGAACGAGTAGAGAGACTTGCCGGTAACGAGATTGAACAAGGTATCGGTATACCGACGATCGAATCTCGGGCAAGTACAATACCGTTAGACAAAGGGAATTGTATACGGGATTGATTGAGTCCTTGACATCGCGGTTCATCCGATGAGATCATCGTGGAACATGTGGGAGCCAACATGGGTATCCAGATCCTGGTGTTGGTTATTGACCGGAGAACGTCTCGGTCATGTCTACATGTCTCCCGAACCCGTAGGGTCTACACACTTAAGGTTCGATGACGCTAGGGTTATAAAGGAAGTTTGTATGTGGTTACCGAATGTTGTTCGGAGTCCCGGATGAGATCCCGGATGTCACGAGGAGTTCCGGAATGGTCCGGAGGTAAAGATTTATATATGGGAAGTCCTGTTTTGGTCACCGGAAAAATTTCGTGTTTTATCGGTAACGTACCGGGACCACCGGGAGGGTCCCGGGGGTCCACCAAGTGGGGCCACCGGCCCCAGAGGGCTGCATGGGCCAAGTGTGGGAGGGTACCAGCCCCAGGTGGGCTGGTGCGCCCCCCCCCCCCCCACCAAGGCCCAAGGCGCCTAGGGTTTGGGGAGGGGGTGCTTCCACCTAACTTGGGGGGCAAGTTTCCCCCCTCTCCCCCCTTGGCCGCCACCCTTAGATGGAATTGGGGCTGCCGCACCCCTTGGGGTGGAAACCCTAGAGGGGGCACACCCCCTCCCTCTCCCCTATATATAGTGGAGGTCTTGAGGGCTGCCAATACATGAGTTTTGACCTCTCCCTGGCGCAGCCCTCCTCCTCTCCCAAGTACTCCTCTTCTCCCGTGGTGCTTGGCGAAGCCCTGCAGGATTGCCACGCTCCTCCATCACCACCACGCCATTGTGCTGCTGCTGGATGGAGTCTTCCTCAACCTCTCCCTCTCTCCTTGCTGGATCAAGGTGTGGGAGACGTCACCGGGCTGTACGTGTGTTGAACGCGGAGGTGCCGTCCGTTCGCACTAGGATCTCCGGTGATTTGGATCACGACGAGTATGACTCCTTCAACCCCGTTCTCTTGAACGCTTCCGCTTAGCGATCTACAAGGGTATGTAGATGCACTCTCCTTCCCCTCGTAGCTGATTTCTCCATAGATAGATCTTGGTGACACGTAGGAAAATTTTGAATTTGTGCTACGTTCCCCAACACCCGCAGCACTAGGCGCTGTCGGCCGCCGTTTCCGGCTGCGGAGGCGCTGTTTAACGGCGGGTACACGCCCACCGAGCGCAAGGTGTTCGGCGTTTTGACTGACTCGGCGATGGACTCCGATGAGGAGGAAGAGCTCGCCGCGCTGCTGGAGGAGGAAGCCGCGGCCGACGTCCAGGAAGAAGAGCATCTGATGGTGCTCGCCGCCCTCGCCCAGCTACTGGCGAGCAGTGAAAAGCCGCGTCGAGGTGGCTCGGCGCCGGGGCGGGTGAAAGCAAAGAACCGGCATCGTCTGCAAGGCTACTGCATGCTCTACTCCGACTACTTCGCCGATGCTCCACTTCATGGCGAGAGAACATTTCGGCGCCGTTATCGGATGAGCCGAAAGCTCTTCCTCAGGATTGTGAATTCCATCCGGGAGTTCGACAACTACTTCAAGTGCAAGATGGATTGCACTGGCGCTCTTGGATTCACCTCCATCCAGAAGTGCACGACAGCGATGAGGATGCTTGCATATGGAGCTCCCAGTGATTCACTCGACGACTATGGGCGCATGGCCGAGTCCACCAGCATAGAGTGTTTCTACAAGTTCTATCGGGCAGTGGTGGCAGTGTTTGGGCCACAATACTTGAGAGCACCCAATGCGGAAGACACTGCTCGGATCCTAGCCCCGAATGCGGCAAGAGGATTTCCTGGGATGCTTGGAAGCATCGACTGCATGCATTGGAAATGGAAGAACTGCCCATTTGGTTGGCAGGGGATGTACAAAGGCGCCAAAGGCGGTTGCAGTGTGGTGCTTGAGGCGGTAGCCACACAGGACCTCTGGATTTGGCACTCCTTCTTTGGTATGCCAGGAACTCACAATGACATCAATGTGTTGCAGTGCTCTCCTGTTTTTGCCAAGCTCGTTGAGGGCCATTCTCCTCCGGTGAACTTCGAGATCAATGGGCACCAATACAACAAGGGGTACTATCTAGCTGACGGCATCTATCCGAGATGGTCGACATTTGTGAAGACGATCTCAAACCCTGTGCCAGGAGGCAAGAACGCCTGGTTTGCGAAGCTTCAGGAGGCTTGCAGGAAGGATGTCGAGCGGGCATTTGGTGTGCTCCAATCTCGATTCGCTGTTGTTCGGTACCCCGCTCAGACCTGGTCGAAAGATCAAATGTGGGAGATCATGACTTGCTGTGTCATCTTGCACAACATGATCATCGAGAGCGAGCAAGAAGACCCAGTGTTTGACACTGAACCATACTACAGGCAGGGTCCTCTAGCCGAAGTTGATCACCAGCTACCGGCAACTTGGACTGCCTATCTCAGTATGCGTCAAGAGATCCGAGACCCACAGGTGCATCATCAACTGCAGAAAGATCTGAATGAGCACCTATGGAGGCTCAAGGGGGACGCTGCGTGATGAAATACGAGTTTTTATTTGTTGAACTATAAAATTTGTATTGAACTATTTGTTGTTGTACTATTTTGTTGAAGTATTTGATTTTTCTGTGATGAAATATGTGATAAGGAATAATTATGTTGATAATTGAACGCCGAGACAGGGCGAAACCACGCCGAATATGGGCCTATTCTCGCCCATATGGGCCGTTTATTCGCCGAAATTGGGCTGCAAAGTGGGCCAATTTCGGCGCCTGGGGGCGAGCTGGGGGCGGCGACTGGGCGAAAAACCGCCCCCAGCGCCGAGTGTCTCGCCGGCTCGCCCCCAGGGGGCGATTTTTGTGCGTCCTGGGGGGCCAACGGCTGGAGATGCCCTTAATGACCTGTAAGCGGTGAGCCTAGGACTGCCGGTTGCATGTCCAGAAATTTTAAAATAAATCCATGTTTTTTGTTTGTTATTTTAGTTCTTCAATTTTTGTAGAAATAATAAAATATTTTTTCTTAAAACTGAACATTTTTTTACTTCGATAACATTTTTTAATCCCGTGGACTTTGTTTTTGAATTCACGAATAGTTTTTTTCCTTCTTTTTTCTTTTGGGTCGCGCTAACTGCCACACGTGTGGCAGGAAGGGAGACGCACCACACATCTCTAATGTAAACAGATTGCCACGTCATCGCATGCATGCATGCAGGAATCTTTTTCGATTTTCAGTTTTTAAAATGTTTTATCTCTTAAACAAAAAATCCGATTGAAAATTCGTTTTCACCATTAAATCCCTCGCGATGAGATCTTCGAAATTAGATCCCATGTTGATATGTTTTGATGAAATTTTTCTTGGATTAAAAGTTGTTGTCTATTGCATATGAATTGCCATGATGTTTACACTGAAGTTGCCATGATATGTTTCAGCTATTTTCTTCTACATTTAAAAGTAAATTTTGACATTTATAAAACGGGGAATTAAGAAACTAGACTTGCCATGAACCATAAACTAAAATTGCCATGATACATGCACGTAAAATTGCCATGGTTCATACAAAAAATAATTTTCATGGTCAAAGTACTGGAGTTGCCATCATCAAAATACTAAAATTGTCATGATCTACAAACTAAAATTGCCACATGGCAACTTTAGTTTAAGCCCTATGGCAACTGCACGTCATCGCATGCATGCATGCAGGAATCTTTTTGGATTTTCAGTTTTTAAAATGTTTTATCTCTTAAATGAAAAATCCGATTGAAAATCCGTTTTCACCATTAAATCCCTCGCGATGAGATCTTCGAAACTATATCCCATGTTGATATGTTTTGATGAAATTTTTCTTGGATTAAAAGTTGTTGTCTATTGAATATGAATTGCCATGATGTTTACACTGAAGTTGCCATGATATGTTTCAGCTATTTTCTTCTACATTTAAAAATAAATTTTGACATTTATAAAACGGGGAATTAAGAAACTAGACTTGCCATGAACCATAAACTAAAATTGCCATGATACATGCACGTAAAATTGCCATGGTTCATAAAAAAAATAATTTTCATGGTCAAAGTACTGGAGTTGTCATCATCAAAATACTAAAATTGCCATGATCTACAAACTAAAATTGCCACATGGCAACTTTAGTTTAAGCCCTATGGCAACTGCAGTGTAAACATCGTGGCAACTTCTGACAAAAAAAAAATTCGTCGAAACATATCAACATGGGGTCTAGTTTTGAAGATCTCATCGAGACAGATTTGATGATGAAAACGGATTTTTAGTTCGCTTTTCTATTTAGAAGATACAACATTTTTAAGCCGAAAACCAAAAAAAATTCTGCTGATGTCATCTATTCATACGTGGAAAAATGAGTGGTGATGGAGACGTGTGGGCGATGTGCAAACGCCCACACGTATGGGCGTTAACATTTCCGTTTCTTTTAGTTGTTGGTGGTCTGCGATTTTACTGTGCACAGTAAATCTAGATTGGAATGGTGCTAAAAAGCCCAGATTTGTCTATATATTTTAGATCAAATCTTTTTTTCAACGCACACTGATCCACAGAGAAATAGGTACCTTCATGCAGACAAACTTTTTTGGGTGTTAGATGTCATGCTAAATATAAGGAAATTTTTGTTTTTGCCACTCTAGATTTTGCCAATTTTCCTTATGCCACTCTAGATTTTGACATTTCATTTTTGCCACTCTTAGTTTTTGATAATTATCACAATTGCCATTCCCCGTGGCAAAAGCAAAATTTTCATAGTGGCAATCGTGATAATTATCAAAAGCTAAGAGTGGCAAAAATGAAATGAAATTATTTTGATTTTGCCACAAAATGGCAATTGTGATAATTGTCAAAAACAAAGAGTGGCAAAAGTGAAATGTCAAAATCTAGAGTGGCATAAGGAAAATTGGCAAAATCTAGAGTGGCAAAAACAAAATTTTCCCTAAATATACCCTTGTGAATTTAACACAGTAGCACACGCTCTGGCAGCTTTTTGTATTGCTAAAAAAAACTTTTGGTGCTAGTGATCGCAGTCCTGGGCAAGTGAGGCTGGGGATATGCGAGACAATGCACGATTTAGCTAAGCTTACTACTTAATGGAATCATGTGCTTCATGTAAAAAAAGCAAAAAAGAAGGTGAATATTTTTTTGCAAAAAATATATATTTAAATGTGCCCTAGACAAACCATTAAAATTTCTGGTTTGTAGGATAGGTATTCATGTGGCATGAAAGAGATGCTGTTTTTGGAGGGGTATAAAGGTGATACTACATTTTTTTATAGGAATAGAAACGTGATACTTATGTACAAATTCCCTATGGGCCCAGAAATTTCGCAAAGCCCACGGCCCAGTTTTGTCCAGGCCAGCCCTCCGACTCCGATTCTCGGCGGGGGACTGCTCAAAATACTCGATGCCTAGCGGAAGAAGACGCGGTACCCTAAAAAAAACACAGGAGACGGGCGGAGACGGAGGCGCCCGCCGCCCCTCCGCCGCTCCGACGCACCTCCGCCGCTCGGACGCTCCGCCGCCCCGACGCACCTCCGCCGCTTGGACGCTCCGCCGCCCCGACGCACCTCCGCCACTCTGCCGCCCCGACGCACCTCCGCCGCCCCGCCGTCCCT
>NC_041385.1:825287398-825296857 GCF_002162155.2 Triticum dicoccoides
GCACCTCCGCCGCCCCGCCGCCCCGACGCACCCCCGACGCACCTCCGCCCCGCCGCCTCCTCGACGCCCGCGTCCTCCTCCTGCAGGCTGTCATTCTCTCCCAGGTAAAACCCTCACCTCTTCTCCCCTTCCCTCCTCTCTTAGGGTAGGGTTTTTGCTTTTTCGGCCTCGGCATGACCACGTACCTGTGACGGGAGAGAGGAGTATATGCTCTACCCAAAAAGTATTTGCTTCAGGTTGAGCTTCGAAATTGAAAGCAGATGTTATGGTTGTTTTCATTTGAGCAGCATGGAATGTTTTGCACATTTGCTCTGTTAAACCCTGGTGGTGATGAGCGTTGTCCAATATTTATGGGAGGCTACCTTTGAGCATTTAGCATGGTTAATTGTTCTCTAGGCGTTTCCTTAACTCTTCAGTTAATGTTCTTGTAGGAATTTCCTGTCTCTTTCTGTTGTTCAGTAGTGTTCTGAATCTCTGTTTCAGTCTCAACTTTTGCTGCATGTTGATTTTCTAATCTCTGGGATGGAAGTGCTGAACTGGAAGCTCCATTTGGTCCCAGTGTCTTCAGTACATCAGTGATGGTGGATAATTATTCACTCAAAGCCATCACAGCTGTTTGAACTGTACCAATCAGTGGCCATACTTTCCTGTTTAGTATATGGTACCGAATATCCATTCTCCACTCTAAACTGTATGTTTAGAGTATAATAGAGATTTCTCAGAATTGGGTATGGGGTAGGCGCGCTCAGCGCTGGCTGTTATATAGCCGGGGCAAAGAAAGAATAGAGACAGTAAAAAGGAAAGCAGGTGTAACAGTACAGTACATCGGCAAGCACTGCGAGCCTCTAGATCTTCATAACTGTGGTTCATCTGGTCCCTACGATAACTGAATCTCATCGACATCTGCTGTCCTGACAGTACCTGTCTCCCACCTGCTGCTTGTTTTTACTGGCATCACCACCCCCAAGCTAGTTAGTAGCAATGCCCACATGGTCAGGAAAGAGTTATGCTTATCTGTTCCTTGAAATGCTTATCTGTTCTGTGTAATGCCTGAATCTTGGGCAACCCTGAAGTCTCGAGTTTGTTTGTACTCTGAATTTTAATCAGTTGACGGATAAGATTGTACATTATGTGTCATCTCACATGACTGTTCTGAGTTTCTCAATGCCTGGATCTCACATTGTCTCGTTTCTTGTTCTGTATCCTATTCCAAGTTGGTTATCTGTCCTGCTTTTGTTGTAGAAGACATGAAGATTCAGTCTTCTGGTCGCTCTTTCTTTTTGTCAGCAGTTGCTCTTGGTTCTTACTTTTTTTTTGTACGTAACTCTGTATATTAGTACTTTTTGGTATGTTAAGTACTTTGGGATCTTGTCTTCTGTTTTATTGTGGGATGCACCACTGTATGCAGTGATGTGAGGCTTCTAGAAGTTCTTTACATGAAATTTTCTGAATGTTTTAAGTGATGTGAGTGGACCAAAAGTTCCTTTGTCACCTGCCTTCAGTTCTGAACAATTTGGTGTTTCTCCGTTGTGGTTTTGCACCTGGAGTTGGATCCAGCTTTGTGTGATTTGAGGGTGAAGCCGGTCAGGTTCCTCCTTTTCTGGCAGGAATAGTTTCACATAATTATAAATGAAACTTCTCGCATAATTCTGGATGAACATTGATGTCACTGCCCTATTCAGATTGTTAATTGTTGATTTCCCATATGCACAGGTGATGATTAGATCTAAATTAACCTTTTTTGCATAATTCTTACAATGGTTAACTGTAATACTAAAATAAGTGAGCTGTCTCCTTTGCATTACAGGGCATATTGTGTGACTTTCATGCGATAGAATTTTAGTTCATTATCTGTTTGTAGTAGATTTGAGTATATTTGTACTTCTATATCACTTGTACAGGGTCGAGGCGCCGTGAGGGCAACCGGCTCTACCCCTTTTGATTGACGGAACCGGCAGGACATCTTCCTCATCATGGAAGCACACACTCCTGCACCAACCTCACCGTAAACATTCTCCCGCGGACTTTTATTATTGCCATAAATAACTCACTCTTGCACTAATTTTGGTGCGGTTGTGTTTTCCATTTGCAGGACAAAGCTGCTGCCGCAAACTATTGGGCTTATCACTAGCCCGCTTGCGGCATTTCTTTTGCTGGTCATTAACAAAATTTGGGACCCTATATTTGATTTATGTGGTTTCTTGTTTGACCCAAGCCGTCATATGGATGACTATGAGCACGCCGTGCAAAGGGTGGTGGCGATGAAGTCAGATTTCATTCTTAGCGACCCATCCTCATCTTCTCAGCAGGCAGACAAATGGCTGAAACGTGTGGACTTATTACATACGGAAAAGGAAAGGATACGTGAGTGTTATAACAAAGGTGGATTTTTTAAAAGGTGGTACTATGCCAGACAAGCACTCAAAGAGACTAAAAAGGCAGATGACATTGGAGGTCAATTTAAAGAGATACTTGTTGAGTTGAAACCAAGGCCGCGCCCTGTCTCTGGATGGTTATCGGACGACCCGTTGCTGATCATGAAGCCGTATGCAGAAAAGATAATTGCCTTCATCAAAAATACAGATGCAGATTCTAAACTGTTGGGAATATGGGGAATGCCCGGTGTTGGAAAATCCATGCTCTTAAGACAGATTTCCATGAGCCGCTCGCAGTATGCAGGTGATGATAGCTCTTTTCAGGTTCTATACATTGATGCTGGTTTGGACTGCACTATATCTAAAATTCAAAAATCACTTTTGGGCCTCATGGGATTGGCTTCAACGCCAGATATCACTGAGGGAGCACAAGCATTTACTATCGCTAACTACTTATGTGGAAAGAGTTTCTTGCTTCTGATAGATGGTGTTCGAGAGCCTTTCAGTCTTGCAAGAATTGGCATCCCTGATGAAGAAGTGGCCCCTGATTCAGCAGTGGCCCCTGATTCAGCAGTG
The DNA here is from genome assembly GCF_002162155.2 of Triticum dicoccoides. NCBI lineage: Eukaryota > Viridiplantae > Streptophyta > Magnoliopsida > Poales > Poaceae > Triticum > Triticum dicoccoides. Next base: position 825,290,350 of record NC_041385.1, read on the forward strand.
GCCCCTGATTCAGCAGTGGCCCCTCATGTGCGCCGCAAAGTTATCTTCACAGCACACACGCATTTTATATGTGCTTCAATGGGCAGTGACAGTATCATCCAGATGATGTGTCCAAGCGAGAATGATGCTCTGAAGATTTTCAGTCGTGCGGTGGGTACCGAGGTTTTGGAGGATGCAAGGGTCTCCGCGCTTGCTTCTGTGATAATAAAAGAGTGTGGCCGGCTGCCGGAGGCATTATGGAGTGTTGGACTATCAATGTCCATCAAAGAGGATCCTGAAGAGTGGGAGCTAGCTCTAAAGCTGCTGAGACAGGCAAAATTACATCTGGTTACTCATAAAAAAGATGACTTGTTAGACAGGCTACGGTGCAGTTACGACGACCTGGAAGATAACATCAAAGAGTGTCTCCTCCTCATTTGTTCCTTGTGGAGTGATGATACGAACATATCCATTGATAGCATCATCTTATGGTGGAGAGGCATGGGTTTGCTGGATGACTTCAATGCTCATAGAGAAGGTTTTGCCTACATAAAGATGTTGCAGCAACATTGCTTGTTGGAAAAAGGGCAGAACACTCTAACTACAAGTGAAGATACTCATGTGAGAATGAATCCGATGATTCGTAAGGCAATCATAAAGACTTTGAATGGGAGGGAAGCAAACTGGTATCCAGATTCGTCTTGGAGAACATCATTAACCGAGAAAACGTGGCCTGCAGCTCAGCGCGTTTGGGCCTCACCAAAAGACCTCGAGATGTTAAAGAAAAAATCTTACCTGGATCCGAGGAACGAGAAGCTGCTTCAGTCTAACTTGCAGGTGTTGGTTAGTCGATTTGCTATAAAATTCGATCATTGCAGATTTGATGAACTTGTATTTCTCGACCTTGAGGGGGCTAACATTCCCAATTTACCTCAACGGGTATTCTCGATGAAAAATCTGGAATACCTCAATGTGGCATCTACTGGAATAAGCTCAGTGCCTGTGAATTTGAGAGATCTTTCAAGACTAAAGTATTTGACTCTACGAAGGAATCCTAGTCTTGAAAATATACCGACAGGGGTGATTGTCAGAATGAAAGAACTGAAATTGTTAGACCTGTTTGACACGGGGTGCTTTCTTAGCACAGCACTAATAAATGAGGTGAAAGAGGCAGAAATTGACAACTTTCTCGCTGGATTTACAGTGGGAAATGAAAATGTACTGAGTGAACTGAGAGAACTCCCCCAGGTCTACCCACTATACATGTGTTTGTCTGGATTTCAAGTGAAAAAGGTCGACCTCCTTCATATGCTTGCGGACTTTGATAGACTGTATGAACTGCAGATCAAGAGCTCTAACAAGGTGCGAAGCATAGTCTACACCGATCTTGTGGTTCAAAACACGCCAAAGATTTTCGCATGCCTTCGGAAATTTGAAATAAACAACCTGCAAAACCTTGAAACAGTTGACTTGCAACCCGAAGGGCTTAGCATCAAGTCGGTGACAGTTTGTGGCTGTAGCAAATTAACAGACCTAACGTGGATTATAAGCCTGGTAAATTTAGAAGAGCTTATTGTCAAGGATTGCTGTAGCATAAGGACATTAGTTTCTTCTAGAGAGACACAAGAAGTGGGTCTTCCAAAATTGAAAAAGGTTGAGTTGCATGATCTGCCTGAATTCCGTACCTTGTCAGAGGCATCGCTAAGCCTTGAAAGCATAACACACTATTGTGTTTTTCAATGCTGCAAACTATCCGGTTTGCCTAAGCTGGACCCTGAGGAGAGAGTGTTATTAGACTGCGATGAAGACTTTTGGAATATAATATTGCAAGCTGGTATGGCGACGCAGTACCCCCAAAGAGCACGGCATTAGGATTTGGTAAGTTTTGTTTCTTTTTCAACTATATTGAGTCACCTGTGTATTACTGTTGCAGCAAAGCATTTTAATGGTAGTTAAATTACTAAATTATGTTTTAGTATTATTGATTTTCCTCTCTTTGTGTGTGCATCTTGAAGCATGAAAAATGATGCATGAAGTTGCGGTTTCATACTTTTAGGCCGCATGGATTTTGACCCTGCAGGCCGGGTCTGCACTCTTTAGGTGCATCCTTTTGAGGCCAGTTGCCTGGTAGTGTTAAAAGTTTTACGTCATCACTCATCTAGTGTTTCTGAAGGAAATTGCCACAAAAGAAAAATCTGTGCGTGTAGATTGAGTCTACTTCTGACTGGCTGGTCCTTAAGAGAGAATTCGTTTTAGGCATAATGGTTGGGTTATCATGTATGGTGCAAATAACTTCATTACTGATACAAGTTTGTAGAGAATCTCAAATTGATTCCTTCATCAAGAGAATATTCCTGAATAATGATGCATGTTTTGGTTGTCATTTGGTACAATGGGCTTCAATGTGCTCACTATATCATCTGCTCCAGGTACGCGTTGACAAAGCTGTGCGTTTCATAGTTGAAGTTTTGTCTGGTTCCGTTTTTTGGTGATGATAGTCTGAGACAGGCAAATGCTTGATTCTTTAGAGTGGTCATTGAGATGTACTTCCATTATTATTTGTTTCTGCCAGTTGGAATTTGTCTTCGCATTGTACCTGAATATATATTGCCAGTGCATCTACGACTCTTTAGGTTTTGGTAGCAATTTTCCATGATGGTGCCAAAATAACATCTTCATTTTTTTGTGCAGTTGTAGCTTCCTGATCTATGGTCGAAAGTTTGAGGATGCCAATGGAAGGAGGTTAATTTGAAGAGCAGCTTTTCTTTTGTTGCAGTCAATGTGTTCCAGAAGGATGGCAGAAAGATTTTGTTTCTATGCAATCGACAGTGAAGGAATTTTACAAAACATTCAATGCTTGCTTGTATTGTTTGATGATCTCGACATGCTGAAGACTGTTTAGTGTGATATATGATGCATGTGTCTCTTGTTTGCTTGTAATAGATGACAAATCATAGTTATGGTGAAATCATGCTGGTGGATTTGCTCTTGACCTGGAGATTGGATGTTTATGTTTGGAAATATATTCTCTTGTTTGGAATATTGCCTTTTTTCTGACATTGTATTACTGTTGGATACTCCCTCTGTCCGGAAATACTTGTCGAAGTAATTGATGTACCTAGACATATCTTAGTTTTAGATACATCCATTTTTATTCATTTATCCGACAAGTATTTTTGGGACGGAGGGAGTACATTTGTTTGTTTCTGTGGGTGACTGCATTTGTTGGATACATTTGGTCTTTCACTGACGCCCCGTGTAGCTCCTTCCTCTGGTTATCTTGGAGAGAAATCAAGACACCTGAGCGAGCAGTCCCTATGTAGGCTGTAGCATTTCATAAAATAAAGATGATGTGTTCTTGTGCTCTTGTGGAGGCGAGGAACTTCATGTCCTATCTGAGCTTTTTTTCTTTTTTAGTGCTGCTACTTACAACAGGAGCAGCAGTGCTCTGTTTTGGCCACATCAACGGGTGCAGGTGCAACAGCAGGTACTAGTTGTTTGTCAAACGCTTTGATGGTTGCTACTTACTCAAGTTTCAGGGTACGCCGATCTGATCACCATGAGCGTGGACCTGCTGCTCGTTCATCTTGCTGAACTGTTGTGCTCCATTGTTGTGTTTTTCATCATGAGCATCTTGCTGGACTGTTGTTTTTCACCTTAAGAAAAAGTACAAGACGCAACCTTATGTGGTGGGTTCGATTGTTTTGCGCAGAAGAAACTTTAGTTCAGATAAGAGTTAGAAGTTGACAGCTTAAAAAGTACTCCCTCCGTTCGGAATTAGTTGTCGTAGAAATGGATGTATCTAGATGTATTTTAGTTCTAGATACATCCATTTCCGAGACAAGTAATTCCGGACGGAGGGAGTAGTATCTTGAGTGAGAAACCGTGTGAAGTAAGGCTGACGACACAAGTGTGACCCGTGTGTCTGAGGCGACGCGCGCGTGGGCTAGTTGAATATACTGAAACGGACGCCAGGCAGCAGACACAAACTCCGTAGCTCGTTTTCTCCCTTTGTCTTCATTCAGCACATCCCTTGTTGTTGAAGATACAGTTTAATTTTGGTTGGTGACTCCCAAAAGATTTGTCACGATTTTGCGCTAAAATTAACTTTAGTTACGAAAATAGATTTACAAGTGTACTTTGCTCCGGTCGATATGTAAAAACCTTTCATAACCACAGCTTACGACGAGTATCTTGAGTGAGAAACCGTGTGGCCGGGGGTGAAGTAAAACTGACGCCGCGCGTAATCTCAAAAAAAAAAAAAAAAAACTGACGCCGCGCGTCAGACACAACTGGCCTGTGTGTCTGAGGCGGCGCGTCGCGTCGCGCGTGGGCTGGCTGGGTGCATACTGAAACTGACGCCCGGCGGCAGACACAAGCCCCACTGCGTCTGGCACCATGCGTAACTCGTTTTCTCCCTTGTATCTTCATTCTGCAATCATTCCTGGTGCCGCGACCGCGAGCATCCAACAAGGCATCCCAGAAGAATCAACTTGTTCACCTCTTGGTCTTGGATGTGGCTCCGCCCCGGTTGTTCAAGATTCAGTTTAAATTTGGTTGGTGATTCCCACAAGTCTTTTCCACGATTTTAAACCAAGAAACCCTACTTTAAGTAGAGTGTTATAAAAGTGTGTTCGATCAGGTTGAATTTGAAATCCTTCATAACGAAAGTTCACAAGTACGGAGTACTATCTTAATTCAGAAGCCGTGTAAAAGCTGACGCCGCGCGTCAGACACAAGTGGCCCGTGTGTCTGAGCCGATGCGTGTATCACTGAAACTGAAACTGAAACTGAAACTGAAACTGAAACTGACGCATGGGAGCAGACATCAAATCCTTTTGTGTCTGACGACTCGCGTACCTTCTTCCTCTGCTTATCTTGAGTCAGATACACATCTCCACACCTTTTTCCACCTCCTATATCTCCTTCCAGGGTTTTTGGTTCTGTTGTAGAGGATTTCACCTTTACCTCCATGATGGATCTAAATCATCTTCATTCCACCTTAGGTTTGATGGCCACCATAACTTGTTCAGTGGACCCCTTAATAAGCACAAGTGTGTCGTCTGCGTACTGCAAAACCGGGAAGAAGAAGAACAAGTCCGCATCCAGAGATTGAATTTCTGATGACACAGCCGTTGCAGCACATCTGCCACCAAGATAAAGTAGCCCACTTTTGGAGTATATGGTGTTGCCAAACTCATTGTTAACAAATGACACGCGATGAGCTGGTTTGTAATACGTACTTATTTTATCCATTGTATCCAATTTTGGGCAAAGCCTCTTGCAGCCATAATAATGTCAAAAAGATGTACTAGTGTTCTCGACGATGCACCGTCCAGCAAGGGAAGGAAGCCAGATTGTAGGGGGATGCACCAGCTCTGAGATGTGTTTCTGCAGACGGTTGGCCAACACTTGAGCAGTGAGCTTGGGTAAACTGTGGGTTACTGAAATGGGCCTGAAGTCCTTAATTTCCTGGGGTGTGTTCTTTTTAGGTAGGAGCACTACGGATGCAGTGTTGACTCCCTTGAGATTTGCTCAGCCCTCATAAAATTCTTGAAAGAAATCTAGCTAGCAGATCACCCTTGAGAAGATGCTTCAACTTGTTGTAGAATTCATTTGTGAACCCCATCAGGCCTGAGGACTTGGGCTATTCGGCAATCTGTTGATTGCAGAGATAATCTCCCCCCAAGAGAAAGGTTCTCCGAAAACCCTCAGATTAATTAACCGGATTGTATATATAGTTGACTAGGATTTAACGTTGGCATTGATAAACTGTGCTGTCCAAACAGGCTTGTAGAGTAGGTCGTGTCAATCTGCAGCTTGTTTTTGTTGGCATACCAAGACACTGATTTTATTTTTCCGAGCATGACAGTTGGCTGCTGTGTGAAAGAATCTGGTGTTCTCATCCCCATAGGGCATAGGCACACCATGACAGCTTGGCTCTTCTTCTACACTACGAGCAGCAAGCAGTTTGCCAAAGAATGAGTTGCTGAGATTTTTTGTTGGCATGCTCTCGCAGAGAACATTCCAGAGCAGTTAACCGCCTGCATTCTTGCACCATACATACTCAGTCTCAGATAAGAAAATTAACCGCGTGCTTGTTGTTTTTCAGTAGTTCCTGCAAGCAAGAGCTGCGCCCTGATTGCTGCTCTGATGCGTCTCATCTTAAAGCTGATAAGGTAGGGAGGTTTTGGCCCCAAAGTTGCTGGTGCGTCTTGACCATTCATTAATAACATGAGAGGACGTGAGGCAGTAGGAGTGTGATGAGATGTTACATCAGGGATTGCCGTGGCAGTGGCCCAGTTTCCTTCCAGGCAGCACTGCATTGACCAGGACACGATCCAGCTTGATGAGGGTGGGCTCAAGACGACTTATTAGACCAGGTGAAGCTCCTGTTGGTGATCTCAATATCATATTGTCTGTCTGATCCATTCACTGAAACCCTCTTGATTTTTCATACTCATGCCGATACATGTTGAAATCCCCCACTAGCTTAGCATCCAAGGACCATTGACTGCATTGGCAACTT
>NC_041385.1:825296966-825320443 GCF_002162155.2 Triticum dicoccoides
CTTTCAGAAGAATCACCAACTTTCCAGTTAATGATCCTCTTGATGGTAGATTCAAAGCCGTCAGGTAAGAAAACAAGAAATACGTAACTGAACTGAAAAGTGGCAGCCATATATGATCAAAAAGGGAATTTCTTGATAAGAGCCATGGAGAGGCAGGGTACATGACAGTGACACGACTTGGAAGAAGACGAAATCTTGGTATGAGCGCGATGATCCTTGAAGGCGATGCAACGCAAACTGCTGCTGCTGCTGCTGCTGCTAGTGCTCAAGACGACGCAAACTAGTAAACCAACTTCTAATTGCAAGCTACGGACCTAAATTGTGAAATGCATGCAAGATACATAGGCGTCAATGCCAGACAGATACACACTAGACCAGCTACTCATGGATGGACCATGGAGGCCTCCAGCCTGAAGATAGGGTGGTTTTGCAACTGATTTCAGGTGGCTTTGAGTTTAGTGCCTGCTGAATTGTCATTTGACTAAAGGTGCGGCTCCGAGGCGCAATTTCCGCGGGCCTCGCACAGCACAAGCACAGAGTTGGATAAGAGGGGAGAGCAGGATGTTGACCGGACCAACTGCCTCAGGCATGTTCTGGAGTCGCCAGCGTGCAGCCGAGACGGTCGATGCTCTACAAGTCAGAGCAGCAAAACCTCCCTTATCAGCTTTATTAAGATGAGACGGCGGGCAGGTGCGGTCCAATGTTTCTGTCGATCGTCGCTGCACCTGCAGGTTGGCAGGGTGGACGACGGAATCAGTTGAGTTGAACTGCAGGTCACCGGACAGACTAACTGCAGGACAACGTGCAGCCTCGCTCTAGGGACTAGGGTACGCGTGGCCGCCGTGTAGGTCGAGGTCGAGCCCGCCCAAGTCCCATCCGTCGCCAACGAGCGCCGAGGCGGAGTGCAGCAACGACCCTCCCTGCCGCCTCATGGGCAACTTCCTGTCGATGTCGAAGCAGGCATCGGCCGGCGGCGAGCTCGAGATGGAGGACGTCCCCTTCCCGCGTCTCGCTCCAGCTCATGCGCTTGTGCTCGTCGTCGACTGCCGAGGGAATCGAGCGATACTGGACGACGCCTGATAACGCGGCTTCGACGCCGGCATGCTCTCCTCTCCTACGGTTCCAGGCGTACTAGTATCTGCCATGCCCATAGTCCTCCCCGACAGCTGCCTTTATCCCACGGCGTGAGGATCCCAGATATTTGCTCCACACAGGAGTCAGAACACTGGTTGCCAGGCGCACAACCGCGACCCCAGCCAGGCGCACCCAGGAACCCCAAGGCCACGTCGTCTTCGTCGATTCCGGCGGCATCCGACCTTATCTCGGCCAACACAGCTCGTCTCTGAGCTCCTGGTGACAACCCCCCTCATCTCCTAGACCCCTCTTTCCCCCTTGTTTGCGCTCGGTTTCACCTAATTCGTCCAAGCCCGAGAGCTTCTCCGCCGCGGCCCTCTGCTCCAACCCTTCGCACCACTGCACTATCTACGTCCGTAGATCCTCTGGTACCCTTCCTTTTTGCCGTTTGCTTGTTCCACGCCACAGTTCCATCCACACCCCGAGCGCACCCCACTCCGGCGTGTCGCTGCCGTCGAGTCCATCCATCGGCGTTTTCGTCGTCGGGGTTGCGTATCCACACGCTGCATCCAACGCACACACTCACGCTGCAAGAGTGCATCGGAGCTCAAGTCCGGCGAGAGCTCCGCCGCTGTTTTGGTCGCCGCCGGGCGATACTCTGTTTTGCTCTCTCTTTTTTTCCAGTGTTTTGCTCTGTTTTAATAACGTGAGCACACCTTGGCTGTTGGATCAGATCTGGACGCGCAGGATTAAAACCGCACGTATCGTTTCGTTGCGTTCGCTCGCGTCGTCGTGTGGCTCGCTAACGCGCGGGACCACATTATATTGGCTCAGAACACGCACTGTCCACACACCGCCATGTGGCAGCCAGGCCCACTGTTCAGCCTAATGACTAGGAGGGCTGCGTGTACTGGTAGCATTTTCCTCTCTTTTCTTATCCGGTTTCATTTTCTTTTTCGATTTAAATCATCTCCTGGAATTTAGATAATTCACTAAATTTAACTAATATTTGCATAAATGAAATATGCCTAAGTTCAAGGGGCAATGCTACGCATCCGCCGGATGATAAACTGATAAGATCTACCGTCCCAACCAACCAGGGGACCTTTGCAACAGCTAGCTTGTTGCGCTCATGGCTTTGCAACAAGGACCTTGTTGCAAAGGTCTACTGAGACAGCACCACTGGCCCGCCACAGCCTGAGTGCCTCGGCCATGAAGCGTCGTCGGACGTCGGAGTTGTCGCACTTCCTCTGAACCATCACCCGAGCAGTTGCCTCTACTCCAGCACGAGAACGAAAAACTCTCAAGCCGGGCACTCCTCTGGTGATTTATGCAACCGAAGCTATCTTTCTAAAACATGCGTCGTGTTGCAATACTTGCCCTCGTACGCTCTAAGACAGGGCGCTCATTCTGCGCTTTCTGCAACCGAGACTATGTTTTTGAAACAATACCCCTGTTGCGGAAGAGAAAATATTCATGGTTGAACCATTTTTTTCTTCTGAAACAAGACCTCTGTTGCAGAGACTTTCTGAAACCAGACCATGTTGTCGAAAGAAAAACTTCACCAGCAAACACTTTTTTTCTTTCTGAAACAAGACCTCTGTTACAGAAAGCTTCTGAAACAAGACACTTGTTGCAAAAAATAAAGAGTAAAATGCATCGGTGGTCACTGTACTTGTGTCAAAAGTTCACTTTGGTCACTGTACTTAAAAATACGGTCAATACGGTCATTATATACGCATTGCGATGATTATATGGTCACTGGCTCATCGCATGGCTTCGTATTTTGTCTAAGCTGACCGGTCAAACTTTCTATGTGGAGCCTTGAACATGGACCCATCTATCAGCGGGCGGAAGAGAAGAAATAAAGGCAAATAAATATTCATGCATGCGTCCATGGGTATTCAAACCATAGATCCAAGGAGCAACCCGCGTGTAGTAGCCACCAGAGACTAACCGCTTTGTGTTTAACTTGATAGTGACATACTTCCTCTGTTCGGAATTACTTGTCGCAGAAATGGATGTATCTAGACGTATTTTATTTCTAGATACATCCATTTTCGAGACAAGTAATTCCAAACGGAGGGAGTAGTAGTTTGATGGACATAAGCATGCAATCACGCATGCAGTGCACCCACTCCCGCACGCACGTACGCGGTGCACACCAGTCCTTGTGTGCACGCACGCACTAGCACGGATGCATACAGGGCACACACATGTACGGAGTGCACACCCGCCCGCATTGCTGCCGTCTCACGCCCTACTCCCTCCACTGCCTCACCATGCAGCTCATGGATGGAGTCCTGCCTTGCACAACGCCTCACAAGCACTTGCTGGGTCGTGGACTCGTGGTACTGATCGATGCTGGGTGATGCATAGGAGCAGTGGGACAAAGTGGCGCAAACGAACACCGGACACCCACACCTGGTAGCTCTTGTCGACGTGCGCGTGCATGATGGTGGCGTGGCTGCCGAAGCATGACGCTATGATCTCAGCTTCGTCGCCGGCGTGTCCGTGCGTGCGCGCTAGTGCACGAGCGTGTGCATGCGTACTGGCTAGCGCGGGTGGGTACGTGGTAGCGCTAGCGCAAGTCCCAGGTTCTAGCCCCCCTCCGGTGCACAGTTTTTCCTATTTATTTCTCCCCCAACCCACTGACAGGTGGGACCGCATATGTAGAGAGGAGATTAGGCTGCCATGTAAGAAGTTTGACCGGTCAGCTTAAACAAAATACGAAGCCATACGATGAATCAGTGACCGTATAATCACCATAATGCATATATAATGACCGTATTGATCGTATTCTTGAGTACAATGACCAAAGTGAACTCTCGACAAAACTACAATGACCACAGATGCATTTTACTCAAAAATAAAACTAGCTGCACGGGACTTGTCGCCAGTGCGAGCGCTCGATCAAAATCAATCCGATGGCTACGCAGGCGGCGGATGTTGTGCGTGCATCAGCTGGCTGAAGGTTGCCGTTTTCATAAGTTCAAACATGAAAATATGCATATTTTATATAAATTCGGGGTAGAAAAATCCAAGGAATCTGAATCTGCCATTTATACTGTGTTTTCAGCAAGCTAAAGTCCAGGAGTTTCACCCCGCAAAAAAAAGTCCAAGAGTTTCCAGCATAACTTGGACTTTTGCAAAAATCATATAAAATCAACCGTGTCTCATATGAACAAAAGATATATACATAAGTTGATCAGTTTTCTGTCTATTTTCAGGATATGTAATTTGCATATATGTTAAAAATCCTCTAATATGCTGTTTTTATGTCGTTGAAGTGCACATGATAATGTTTAGGGGCTTTTTGGCATCCTTTCTTTGAAATTGCATAACTTGACTTCTACAAAACTTCTTGGCACAAAAAGTATATGCATATTAGCTAGAATTTTGTAAGCTTTCTGGTGGTGCACTTTGTTCTCAGGTTTGGGAAAATTAGATTCATGTTTGTTCCAAAATTGTACAAAACACCCCCTCACTTTGCCACCAGCACAACTTCCACATCATGGCTCCGAGCACCAAGTATTTTATATGCTTTTGGGGCTACACATTACACTCTATCCAGTAACATGCTTGGATTGTCAAGATTTTGCTTGTTACATCATTTTCCTTCCTGGTTACATTTGTGATCTTGTTTGGATCATATCGGTAGCTTCGTAACTCCATTTGCAATGTTCTTTATATGCATTTGCACTAGAATTATGTGTAGATCATGGTTTTGTCATATTCATGCATAATTAACAATGTCCACTGCTCTTTCCAGAATATGTGATTCAATTACAGAGCTCATGTAGTTCCACTTGATTCACTTCACTAGTGGATCAAGGCTTCATTTTATATTGCTAGTTGTTGTTTTCATTCCGAAACTATTAAAATGGCATGCATGCATTTCATTGAAGCATTAATGCCATGCATGTGTGTTTACCATGTCATTTGACCTCGCCTCGGCCATCATCGACCCCTACTACATGAACATGAAGGATGAGAGCAAGAAGAGCAAGAACGCCTGGCACAATGTCTGGCATGAGAGACTGGATGAACAATACGTCACGTACGCGGCCAAGGACGCGTACACAAGCTACGAGATGTAGAAGCAGATCGTTGACACGAGGGAGTGTCTTCTTCCTGCCCCAGACGAGGGATCGAGCCACAGAGCAGTGGCGGGAGCTTCACAAGAAGTAGATGACTAGACGATCATTTCTCCTAGTTTAGAATGAATACAATTGTTTATTGAGGTGTGTGCGAATGATATGTATAGTCACTTATGTAATTCTTCTGTAGACAGAACAAATCACACGGCTTATTAGCAGCAATCTTCTGTGTTATTATTGGTCTTCGCGCACATTTCTGATTACGAACATGTTTACCGCGTATCACACATATCTTGTTCAGTTGAACCGTTTATATTGTGTTGCCTAATCACACACAGTTCATCCTAGTGAATTGTATGTCGTATATCGCACACCCTCATCTGGCTGCCCGTTTCTGTTTTTCTACATCATCGCAAACAGTTCTTCTGAATTAACCGTTTACCACTCATCGCACACGTAACTTCAATATAAATCGTGTTTGATGTCACTGCCATCGCAAACGTTTTGCATCTTTTTAACGATTTTATTACATCACAATTTGTGATTGATGCGTCGCACATAGTTTTGTCGAAGGGTCTCTGATTCGACGGTCACGTTTGGATCATCCTGCAGTAGTGAATGGTGGGACTGAGTGTTTGGTTTCATGCGCGACGAGGGAAATACTGCTCAAGTCGGTGGGCCAATCTATCCCGACATTCACTATGAGCTGTTTCAAGTTGACCAAGAAAGTTTACAAAAGCATTTCCTCGCCGATGACAAAGTACTAGCAGCTCCATTGACCGTCGTTCCTTGCACTGGATAGACTGGAAGTGTCTGTCACTTCCAGAAAGCAAAGGAGGAATGGGTTTCCGAGACTTGGAATGTTTCAATATCGTGTTGTTGGGCAAACACGACTGGAGGTTGATCACAAGCCCCTCCTTATGTTCTAGGGTTCTAAAAGGCCGCTACTTCCCAACCTCTGATTTCAAGAGTTCTATTGTGCCAAGGAGTACCTCCGCGACCTGGAAAGGGATCATGGATAGGAGGAAGGCACTAGAAGCTCGCTTACTGAGGAGAATCTGTGATGGCACTTATGTGAATATTTGGACTGATCGGTGGCTCCCCGGGAAGCTATCTCTGCGGCCATTGGTTCAGATTGGTGGTGCCGCTCTCCACACAGTTTCAGACCTAATTGACGATGAGAATTGGTCCTGGAAAGATGATCTCATTAGGAGTAACTTCACCCTGCCGGATGCTGATGCAATTTTAAATATACCGCTCAAGCAAGGAGGTGGTGATGACTTCTGGGCGTGGGCTCATGAGAGGTCGGGGTCCTATACCGTAAAATCTGTGTATCGTGCTTTGATTACTTGCAACGAGAATTTAGCTCTAGAGGAAGGGGTGATTACTGAAACTTCAGGGAATGACAAACAGTTGTGGACTCGACTATGGAAGCTCAAAGTGCTACCTAAGGTTCGTGTCTTCTGGTGGCGAGTCCTCCGAGGCATTCTACCGGTGGAATCAACACTAAGGCACGGACATATTGTGACTATGGCTCGATGCAACATATGCAAGGGTGCAAACGAAGACATGGTTCATGCACTTATCAAGTGCTCCCATGCCCAAAGCTTCTGGACATAAGCTAGAAAGTGGCTCGATATCAAGTTGCCACAACAACATCGTGCAAGGACATTTTGTGCGACACTCGCATCGCTGAGGGAGACCGGGCAAAGATCATCATCGTCATGTGGGCAATATGGACATCTCGCAACAATATAACACATGACAAAGTGAGTCTGAACCCCGCCCAATCCTTGAAACGTATCATAGAAGCTCTAATGCCGTCAGAACTCCCAGTGGAACATACCAGGATCTTGCCTGGTTACGATTGGAGACCGCCTGAATCAGAATGTATAAAAAATCAACACGGATGCAAGTGTCTCGTTGACTGAAAACAGAAATGGAGCAGGTGGTCTAGCAAGAACTCCCACCGTCTTTGTTCCTGCATGGCCGCATCACAATGTCATGGATCCACTTACTGCAGAAGCTTTGGCTCTGCGAGATGGAGAAATCTCTGGCAAGCTTCGAGATTTTCTGTGAGTGGTCTTCGAAGTTGACTGCTTGGAGTTGGTACAACTCTGGAACTCGCGACAATTCTCGCGCTCTGTAATAGTTGTTGGAAATATGCCCTAGAGGCAATAATAAAAGTATTATTATATTTCAATGTTCATGATAAATGTCTTTTATTCATGCTATAACTGTATTATCCGGAAATCGTAATACACGTGTGAATACATAGACCACAATATGTCCCTAGTGAGCCTCTAGTTGACTAGCTCGTTGTGATCAACAGATAGTCATGGTTTCCTGGCTATGGACATTGGATGTCGTTGATAACGGGATCACATCATTAGGAGAATGATGTGATGGACAAGACCCAATCCTAAGCCTAGTACAAAGATCGTGTAGTTCGTTTGCTAAAGCTTTGCCAATGTCAAGTATCTCTTCCTTTGACCATGAGAGCGTGTAACTCCTGGATACCGTAGGAGTGCTTTGGGTGTACCAAACGTCACAACGTGACTGGGTGGCTATAAAGGTGCATTACAGGTATCTCCGAAAGTGTCTGTTGGGTTGGCACGAATCGAGACTGGGATTTGTCACTCCGTGTAAACGGAGAGGTATCTCTGGGCCCACTCGGTAGGACATCATCATATGCGCAATGTGACCAAGGAGTTGATCACGGGATGATGTGTTACGGAACGAGTAAAGAGACTTGCCGGTAACGAGATTGAACAAGGTATAAGGATACCGACGATCGAATCTCGGGCAAGTGCAATACCGCTAGACAAAGGGAATTGTATACGGGATCGATTGAGTCCTTGACATCGTGGTTCATCCGATGAGATCATCGTGGAACATGTGGGAGCCAACATGGGTATCCAGATCCCGCTGTTGGTTATTGACCGGAGAACGTCTCGGTCATGTCTGCATGTCTCCCGAACCCGTAGGGTCTACACACTTAAGGTTCGATGACGCTAGGGTTATAAAGGAAGCTTGTATGTGGTTACCGAATGTTGTTCGGAGTCCCGGATGAGATCCCGGACGTCACGGGGAGTTCCGGAATGGTCCGGAGGTAAAGATTTATAAATGGGAAGTCCTGTTTTGGTCACCGGAAAAGTTTCGGGCGATATCGGTATTGTACCGGGACCACCGGGAGGGTCCCGGGGGTCCACCAAGTGGGGCCACCTGCTCCAGAAGGATGCGTGGGCCATGTGTGGGAGGGGACCAGCCCCTAGGAGGGCTGGTGCGCCCCCCACAAGGGGCCAAGGCGCAAGGGAGAGTGGGAGGGGGCAAACCCTAGTCCAGATGGGCCTTAAGGCCCACCTAGTGGGCGCCTCCCCTCTCTCCCCCTCCTGGCCGCCGCCCCCTTTGCCATCTAGGGCTGGCCGCACCCCTTAGGGGTGGGAAACCCTAGAGGGGGGCGCAGCCCCCTCTCCCCCTATAAATAGTGAGGCATAGGGCTGCCCATAACACGCGATTTGATCTCTCGTTGGTGCAGCCCTGCCCCTCTCCCTCCTCCTCTTCTCCCATGGTGCTTGGCGAAGCCCTGCGGGATTGCCACGCTCCTCCACCACCACCACGCCGTTGTGCTGCTGTTGGATGAAGTCTTCCTCAACCTCTCCCTCTCTCCTTGCTGGATCAAGGCGTGGGAGACGTCACCGGGCTGTACGTGTGTTGAACGCGGAGGTGCCGTGCGTTCGGCACTTGATCATCGGTGATTTGAATCATGACGAGTACGACTCCATCAACCCCGTTCACTTGAACGCTTCCGCTTAGCGATCTACAAGGGTATGTAGATGCACTCTCCTTCTACTCGTTGCTGGTCTCTCCATAGATAGATCTTGGTGTTGCGTAGGAAATTTTTTGAATTTCTGCTACGTTCCCCAACAATAGTGCCTATTCTTCTCGAAATTGAAGGGCTAGCCTCAACTTTCCTAAGTTTTAATGTTCAGCATGTAATGAGACAAGCCAACAACTCAACTCATGTGTGTGCGAAGCATGCAAGCACACTGGGTGTGACTGATTGCTGGATGAACTCCCCTCACGGATTTCTTGTGACAAGCATGTTGGCTGATCGCGCTGGAGTTGGAAATAATTGAATAAAACTCTATGATTCCTGCAAAAAAAGATTGCGACCTCCATGTAGCTCAGACGCTGCTTCGGACCCTTAACTACACATGCCTTTGTGTCAGGGACATGTGGGCCAGCTGACTGTTGGACCCACTTATCAGTGGCCCAAAGGCACCTGCAGTTAAGGCATGGAAGCTCAGTCCATGTAGCTCGGCCACACTCGCTTAGGGTTATCAGCGGTGCCGCTGGCGACTTTTCGGCCGCCGGTGGGATCGCTGTTTTCTGATCATTACCGAACCGCGACTCTCTAGGGGGTCACGGGGGGAGTCACAGGAACGACCGCGAGGCGAGGATCCAACCATGGCGGAAAAGGGTTCTTCCTCGAAGGTGGGGCAAACAACTGAGATTGATCTGGAGGAGATGCTAAAAGGCATGGAACTTCTGGATGAGGAATTGGATGCAGTGGTGATTAGCAAGGCTGAAGCGAAGAGATTTGAGGCGGGGGCAGGATGGATGGCAATTGCTAGGGTTAACACGGACAGGCCGTTTAGCTCAACAACTTTTTTTGACAACGTGAAGTTCATTTGGGGTCTGGCCCAAACACCCAAGTTCAGGGAAGCTGGTGAGAACTTGTTTATCTTCCAGTTGTTTTGTCTTGGAGATTGGAGGAAAGTCGTGCATGGGGGACCCTGGCTGTTCAGGGGTCTAGGGGTGATCATCGAAGATTATGATGGCAAGACCGATCCTGAAAAGGTCACACTAGACGGTCTGTATGTGTGGGCTCAAATTCATAAGGTCCCTGACATTTATCGACAGGAGCCAGCAGTAGATCAACTTGCTCGTAGAATAGGCAAAGTCAGAGAGGTTCAGCTCCGTCCTAACCTCTACTATGAGGGCGACTACGTCCGGGTGAGGGCAAAGGTTTTGACTGCGGAACCTCTTACTCGCTTTACTCCGCTGACGATCGAGGGAGAGGGCACACGTATGCTGGTGGTGAAGTATGAAAAAAATCCCTTTCTTCTATCAGATTTGTGGGTACATGGGACATAGTTATGAAGAGTATGGAAAGGGAGTATGGAAGGAGGAGGACAAAAAATGGGGCCGATGGATGATTGCCAAGTGTCAAACGGTGGAATATTCGCAGCCCATGGGAGGACGATATGGTGCTAGAGGAGGAAGGGGACGAGGCCGAGGCCGAGGCCGAGGCCATGGTTCCGACCAAACTCAAGGACGAGGTTTTGGGGCAACAACGGGGAATATGGTTGCGGACAGGAACACAAAGGATGTAAAAGGCAAAGGACAAGAGTCAGATGTTAATGGTGATCGGGACGCAGTGAAAGCGCAGGATGATAAGCAGCAAGGGGTAGCCGAGGAGATCAGTACCAATAACAAAAGGTTTTCTGCAGATAACACGCAGGTTGATCTGGGAGCGACTGTCGTACACACAAACTCAGATCAGAACTTTCAGAAGGGTGTTATGGTCACGACAGGGAATCAGCCAGAAGGGATGCCTCCACTACCGCCGGTGTATGTGTCCCTGTGGAAGATAAACAAATGCCTAAAGAAGGGAGTTGACCAGGGGGAAATTAGGTAGAGGCTGCGGCAACGGAAGCAAAAAACGCATTATCGGCGGGCTCCCAGGTGGAGCACCGCTGAGCGCAATGAGCGCGGGTAAAGCCTCGACAATTCGCGAACTTCACGAGCTCGTGAAGGAATTTACGCCCACCATACTTTGTATCGTAGAAACTCAAGTGGAAAGAAGTAGGGTGGAAGGTTTAGCAATTTCAATAGGTTTTGACAATTGTTATGCTTTAAGTAGTACTGGTAGAAGTGGTGGTATTGGAATTTCTGGAATAATTCAATAAAGATTGATATTGTTGGTTACTCTGTTTATCATGTGGATTGTGAAGTAAGGGACCCGGGATTTGATCCTTGGAGGATGACAGTGGTGTACGGAGAGGCTCAGACACACTTGCGACATCAAACCTGGGACACTATGGAAAATATATCAAGTTTGAACAACTTACCGTGGCTGTGTATTAGAGACTTCAATGAAGTGTTGCGTCCGGATGAACATGAGAGGATTGGAGAAAGGAGTAATGCACATATCCAAGGTTTTCGTGACGCATTGGACATTTGTATGTTGCTGGATATAGGTTTCAAAGGCAGATTCTGGACTTTCGAGGAAAAGGTAACGGGTGGTTCTTTTACCAGGGTAAGGTTGGACCGTGCCATTGCTTCTCCTTCGTGGAATTCCCAGTTTCCTCTAGCGAGCCTGACTAATCTAACAACAGCCACATCGGATCATGGCCCTATTCGCCTTGAGCTGAATACAGGAGACGAGGTAACGAGAATTCAAAGTTCAATTTTTCGCTATGAGATAGCATGGGAGTTACATGATAATCTGAAAGAGACCATTGAGTCTTCCTGGGCTGCTTCCCAACCTTGCTCGAGAGCGGAGGAAATTAAACAAAAATTGTTTGAGCTTTCCAACAGTCTGAAGAGGTGGGACAGAAGGACTTTTGGCTCAGTTAGAAGGGAGATGAACAGCTTAAAGAAGGAGATTGATGAGATGAGAAAGGACCTAGCTAGGACGGGTCCAAGTCATGCAGAACTCAAACTGAATGAAAGACTAGTAGAACTATATCACCGCGAAGAACTACTTTGGCGACAGCGATCCAGAATTGACTGGCTGAAAGCAGGTGATAAGAACACAAAGTTTTTCCATACGAGGGCTAATATGAGGAGGAAGAAGAATATGATAAAAGCTCTGATGAACTCCATGGGAATCATTGTTGATGACCCGGCATAATTAAAAAGGTTAGTCACGGATTTTTATAAGAATCTGTACACCTCAGAGGGTGTAACAAATATGGAGGCTATGCTAGATCACGTTCCTACGAAAGTAACAACGGCCATGAACTCAATTCTATGTGCTGAATACAAAGATGAAGAAGTTAAAACCACCCTGTATCAAATGCTTCCCACAAAATCTCCGGGACCCGATGGTTTTCCTGCACATTTTTATCAGCGACATTGGGATGTATGTGGGGAGGAAGTGACAAAGGCGGAATTTCGAATTATCAGGGGAGAGGAAAGTCCGAAGTGTATTAATGATACTTTCCTTGTATTGATCCCTAAGGTAATGAGCCCAACTTTAATAGCTCAATTTTGTCCTATTAGTTTATGTAATGTTCTGTACAAGATTGCTTCAAAGGTGATTGCAAACAGGTTGAAGCAAGTCCTATCAGACATTATTTCAGAAGAGCAGTCAGCTTTTGTCCCTGGCAGGCTTATCACTGACAACATAATTACTGCATATGAGTGCCTTCATTTCATGAAGAGAAGCAGGGCTAAGAGCAACAACCAGTGTGCACTAAAACTAGATATGATGAAGGCCTATGATAGGCTTGAGTGGTCATATTTGGAGGTTATCATGGTCAAGCTTGGTTTTGCACGGTCTTGGATCACTGTGGTCATGAGTATGATTAAATCAGTTTCTTTCTCAATGTTACTGAACAGTGAGAAGCTAGAACAGTTTAAACCCACGAGCGGTATTCGGCAGGGAGACCCGATCTCTCCTTATCTTTTCTTGATAGCAGCGGAGGGCCTTTCGTGCCTACTAAAATCCATTTCTCAGTCGTCAGCTTTTGTGGGAGTCCAAGTGGCACCAACTGCTCCGGTTGTTAACCATTTGCTCTTCGCGGACGATAGCCTGTTGCTTTTCAAGGCGAGTGCAGAGGGGGCTGGGATTGTGTCAAACTTGGTGAACACCTATTGCAATGCTTCAGGCCAGAGAGTGAATAATGAGAAGTCTACAATTTTTTTCAGCAAGGGGTGCCCTCAGTCAGCTCGGGACAGCATTAAAAACACCCTTCAAGTTTATGATGAACAGCTTACTGATAGGTATCTGGGGATGCCTACTGATGTGGGACACTCAAGGAACGACACTTTCAAGTATTTGAGGGATAGAGTGTGGGAAAAGATTAAAGGTTGGATGGAGAAATTATTGTCTTATGGGGGTAAGAAAGTTCTGATTAAAGCAGTAGCCCAAGCAATTCCAGTTTATTCAATGTCTTGTTTTAGGCTACCTAGAGGCATTTGTGAAAGTGTCACGTCAATGATAAGGCAGTTCTGGTGGGGAAACAAGAGGGGGAAGAGAAAACCTTGCTGGATATCTTGGGATGTTTGCACTGAGCCAAAACACTTGGGAGGCCTTGGCTTCCGGGATATAGAACTTTTTAACTTGTCTCTTCTGGCTAGGCAAGCTTGGCGTATTCTACAAGTCCCCATGACTTTGAGTGCGAGAGTTATAAAAGCGAAGTATTTTCCCACTGTTTCCTTGCTTGAAGCGGATCTTGGAAGCAACCCTTCTCAGATTTGGAGGGCAATTTTAGATGGGAGAGATGCATTATCAAAAGGCTTAATAAGAAGAATTGGTACATGGGAGGACACTAGGATCTAGGAGCAGAATTGGTTGCCCCGATCAGGGCTGATGAAGCCATTGTAGCCCTGGTGAATGATAAAACTCCGCTAGGCTCTGAACTAATAGATGCATCATCTGCTGTTTGGAGAGAAGAAAAGATTCGTGCTGTTTTTCTCCCGGCGGATGCAGAAGTTATCTTGAGAATGCCTTTATGTACAAGGAGAGTTGATGACTTTTGGGCATGGGGAGAGGATGACAGAGGCATTTTTTTTCTATCAGTTCGGTCTACAGATTTTTGATGAAACTAAAACTTCAGAATGTGGATGTATTGGAGCAGGTTGGAGGCCAATCGGATGCTGTTGGGGATATAACTATTTGTGTAAGCCGCCCATGAGGGGCCGGGTTACACAAAGAAGGATTCATCAGATGAAGCCCAAGACCAAGCATGAAGATGGTGGTTCAATAAAGGGTCTAAAGCCCACAGGCGACTTGAGGTCCATAGTGGTAAACCGCCGTAATGGCATGACTTGTATCATAAGGCAGATTTAACTAGTCACCGAGCCGGACACTGTTTATGAGCCGGCCGGGACTCTGTAGGCCGCAGGGCGTCACCCCGTGTATATAAGGGGACGACCCGCTGGCGGCTTAGGGCAAGAAACATCTCATCGAGAGCCAGGCATAGTGTATCTCGCTCCCTGGTCATCGAAACCCTAGCAATACCAACCCAACTAGACGTAGGCTTTACCTTCATCGTAGGGGCCGAACTAGTATAAACTCTCTCGTGTCCCTTGTCCCGATTAACCACTTTAAGCTTCCTAGTTGCGATGGCTCCACGACTAAGTCCTTCCATGAGGACATCTGCCGTGACAATTCCACGACAGATGCCATGAGGGAAGCTCGAGACTTGTCGGCCCTATAGAATATTAAGGTACCATCAAAACTGAAGGTTTTTCTATGAAGATTATGTCATGAATCGGTACCAAACAGCAGACCTTTTGAACCATCGGCACATGTCCACTACACGGATTTGTGCTTTATGTGCATCTGAAGATAACTGGAAACATGCCCTAATAGATTGTGCTATGGCAAGAGCAGTTTGGTCGCAGACTTCGGAAAAAACAATGGAGTGTATGGTTGATAACCTGACGATGAACGCGAAGAACTGGTTGTTCCAGATGCATGACAAGCTGCTGTATGGTGAGTTCACCAACATGGTGGTCACGTTATGGGCGATATGGCAATCGAGAAGAAAGGCCATACATGAAGATATTTTTGAAACCCCATTTGCAATTAATTCCTTCACCAAGTCTTTTCTTCGGGACCTTGACATTATTGATAGCAGAGCTTCAGGTGTTAGCGGGAGAGTACCAACTAGGCAACGAGTATGGCAGCCCCCGCCGATGGAGTTGTTAAACTAAACGTAGACCCTGCCGTTACTAATGATGGTACTCAAGGAGCGGTGGCTGTAGTTGGCAGAGATCAAGGAGGTAACTTTCTTGGAGCCTCTGCAATCATTTTCAGATATATTACAGAACCAACCACTCTTGAAACTTTGCCAGTACGTGAGGGTTTATCAATTGCAGAGGATCTTTTTGTTACGCAGATTCAAATTGCGTCGGATTGCCTGACGATGGTGAAGGACATCACGCACAACTCATCAGCGACTTATGGAGCTATAGTGCACAAATAAGAGAGCGTTCGAGGATTTTCTCATCTTGTAACATAGTCAACGAGTATAGGAGCTCGAATTTCGAGGCTCACAGTCTTGCTAAGCATACTTTAATCCTTCGATTTGGTCGCCCTGTCTGGTTAGGCCATCCGGGGGAAATTCCTTTCATACCTGTAAACGTTCTGGAAGATTAATAAAACTTAGCAAGAGTGTCTCAAAAAAAAAAAATAGCTCGGCCACCAAAACACCTCACTCCTAAGAAAAAAAAAATACAAAAT
Source organism: Triticum dicoccoides (assembly GCF_002162155.2). Classification (NCBI taxonomy): domain Eukaryota; kingdom Viridiplantae; phylum Streptophyta; class Magnoliopsida; order Poales; family Poaceae; genus Triticum; species Triticum dicoccoides. Next base: position 825,312,624 of record NC_041385.1, read on the forward strand.
CCCCTTTCGACCTGGGACGGCGCAAGTCTCGACCGAACCGGCACCTACCAGACGACTCTCGATTCCCCTCGCTCCTAGGGTTAGCAGCAGCCCTCGCCGCCGCCCCGCCGCCGCAGAGACACACTCCTCCCTACTTGACCGCAGCCACCAGACTTCGCCCAGCCGCAGCCATTGACGACGCGACCCTGACGCCCTCGTCAGCTGCCGCCGCCGCCGGACTGCAGCCACCCGATGCCCTCCTCTGTCCCGGACGACGCCACCCTACCTCCTTCCTTTCCTTCCTGCTTCCTGGTATGGCGGTGAGCGCGCGGGGATGATGGAGGCCGTCGGCTCCGGTGACGCGACAGTGCAAGGCAGCCGATTTCAAGACATCGGGGAGGGGGACAGAGCCGACCCCATGACGCCGCCAGATCTGTCCCCGCCGATCCCTTCACGGCTGGGGAAGCCCACCTCATCTTTCTCAAGGCTCAAAGGACGTTGGAAATCCTCCACGGTATCTTGTTCTTTGACCCTGGTTTAATTACCTTACTGTTACCGTGCCTGCACTCCTTTAAATTGGACGGAATGGAATACCTCGCTTCATAGATGGGCGAATCACTGTTAATCTTGTTCAATCTGCTATACTGGAGTAGCAATTTATGTGTATAGTTGAGTGTTAGTAATTGTCTCACTGTATATGTATGTAGCCTGTATAATTTTGTAGTGATAAACTAGGCAGTACATTTGTCTTGAGTGTTTGAGAATAGCATAAGTGATGACGGCATAGGGCTCACGGTGGTCTGTGTAGTAAACTTTGGACTGTAAAACGTGTGAAAATTGATGTCTGTCCATACCGTACTTTGGCATGGACAGTCAATGTGATCCGCTATTCTGCATTAAATTAGATATAATCTACATATGGTAGTATAAGGGGTCGTGTACATTACTCCAAATGGATGTGAGCAGGTGGGTTTGCTTGGGATAAGGTCACAAGACTAGCAAGAATGGATGAGCATGCTTCAAAGATATCGGTTCCTACCCGCTGTCACTTATCTGATCCACTTGTCTTGTTATGCAGCATCTATTTTAGTGCTAGTTACATCCGTTTTAGCCACAAGTAATATGGATCGGAGGGACCAGTACACCATGATTCAACATGTGATTTTTTTTTTCTAATGACGCAACTTGAACTCAGCTTATTACCTATGCGGCTTACTTTCTTTGTTACCTTTGGTCCTTATATTGTTTTCTTGTAAATGGTTGGATATAAGCGGATTCAATGTTTTTCCCTTTAGAACAAACTTGCAGAATAGTATCATGAAAATTCAATGAAATTGCTATACTCTTCAGGTGACAAATTATGGTATGGAAAATGAAGACGTGTTTGTGCCACTTGATCCGCGACTAGTTTGGGTAAAAAACCACAATGTGAACAGAAGGAAGAACTGGGTGCCGTCATCGTCTGATCTCAAACTACTTTCGCTCAATCGTCTTAAACAGCAACAAGCTTGTGAGGATAACCGCAAGGTGGCTGTGAAGGATGTAAGTTGGTGGAAGAAGTGGGTGGTGGCGTGGATGGATGTGGTGAGTAGGAAGAAGTGGGTGGCATGTACAGGCATATTCATCATGCTCATGCTTGTCATGGCCGCCATCCCGCATGACGAGGACTACCATGACTTTGCTGACCAACGCACACTTTTCCTTGGTAATTAACCTCTGGTTCACGCTCTCTGTCCCATTATCAGTTTTCCTTTTGAAGAGTAGATTCAGCTAAGTTAAGCTCCATTCAAAATAAATGATTCTGATTATCAACACCAAGTACCTGTGCCCTCTGCATATAGAATAAATCATGTACATTTTTTTTTCTGTACAAGGAAAGTCTGATGTAAAGTTATATGGTTTAATACTCTTGATAACCACGAATAGCATTTATGCCTTATTTGCAGGGATCCCTAATACGCTGAATGTTATATCAACAATCCCCCTCTTTTTTGTCGGTCTCGCCGGGCTCATCCTTAACCACTGCAAAAGCTATTTCAGGATATGGTGCAGACTTAATGCTCATGCTATTTTTGGTTCCTGTTTTAACTCGAATTAAGATTTGAAGCACTCTAATGTTTATCCTACTGGCAGGTCACAGGGGGATCTCTACACACTCTTTGCTACTGTCATTGCTTCTGGCTTTGGTTCATGCTATTACCATCTCAACCCAAAAAATGGCACCCTATTTTTGCACAGATTGCCAGTAAGTCTTCCCTAGACCTTCTATGTGGTAGATATAACATTCAGCACCTTCTTGTTCCTAATTTCGTGATATTTAATATACTGACGGATTACATAATGGTCTTTTTGTCAAGATGGTGACCGCTTTCACATTTTTTGAGGTCATTTTCGTTATTGAAAATTTGGATGATTGGGCAAGACCAAAGTCCCTTGCATCAACAAGCTACTGGTTATGGGCAGCAGGTTAGTGTTGTTCCTCTCAATATAATGCATGCATTTTCATTATTTGTGTAGGTTGCTATTTGTGATTCACTTCAATTTACTGTTGTGTTTTTTTATAGTTAGTTTCCTCACAAGACATGAACTTATGTTAGCTCTTACTGAAAGTGCAATCTAATATGACCTAAATTGTACAATCTGATTTTTTTTCTGTTCTTCAAAATAATTTCAGGATTGTACATCCTTGCTAGATTAGAAGAGGTTGCGGACAAACGAATTTATAGGTGGACTCTTCAGATTGTTAGTGGGCATACTCTTGGTCATTTATGTGCTTCGATGGTACCTCTTTTTTTGATTCTCATGTTAGCAAAAAAGACAAGGCCAATTGAACTAGAAAGGTATGAACTGATAATTCCATAGACTGCATGATTATCTGTACTTCTAGTTTTTTATGTGTTAAGTGGAATTTGATTCAACTGCGCACACTAGTTTTTACCAAAATTAATCTGGTGAGCATCTGTCCAACAAATTCGCAATGACTGCGTATTCAACGGCGCAACCCCTTCGACCAATTCACTGATTGCGCGAATCAAGGATGAAGCTAAGCTCTGGGCAAGGGCTGGCGCCCGTGGCCTGCGTGCCGTCCTCCCACAAACCTGGGATGTCCACTGATTTAGATCGCTGACTGTAACCGCTCCTCTTCGGAGGCTGTAACAAACTCTATCTTTTCAATACAAAGAAACGCAAGTCTTTTGCGTTTTCTCAAAAAAAAATCTGTCCAACAAATACTTACCTCCTTCCTTTCCGAATCTTTGTGGTTCATCATTCATTGTAGTTCTGGTAACAATTTCACCACATTAAGGTGGGATTTGCTCATGCAACATGGTTTTTTGTTTGTGTGGTGAAGGGCATGTGCTTCGAGATGGGGAGTGTGACATCCATGATCCACACAATATATTTGAAGCATTTATTGGATATATATTTATTTAACAATCATCGATTTTTTTAACGCCACTGTCTTGCATAATTTTACAACAACAACAAAGCTTTTAGCACCAATCAAGTTGGGGTAGGCTAGAGCTGAAACCCATAAGATCTCGCAACCAAGTCATGGTTCTGGCACATGGATAGCAATTACATGCACCCCTGTCCATGGCTAGTTCTTTGGTGATACATTTTCTTTTGGGTTTCATCTCCATAAGAGTGGCTGAGTTTTGACGTTGGCTCACCAAGTCTTTCACAACCCTCCTCCTTTACCCGGGTTTGGGACCGGCCACTTTCTTGAATAAGTTTGCCATACATTTTTCATTGCGGTTTCGACTATGCCATGTTTCATTGCTTTCATTTGCTTATACATTTTGTCCATCACCAGAGTTTCCATTGGCCTGTAATTATACTGTGATTGTTATGCTGACCAAGGTGTTCTAATAATACTCTTATGTATCAACTATTCAACCATATGCAGTGCATGTTTTATGTCAAGCGAAGAGTATAATTTTGATTATTGCATGATCTGACAATTTCTCCCATTTCAGACGCATGGCTCCAGTGCATCATCAACTAAAGCTTACTTTCATGGTCTGCTTGTTGGTGCCCAAGTTGATCTGCCTCTGGGTGCCCAAGATACAGGTATGATAATCTGTCGATCCATGTCTGAACAAATAAGAGTCGCCCCACATATCGAGCATGTCGCCACTTTGATGAGAGGCCCAACACTATACTCATTTTCACTAACCTCCCACAACAATTGATGCATTTCATGCCATATTATGTGTATTATATTACTCCCTCCGATCCATAGAAAGTGTCGCAGCTTTGAATTAAGACTGAACTAACCTTAATTCAAACTGCGACACTTATTTGGATTGAGGGAGTATTATGTAGGTGATTATACACTGATAACTTTACTTCCATGTGTCTTCTACATCTAGTATGCCTTCTCCATGGTTTATAGTTTACTAAGATGTGGCTCTCTAGCATACGTGTCATTCTTCCTTTCATATTTAATTTTTTTCATAATCTAATTGACTTCTTTCCCACTCATGCAAACTAGGAAGTGCTTTTTCACGTGTGACTTAGGGCTAGTTCTTTTGGGGCTTATGGGTGGCTGCCAAAATAAGCTGCCCCCTACCCAGCTTACTGACCATGTTGTTCTTTGAATCAGGTTAGTGTCAACATTTGCGAACTCGGCATTCTGATGTGGGAGTTTGGTGCTTGTTCTGTTAATCAGGCAAAGATCTCTGATCAGCGAGCAGTGTTAGAAACCCCAATTCGTGCTTGGGAGATAGTGTCGCGAATTCATGGCCTTTGGGGGATGGACATTTACAAGAATAAGGTGCATCAGTTTTTACAGAGTGTGCGGCAGGATGAGTCTTTTTTTGGATTATGGGGCACGCTGGGTGTTGGCAAGACACGACTTCTTTCACTCATTGCTGCTAGCTATGCCGATTCATTCCGTCACATATTATTTCTTGATGGTGGCAGTAGTGTGAGAGTTATGCAACATCATCTTGCTTCTTTATTGAAATTGGATTGGGAGAAGATGTCGTCGTTACCGGAGCATCGCCGAGCTAAGATCATCACTGAGTTTCTAGTGCAAGACAGTTTTTTGCTTCTATTAGACAACGTGCATGATAGACCCTACCCAGACTTGGTAGCTGTTGGTTTGCCGATTCCTCTTGGGTGTCATCAGAAGGTTGTTTTTACATCGAGGAACCAGATGATGTGTGAACGCATGGGATGCCCGATATCAAATATTATGCAGATGAAGTGCCTCGGGAACGAAGATGCTTGGAGACTTTTCAAGTACCACGCGGGAGTCAAAATCACAGAAGCTGATGCTGAAATTTACGATTATGCAAAACAGGTGTATTTCTGTTGAATATTTTATAGCTACACTTCTAATCATTGTTGGTGCACTAATTTGTAATTTATTTGGTACTAGATGGTTTCTTCATGTCGTGGGTTACCTAGAGCCATATGTGCCATTGGCAAAGGTGTTGCTCGAGTGACTTGTGGTGGTAAGAATCTATCTGCTTGGCAGTTCGCCTACAAGCAAAGCATGGGCAGAAATCTACATCCCGAGCAAATGGAAGAACTAGCGTTTGTTCTGATTTAGGTAAGTGAAAACTGTGAAGTTGTGATAGCTGATGGTACATGCATGATGCTCAAGAAATGCCCCTGGCAAAAACATATGTATAATTCTCATTGCAAGGCTTGAATAAATTCCAAATGGATGCCTTCTTCATCTTGGTGAAGGAACCTTCCCTTCCTATAAATCATTCCAGAGTTTGTTTAGCATTAGAGTTTCGGAAACCGTTGGGATTCATGTCCCTGACAGCTCTTCATATGCATATTTTCATTTCCTGCTCAAACTCCAGGTTTGCCTCACCTGGGTACCGTGTCCAATGGATAAACTTGCACGGGGGATTTCGTTTTTAGAGCTTCAGGAGTTGCATTTGGTAGCAGCTTTCTTTGTTGATATGTTCTTCTTGAGGACAATTCAAGGGATTAGATGTAATAAAACACTGAGAGAACACAAACTGAATAATCTGTGTTAGGTATAGCTGTAACTTTAGCTGCACCAGTATTGCCAGGATATGAAGTTGCATGATCAGTAGCCTGCCTCTCTTAGTCTTGCATCTGAGTCCAGCGGATAGACCTTGATGGAAGATTTACTCGTAGTATTAGGTGGCACATTATATATGGCACAACCCTTCTTGGGATTTGTGTGACATTTGCACAGCAATCAAAGAGGAATCAAGTGCCTTGCACACAAGTGCATGTAATTACTATTTACTCCCTTTGTAAACAAATATAAAGACCTTTTAGATCACTAAAGTAGTGATGTAAAAAAGATCTTATAGTATTATCAGTTTACAGAGGGAGTACTTGATAGGCCTAGCCTCTGCTTTAGCTTTGCAGTTGATTTCACTCTGGTATGTGTTCTCTTTTATGCCTGCTCATGTGAAGGACCGCTGCTCTGGTTTCAGGCAACTTGTGCGTGGCTCCTAGGAGCTGTGGAGACTTGGTTGGACTTCATTTCTTGTTGCTGCCGCAATGAAGTGTTGGAAGAGTCCAGATGGCGGCAGTTTGATGCTTACCTGTGAATATGGTGTGATATGTTTGATGATATTACTTTCTAGTACTCTCTTCGTTCGGAATTACTTGTCGCAGAAATGGATGTATCTAGACGTATTTTAATTCTAGATACATCCATTTCCGAGACAAGTAATTCCGAACGGGGGGAGTATGCGTTTTCTTGACTTGTCAGTCTTCTGATGCCCCTAAACATAGGGCAGAACACCTTCATGCTCCAATGGAATGCAAGAGGAGAACGGACTTGTTGTGGATGCTAAATTCTGTGTTTGTTTTGCTATCTTCAGTCTGTCTCATTCTGTCATTCGTCTCAGAACTTTCTTGCGTCAGCATTCCAGGCGGTTTGCCTTTTCGAAATTATATTATAATTGGGGCCGTCTGACTCTTTTCCCTACGAGAAAAGTCCATATCGCAGCCTCAAACTAACCACTGGTTTGAAACACCCTCAACTTAGCACAAAGTTTAAAAGACAACCGTAGTCTTGTTTTGGCATGGTCAACTGGTTTTGACTGAAGTCAAAGTTGATTGGGCAGCGCCACCTAGTAGTCATGTCAAAAGTTGATGCCTGCCAGCCTGCCACAGGTGGGCGGCACCTGCGGTGGTGTCTGACGCGGTAGTGACCACGTCTTCGCGCCGACCCACAATGCCGAGCCTTAGGCCAACTCCACCGCACGATCCCAAATAGTTTGGACGCTTTGTTCGGATTTTGTCCGTTTGAGGATGCCAATAGGGTCGTGTCCGTCCGGATTTGGATTTGCGTCGGCCGAGCGCCCACCACAGCACATCCATCTCAAATATTGTCCTGCTCAGTCATTTCTTCAAACACATAAGGATTTGGATTTGCGTCGGCCGAGGGCCCACCGCAGCACATCCATCCCAAATATTGTCCTGCTCGGTCATTTCTTCAAACACATAAAAGACAGCCGGCTTCACCCTCCCAAGCGGCCGCCGCTCGCCAGGCCGACCGCAGCAGTCCGCGCGCCGTGCTCGCCCGTCAGCGACAAACCGCACGCGCGTCGCAGCTCGACCGCCCGCCGCGCTCGCCGTTCGTCGTGTCGCCCGCACGCGTAGCGGTTCGCTAGCTTAGCCCACACGCGGAACGTGCACACGGCCGCAGCGGCTCGCTAGCTAGCAAGCTCGCCGGCATGTACGCACGCTCGCATGCCTGAAGCTAGCTAGCTAGCCCGGAGGCACGCGTCGCATGCTCTCGTCGCCGCGCCTCGCCTGGCCGTCGCGCCCCACTCGTCGCAGCGACGTCGCCACGCCCGCTCGCTCTGCCGCGCGACGCGCGCGCCCGCCAC
>NC_041385.1:825321157-825341468 GCF_002162155.2 Triticum dicoccoides
CTGCCCGCCCCGCCGTACATGCCGCTCACCCCCACCCGCCGCGCCACCGCGTCCTGCCCACCCTTGCTTGCACCACCGCGGCCTGCGCGCCCTCGCCTGCGCCACCGCGGCCTGCCCGCCCCGCCGCACTTGCCTCTCCCCGCCGCCCGCCGCGCCGTGCGTATGCGCGCCGGCCTTGCGTGGTTGGTGGGATGGTGGGTGAAAAGGATGAGAGAGAGATGGGTGGGTGGATGGTGGGTCCTTTTTTGTTTCGATGACAGATGGGGCCATCATCTGCATGCGCGGACGCAACTGGACGCACGGGCGAGGAAAGCGTCCGCATTCTGTTCGCTTTGACCCCAAAACCAGACCAAGTTTGGGCCGGGGATGGGTCGAAAGCGGACACAAAATGGACAAAAGTCCGTTTGCGCCCGCTCGCTGGGCCGTCTGATTTGTCCGTTTTACCCCAAACGGACGGGGGCGGACAGGATAGGGTCGCGCGGTGGAGTTGGCCTTACACGTTCTCCGGCGTGATGGCCGTGGTCGTCGTCCACGACCTGGACTGCCCCACTAGCGTCGGGTTCCAGGTCGGCTACTCCTGCATCTCCTCCACTACCACCCCATCCGGCTCGGGGACGGCGGTGTCGACAAGGCGAGCTGCATGTCAAGGCCCTCCCACTCCTTGAACTCATCGAGCTTGGATTACTCGAGCACATTCTCTGAGGACCTCATCCTGCTCTTCGTTGTTGATGGTTGCTCACTACTGCAGGATTGCCTAGCAGTGGCGGGTGCAAAAAGCCCAGAAGTAGCGGGCAAGCCTATCAGGGATTTTTTTTTCCTATGAGACTGGATAGCATTCTGAGGCTTGTGATACCCATCCGGATGGATGCCACATGGCCTCCACAATCTAAAAGCAGCAACACCACATTCCCGTGTACGTACGGTAAGCTGCCGGTTGATATATACTCCTTCCGTCCCTTTTTAGTCTGATATAAGATTTGGTCAAAGTCAACCTTTGTAAAGTTTGACCAACTTTGTTGGAAAAAATATCAACATCTAAAATACTAAAGTTATATGGTATGAAAGTTAATTTTCGTGCCATGGCGATTGACGGTTGCTAGGGTTTGATCTTCCTTTTGGGTGAGTAGTTGTGATCGCTACAACCCATCTCTCTTCCTCTCCACCATCTGCCCTAATCCCGCCGGTGTGGTTCGTGGTTGGACCATGCTCTGTAGCTGTTCGGGGTGACCCAGCGAGGATCTTTGGATTGCTTCCCACCCTTGGCAACTGCTGGTTGTGGTCCTGCCGGCGTCCTGATGGCGGCGATTACCGGGGCGGTAGGGAGTGTTGCCCCGTAGCCTATTTTCTCGGCTCCTGGTGGCGGTGTTGGTTCGCCGGCGAAAGTAGTTCCTACCTCTGGAACGCCACCTGGTCGATCGGGGCCTACCACCCATGTTGAGGAATTGATGGAACGGCTCGGTGGAGGCGCAACCCGTGCTTCTGGATGACGAGGATGATGCTGACCTAGTGGCGCCGGATTGTGCCGTGGTAGGGAAGGTCCTCTCCCCAAATGTTCTGCACATCCAGACAATTTCGTCGGTGATGAGGCCGGCGTGGGCAACCCAAGAGGGCCGGCGTTCTGTCACCATGGTGAGTTTAGTATGCTATGGCGGCGGCCTGTCACGTCGTGGAACACTTTGAGAGGCCTTTGGTGACTCATCTACACAAAATTTACACCAGAAAAAACAAGAGATTTCCACATTGTTTTTCTTGGTACGAGTTTGATCTCTAATGGCGGACCACACACGCAAAACGGAGGGCGACTCGAGCGATCTGCTCAACCCGCCGCCGAGCGATTGGGTTAGGCCCGCTGGCGACGAGCAGAGCACGTGGGATGGGAGAGCGGAGGAAGACAAGAGATGGCCGGCTCTCTACATCCCGAACCTCTTCGCGGCGGGGCTTCTCTGCTACCACCAAGGCACGATGGTGGTTCAAGGTACGATCTGTCGTATCCTTCTTCTCGACGCGGGGAATCGAGTGATTGATAGCCGAGGATTGCAAGACGAGGAAGTAATTTCATGGCGGACGCGAGTTTGGTTTCCGTGCCATCTGGCTTGTGTGGGGAGTTCGCTAGACTGGGAAAGGAGAGAGACCGGGGGGGGGGGGATTTCGAGGCGAACGACCGCCATGAATGCGGGCGGAGTGTGGGCAATAAATCCCCACCGCTCGATGGCTGGGAGACGCAACTCATCCAAAAATCCCTTCCTCCCACCACAACGAGCGACGCACCTGCCCTGAGAGAGAGGAAGAAGAGAGCAGGTGAGATGGCACACTGGAAGATGAGGATGGAGAAGGCCATGGTGGAGCTGGCGAGCGAGGACAAGGCGAGGTTGGAGAGGGCTCAGGAGATCGTGTCCTGGTTCTCCACAAGGAAGGAGATACGGCGCGCGGCGAAGCGCGTCTTCAGAAATCTGACGGTGGAGGAAGACAAGAGGCTGGCCCCGAATGGGTTCACCACTCCGACGGGCGCGCCGGTGAGCTCACTCGCCGCTCTGGTTTGGGCCATGGAGGAGACTGAATCTGGAAACCCAGCTCAGAGGGCGAAGTGGTGGGGGTTTCGTTCCTGCCGCCGCTTCCCAGCTGGACCAGAGGAGTTTTTGGTTGGAACGGTGATGGCAATCCCCACCCCGGGGACGCGCCATGTCCCGATTTCGATCAAGGACAGCGAGGAGGAGATGGAGTCGGAGGCAGAGGAGCTAGAGCCGGTGCTAGATCTAGGTGGGAGCAGCGGCGGGGGGAAGAAGAAGCAGAAGGCGCAGCTGCACAGCCGCTCCCCACGCTTCCTTTGACGCTCGCCACACCTCCTTAGCCTCCCCAAGTCCGTCCCGACAGAGTAGGCGTCTCCCCGCCGGCAATCGGTTCTGGTAGCTGGCCGTGGAGGACGCTGACAAGGGGCTGGGGACTTGTCAGAGGAAAATGGTAAGCCACTGTTTCTTAATAGAGCGTATCAATACATGCTTGAGGTTGATGGGGATGCTGGTTCTAGAAGATCTATACATGTTAGTAAGATGAGAAAGAATAAAAAGAAAAATGGGAAAAAAAAGAAAGAACCCCTGCAAAGATAAAGTGCAAGGAGGTGATTAGAGGAGGGAATGATGATAAAAATGGGGGGGGGGATTATTTAGATGGATGGATAGTCAAGGATCTCATTGAAAAAGTCCCAATAATACCTGACTATTGGTCAGAAATTGGGCATGAAGATTTCATCATATATGTTCCTAATTGCGTAGTGGAAAATGACTATAATGGACAGAAAATTATCATTCTTGAAAACGATATCATAGAGCAGTGGGTCGATGACTTGGGAAACTAGGCAAGCTTAAAGCCCAGCCCAGATAATAGTGGAAGCCCAGGAGAGGGAGAGCCTGGGGAGGAGACATATATATGCTCAAGCGACTCCCCCTCTCTTGGGTCAGTCGATCGAATCGAGCCAGAACTAGGGTTTCCCCTCCTGCCGCCAGGTGAAGAAGAGGGGATGGATAGATTTTGGGGTCGGTTTGGAGGAGAGAGGAGATTTAATAGAGGAGGCAAAGAGAATTACCAATACATAAAGAAAGAGGAGGGGAGTGACAGGTTCAGAAATTACAATGAAAGAGAGAGCAGGAAAGACTGGGAGCAGGGAAGCGGCAGCAATAATTTGTAGATGAGGCAGGAGCAACAGCAAGATCAGGGGAGACAAGAAGAAGAGAAAGAGAGGATGAGATCAGAGAAGGAAAAAGAAGTGCTTAAGACTACTAACCCAGGTATGTCAGATCTTGGAAGAGGCAGTACTGGTAATGAGGTAGATATGATACAACAGCAGCACATTCTATCTGCATTGCTTACTCAATTGACACAAGGGACTGCCTTGCTGGGGGGAAACAATCTGAATGGACAAGGGGGGAGGGGGGGTTAGCATGCTTCAGCAACATGTTAGTGGAGAGGCAAGCAGGGGGAGAGCAGCTTGGTTCAGAGTGGAGAGATTCAGAAAAACCAATGGACAAACAGACCTACCAATAATATTGAGAGAGATGGACAAGGAAGGGAAGATTGTCAGGGGAGAGAAGTTGGGAAGAGTGGTCAAAACGAAGAGGGAAGCAAGATGGTGTTGGGTGGGGCAAACAAAATGGTTTGTAACAAGTGCAAAGACACCAGACATGGTACCAAAGATTGCAAATTGGATCATTGTGTGGTGTGTGGGAAAAGAAACCACATAACTGATGATTGTACCTGGTTGAGGCAAATGAAGCCTGTTCCAAAATTTGTAGGGTATGCTGCTAGAGGTCTGGGTGTGCTGCTAGTCCAAAGTTCCAAGGACAACAATGAGCTTGAAAATCCTTATCCAATGGCCCTAATCACAGTGAAGTCTGGTATATTAAATGAAACTCAATTGCTGGAGGAGTTCAACTACATGTTCAATTGGGGATGGCAGTGGAGATGCAAAAAACAAGGAAGTAATACCTTTCTGATGAGGTTTCCAAACAAGGGCAGATTGATGGAGCTAGTAAATTGTGATGATTTCAAGCTTTTGGGCACTGGGGCTGTGATAAACATAAAGAAGTGGGCCTTTGATTCACAGGTAATTGGAAAACTTCACACAACATGGGTGAATTTTCAGAAGGTGCCAGACTTTTTTAGACATTTTTTTGGCATGTGTGAAGTTGCTGCATCCCTAGGACTAGTTTTGGAAATTGACATGGATACAATTACTCAGGAGAAAATCAGAGCTAAAGTTGGGGTAAGAGACTTTGAGAAGATCCCAGGGTACACTAAAATCACACACAAAGACCTGAATATCTACAGAATTATGGCTAAACAGGAAAAAGTTGTGGAGATGAGCTGGTATGGAGAACACAAGAGACAGTATTTGGGTGAAACTGGCATGAACTGTGTGGGAGAGGAGGTGAGAAAGAGATAGAACAATGTGAAGGAAATATGCCCTAGAGGCAATAATAAAGTTATTATATATTTCCTCATATCATGATAAATGTTTATTATTCATGCTAGAATTGTATTAACCGGAAACATGATACATGTGTGAATACATAGACAAAACTATAGTCACTAGTATGCCTCTACTTGACTAGCTCATTACTCAAAGATGGTTATGTTTCCTAACCATAGACATGTGTTGTCATTTGATTAGTGGGATCACATCATTAGGAGAATGATGTGATTGACATGACCCATTCCGTTAGCCTAGCACTTGATCGTTTAGTATACTGCTATTGCTTTCTTCATGACTTATACAAAGTTCCTGCAACTATGAGATTGTGCAACTCCCGTTTACCGGAAGAACACTTTGTGTGCTACCAAACGTCACAACGTAACTGGGTGATTATAAAGGTGCTCTACAGGTGTTTCCGAAGGTACATGTTGGGTTGGCATAATTCGAGATTAGGTTTTGTCACTCCGATTGTCGGAGAGGTATCTCTGGGCCCTCTCGGTAATACTCATCACCTAAGCCTTGCAAGCATTGTAACTAATGAGTTAGTTATAAGATGATGTATTACGGAATGAGTAAAGAGACTTGCCGGTAACGAGATTGAACTAGGTATTGGATACCGACGATCAAATCTCGGGCAAGTAACATACCGATGACAAAGGGAACAACGTATGTTGTTATGCGGTTTGACCGACAAAGATCTTCGTAGAATATGTAGGAACCAATATGGGCATCCAGGTCCCGCTATTGGTTATTGACCGAGAATGGTTCTAGGTCATGTCTACATAGTTCTCGAACCCGTAGGGTCCGCACGCTTAACGTTACGATGACAGTTTTATTATGAGTTTATAAGTTTTGATGTACCGAAGTTTGTTCGGAGTCCCGGATGTGATCACGGACATGACGAGGAGTCTCGAAATGGTCGAGACATAAAGATTGATATATTGGACGACTATATTCGGACACGGAAGTGTTCTGGGTGATTTCGGAGAAAACTGGAGTGCCGGGGGGGTTACCGGAACCCCCCGGGAGAGTTAATGGGCCACATGGGCCTTGGTGGGAAGAGAGAGGGGCGGCCAGGGTTGGCCGCGCGCCCCCTCTCCCTCTGGTCCGAATTGGATTAGGAGGGGGGGCGCCCCCCTTTCCTTCCCCCCTCTCCCCCTTCCTTCCCCCTCCTAGTAGGAGTAGGAAAGGAGGAGTCCTACTCCTACTAGGAGGAGGATTCCTCCTCCCTTGGCGCGCCCAAGGGGCCGGCCGGCCTCCCCCCTTGCTCCTTTATATACGGGGGTGGGGGGGGGACCCCATAGACACACAAGTTGATCTACGGATCGTTCCTTAGCCGTGTGCGGTGCCCCCCTCCACCATATTCCACCTCGGTCATATCGTCGCGGAGTTTAGGCGAAGCCCTGCGCCGGTAGAACATCATCATCGTCACCACGCCGTCGTGCTGACGGAACTCATCTCCGGAGCTCGGCTGGATCGGAGGCCGGAGATCGTCATCGAGCTGAACGTGTGCTGAACTCGGAGGCCCCGTACGTTCGGTGCTTGGATCGGTCGGATCGTGAAGACGTACGACTACATCAACCGCGTTGTGCTAACGCTTCCGCTTACGGACTATGAGGGTACGTGGACGAACACTCTCCCTTCTCGTTGCTATGTCATCACCATGATCTTGCGTGTGCATAGGAATTTTTTTGAAATTACTACGTTCCCCAACAGTGGCATCCGAGCCTAGGTTTTATGCGTTGATGTTATATGCACGAGTAGAACACAAGTGAGTTGTGGGCGATACAAGTCATACTGCTTACCAGCATGTCATACTTTGGTTCGGCGGTATTGTGAGATGAAGCGGCCCGGACCGACATTACGCGTACGCTTACGCGAGACTGGTTTCACCGTTACGAGCACTCGTGCTTAAAGGTGGCTGGTGGGTGTCTGTCTCTCTCACTTTAGCTGAATCGAGTGTGGCTATGCCCGGTCCTTGCGAAGGTTAAAACAGCACCAACTTGACGAACTATTTTTGTGGTTTTTGATGCGTAGGTAAGAACGGTTCTTGCTAAGCCCGTAGCAGCCACATAAAATTTGCAACAACAAAGTAGAGGACGTCTAACTTGTTTTTGCAGGGCATGTTGTGATGTGATATGGTCAAGACGTGATGCTATATTTTATTGTATGAGATGATCATGTTTTGTAACCGAAGTTATCGGCAACTGGCAGGAGCCATATGGTTGTCGCTTTATTGTATGAAATGCAAACGCCCTGTAATTGCTTTACTTTATCACTAAGCGGTAGCGATAGTCGTAGAAGCAATAGATGGCGTAACGACAACGATGCTACGATGGAGATCAAGGTGTCGCGCCGGTGACGATGGTGATCACGATGGTGCTTCAGAGATGGAGATCACAAGCACAAGATGATGATGGCCATATCATATCACTTATATTGATTGCATGTGATGTTTATCCTTTGGCTTTGTTCGGTTACACCCTGTCTCAAGAGGATTGGAGTGGATTTGGGGTGGATTTGGGGTGGATTTGACTTGTATGGGATTTAATCCCTGCCAAACCCCTTCAAAACCATGCCAACCGAACGCAGCCTTATGCATCTTATCTTGCTTTGATTGACGGTAGCATTTTAAGATGATCTCTCACTAAAATTATCAAGAAGTGTTCTCCCTGAGTATGCACCGTTGCCAAAGTTCGTCGTGCCCAGACACCACGTGATGATCGGGTGTGATAAGCTCTACGTCCATCTACAACGGGTGCAAGCCAGTTTTGCACACGCGGAATACTCAGGTTAAACTTGACGAGCCTAGCATATGCAGATATGGCCTCGGAACACGGAGACCGAAAGGTCGAGCGTGAATCATATAGTAGATATGATCAACATAGTGATGTTCACCATTGAAAACTACTCCATCTCACGTGATGATTGGTTATGGTTTAGTTGATTTGGATCACGTGATCACTTAGATAACTAGAGAGATGTCTGTCTAAGTGGGAGTTCTTAAGTAATATGATTAATTGAACATAAATTTATCATGAACTTAGTACCTGATAGTATTTTGCTTGTCTATGTTTGTTTGTAGATAGATGGCTCGTGCTGTTGTTCCGTTGAATTTTAATGCGTTCCTTGAGAAAGCAAAGTTTAAAGATGATGGTAGCAATTACACGGACTGGGTCCGTAACCTGAGGATTATCCTCATTGCTGCACAGAAAAGTTACGTCCTGGAAGCACCGTTGGGTGCCAGGCCTGCTGCTGATGCAACTAACGACGTTAAGAATGTCTGGCAGAGCAAAGCTGATGACTACTCTATAGTTCAGTGTGCCATGCTTTACGGCTTAGAACCGGGTCTTCAACGACGTTTTGAACGTCATGGAGCATATGAGATGTTCCAGGAGTTGAAGTTAATATTTCAAGCAAATGCCCGGATTGAGAGATATGAAGTCTCCAGTAAGTTCTATAGCTGCAAGATGGAGGAGAATAGTTCTGTCAGTGAACACATACTCAGAATGTCTGGGTATAATAATCACTTGATTCAACTAGGAGTTAATCTTCCTGATGATAGTGTCATTGACAGAATTCTCCAATCACTGCCACCAAGCTACAAGAGCTTTGTGATGAACTATAATATGCAAGGGATGAACAAGACTATTCCCGAGCTCTTCGCAATGCTAAAAGCTGCGGAGGTAGAAATCAAGAAGGAGCATCAAGTGTTGATGGTCAACAAGACCACTAGTTTCAAGAAAAGGGGCAAAGGGAAGAAGAAGGGGAACTTCAAAAAGAACGGCAAGCAAGTTGCTGCTCAAGAGAAGAAACCCAAGTCTGGACCTAAGCCTGAAACTGAGTGCTTCTACTGCAAGCAGACTGGTCACTGGAAGCGGAACTGCCCCAAGTATTTGGCGGATAAGAAGGATGGCAAAGTGAACAAAGGTATATGTGATATACATGTTATTGATGTGTACCTAACTAGAGCTCGTAGTAGCACCTGTGTATTTGATACTGGTTCTGTTGCTAATATTTGCAACTCGAAACAGGGACTACGGAATAAGCGAGCACTGGCTAAGGACGAGGTGACGATGCGCATGGGAAACGGTTCCAAAGTTGATGTGATCGCGGTCGGCATGCTACCTCTACATCTACCTTCGGGATTAGTTTTAGACCTGAATAATTGTTATTTGGTGCCAGCGTTGAGCATGAACATTATATCTGGATCTTGTTTAATGCGAGACGGTTATTCATTTAAATCAGAGAATAATGGTTGTTCTATTTATATGAGTAATATCTTTTATGGTCATGCACCCTTGAAGAGTGGTCTATTTTTATTGAATCTCGATAGTAGTGATACACATATTCATAATGTTGAAGCCAAAAGATGCAGAGTTGATAATGATAGTGCAACTTATTTGTGACACTGCCGTTTAGGTCATATCGGTGTAAAACGCATGAAGAAACTCCATACTAATGGACTTCTGGAATCACTTGATTATGAATCACTTGGTACTTGCGAATCGTGCCTCATGGGCAAGATGACTAAAACACCGTTCTCCGGTACTATGGAGAGAGCAACAGATTTGTTGGAAATCATACATACAGATGTATGTGGTCCGATGAATGTTGAGGCTCGTGGCGGATATCGTTATTTTCTCACCTTCACAGATGATTTGAGCAGATACGGATATATCTACTTAATGAAGCACAAGTCTGAAACATTTGAAAAGTTCAAAGAATTTCAGAGTGAAGTGGAAAATCATCGTAACAAGAAAATAAAGTTTCTACGATCTGATCGTGGAGGAGAATATTTGAGTTACGAGTTTGGTTTACATTTGAAACAATGCGGAATAGTTTCGCAACTCACGCCACCCGGAACACCACAACGAAATGGTGTGTCCGAACGTCATAATCGTACTTTACTTGATATGGTGCGATCTATGATGTCTCTTATTGATTTACCGCTATCGTTTTGGGGTTATGCTTTAGAGACGACCGCATTCATGTTAAATAGGGCACCATCAAAATCCGTTGAGACGACGCCTTATGAACTGTGGTTTGGCAAGAAACCAAAGTTGTCGTTTCTTAAAGTTTGGGGCTGTGATGCTTATGTGAAAAAACTTCAACCAGATAAGCTCGAACCCAAATCGGAGAAATGTGTCTTCATAGGGTACCCAAAAGAGACTGTTGGGTACACCTTCTATCACAGATCCGAAGGCAAGACATTCGTTGCTAAGAATAGATCCTTTCTAGAGAAGGAGTTTCTCTCGAAAGAAGTGAGTGGGAGGAAAGTAGAACTTGATGAGATAACTGTATCTACTCCCTTATTGGAAAGTAGTTCATCACGAGAACCGGTTCCTGTGACGACTACACCAATTAGTGAGGAAGCTAATGATAATGATCATGAAACTTCGGATCAAGTTTCTGCTGAACCTCGTAGGTCTACCAGAGTAAGATCTGCACCAGAGTGGTACGGTAATCCTATTCTGGAAGTCATGTTACTTGACCATGATGAACCTACGAACTATGAGGAAGCGATGATGAGCTCAGATTCCGCAAAATGGCTAGAGGCCATGAAATCTGAGATGGGATCCATGTATGAAAACAAAGTATGGACTTTGGTTGACTTGCCCGATGATCGGCAAGCCATTGAGAATAAATGGATCTTTAAGAAGAAGACTGACGCTGATGGTAATGTAACTGTCTATAAAGCTCGACTTGTTGCAAAAGGTTTTCGACAAGTTCAAGGGGTTGACTACTGTCGTGGAATTAACACGTCAGATGTCCATAGTGTCAGGACTTAGTCGCGAGGCCAACGCACCTATGTGGTAGCTTGAGAGGGGTTGAGCGGAATCGAGAGACGCAACACAAGACAAGGGTTTAGACAGCTTTGGGCCCCGGGAAACATCATCCGGTAAAAACCCTACATGCTGTTTGAGGCTAGATCTCATTATCATCACGAGGGAGTCGCCGTAAACCGGCTCTCCTCTAGTTGTGTCTAGCCCTAGAGATTATTTCTTGCTTGTAACTTGTCCCTCTTTGGGGAGCCCTGCCCCTCCTTATATATGTTGAAGGGGCGGGTTACATGTGGAGTCCTATTAGGATTAGGACTAGTCTATCTCTAATACAAACCGGATACAAGTCCTGGTCTTAACTCCTTGTAAGGTAAATATTCCTCATGCCTTCCCTCTTAAACCGGCCCACAATAGTTGAACCGGCCTTCATGAACCGCCAGACGGGCCATCCGGTCTTGTCGCTCCTCTGACCCGTCCGCCGGGTCACCAGTGAGTTACAACGTCCTGGCGGGTTGCTGGTAAATCGCCAGGTCTGGGCGGGTCACCAGATGAATATCGCCAAGTGCCAGCGGGACCTCAAATAAACCGCCAAGTCCGGCCGGGTTAACTTCCGGCCGGTTTACACCGCGGGGTATATCCCCGACATTAGCCCCCAAGTTTAGCTTGGATTTATCCATGGTAAACTTATGCTGCAAAATAAACACCAGAACAAATTTGGCAGGTTGTGCTCTGGGTTAAGAATTCTTGTAGACCGGCACCTGATCGTCCTTAAGTCCTTGTCATTTCCTCCTTCTAGAAAATCCGGGTCAATAACCAGCTTCATACTCAAATTGCTGATGTTGGCTTCTTATAGAAAAAATATTGTGAAGAATAATCCACTTGAATCGGCTTCCAAAGCGCCGGTTTAAGAAATATTGGTCTTGAAATATTCATCTAATATTCAGCCGGTTTGAAGATGTAAAAAACTTGCCGGTTTATGATTACCACCTTTGTCGGGTTATAAA
The DNA here is from genome assembly GCF_002162155.2 of Triticum dicoccoides. Taxonomy (NCBI): domain Eukaryota; kingdom Viridiplantae; phylum Streptophyta; class Magnoliopsida; order Poales; family Poaceae; genus Triticum; species Triticum dicoccoides. The sequence goes on from NC_041385.1 coordinate 825,332,911, forward strand.
AACTGATACTTCCGAGTCATGATTGTTGCAGATACTGAATATAAATACTGCCACTTAAGAAGAAATCCATGTTGTTCATACCAGTCACTTAGTAAAACTGAATACTCCATATTATGTAGCCCCCAAGTGCCGGGTTGTTATGCTTGCAGCAACCTGGGACTTGTACTTTCCTGATGTTCATAAAAACTTCAACCAGTGTAGCCCCCAAGGGCCGGGTCATTATGCAATAATGAGCAGGGACTTTGATATATACTTCAATGAAAATAACATCATATGATGTAACCCCCATCATGGGGCTTGAATTCACGTCCACAAGGTTAAGAGCCTTGTGCTTTACCAACTGAGCAGTGGACCCTTCAATATAATGAATAAAAAGCTTTGTACCTTGAATTGTTTAACATGAGCAATTGGTAGCCCCCAAGGGCCGGCTCATTATAATGTGATGAGTCGGGTCTTCAATAAGATGAACAAAGAATGACTTTGCATTAGCCCCCCAAGTGTCATGGTGCATGCTTGCAGCGACATGAGACTTGCATATTTGATGTAATCTCAACTTCAATAACGTAGCCCCCAAGTGCCGGGTTGTAAGCCTGCAGCAACTCGGGACTATTCCTTCAATTGTAGAATAAAAGCCACATCCATTGATAACATAATATCCATTGCGCTAAAGCGACTTTGAAAACCTTAATCATAATATTAATAACCATAATAAAAATCCAGCCATGTTGGCTATTCAAGATAATATAATCCGGTATGAAAACCTTATTCATTCAATATCATAATGAAAATTCAGCCAAGTTTGGCTATTTGAATAATATAACCCAATGATTTATAGGCGCATGATTCCAATGGCGCAATCCAAATATATACTGGCGACTTATAGTCCAAAGCCAGGCCGGTTTAATAAACACCGGACAATTTCTCATCATAGACTGGCAATTTATCGTCTTAAAGCCAGGCCGGTTTAATAAACACCGGATAATTTATCATCATGCTTTATTCAACCTGTCTCTGCATACAACAAGTTTAAAGTGTCCTGGCGGTTTACCGCCGGACGGGTCATAATGCCCAACATATAACCTGGGTTTATAACCAAGGCTGCACATAAGAATAATCAAATATGAAATATATCATGCTTGTGACATTGAATCACATCGTTGGTTTACCAAATTTTTGTAGTAAGAGTGATAACCCCAATCTTGAGTAATGATAACTCCTTTCATACTGTGTCGGTTTATGATAAAACCGTACCAGGTTGTGATAAACACCGGTTTAACCATATATAATGCTGGCGACTTATAGTCGAAACCAGACCGGGCTGATAGTCTCCGGATTATGATTTGATCATGTACTGACAGCTTGTAATTGAAAGCCAAGCCGGGTTAATGGACACCGGTTTACTCCATGATAAGATGGTAACATAAAATCAAAAAATCAAACCGGGCAAATAATCTCCGGATTAAGAATTGATCGTGTTCCGTAAATTGACAGTCGAACCGGTCTGCGAATTTTGTCGGTTTAAGAACGCAACAAAGAAGAAATATTTATTAAAGAAAATTTCAAGCAAAGGCAATGATAAAACCATTTGCAAAAAACATGCTATACTGAGCTGATCAGATGGTGTTACCGTGGTCGGACAGGACCAAGCCCCCAATAGGAGTGACAATGGTTCAAGTCAGCCAGGTCCCCAAATGAAACCGTGGCATATATGCCAATCAAAAGGCGTGGCAATGGTTCAGGTTCGACCAAGCCCCCAAGTGATTTTGTGGCCTTAGGCCGATCAAGAGGCGTGACTGGTTCAGACTTGACCATGTCCCCAAGTGATCTGGTGGCTTTCTCCTATCAAAAGGTGTCGCGTTGGTTCGGGCACGACCAAGGCCCCAAGTGATATAAAAAGCAAATTTCAAGGGGTAAACCGGAGGCCGCTTTAAGACAGAACCTCCGTGTAACCACGCATGATGTAAAAAAGAACAGAGACCCCACTTTATGAAGCAGAAGCCCCCATGTGATCAATATGTTAGGCCAATAAGGCAGGATATCCATGTTTGGACCGCGCATCACGGCAGCAGGTCCTCTTCGGTAATTTTTAACTTTTTTGCAAGAGATAAATTCTTCTTGAACCGGGATCTTGAACCGGATATGGAGAGCTTCAAAGCTTTGTGGGAGACATCTTTCCCTTGAACCGGATTTTAAACCGGAATCTTCATTTTCAGCCGGAAATTTTCTGACGGCCTTTAAACTCGAACTTGCGAGAAGTTAATTCCTTTTTGAACCGGAAATTCTTAAACCGGATTTGAGAGCTTCAGTGAGACTGGCTTCCCTTGAACCGGATTTTAAACCGGAATCTTTTCTGATGACCCGGAACTTCTTCATTGAGCCAGGATTTTGTAATTGTCATATACTTTCTAAGCCGAAAATTCTCTGACGGCCTTCAAATAACAGTAGCCTCCGGGACCGGGTTATGTTTCCCTCCATTGTCCCGGGGTTTTTAAATTTGCTGAAACTGGCAAGACTTGTTGCGTCATATCATCGTAGCCCCCGAGTCTCAAGGTGACTCGAAGAGTTGGCTTGAGATTCTCCATATTTGACCGTCATATAAACCGGCATAACTTGTATGTCATTGGTGTTGATAGCTGATGTGAATCCACAGAAGGTTGAGGTGACTGCGGCGGGTTATAAATGATCCCGTATGAGCCGTGTCAGCAACTCGGCCAATGGTTCCTTCCAACTGGTGATTTGAAGCTAACCAAACTTGTAGTGGCAGCGATTTGTGCGCATGTCCATTGAACTATTCAGCGCAGACGGCGGCTGATGATAACTTGCCTCCAATTTGCTGAAAGAAAAACCGGGCTACCCAAGTTGTGACTTGCTCATACGCAACAAATAGCTCATGCAAACAGGTGCGGTCCGGTGTGTTGATGTAGACTAGACCGCAAGGGCGGCAGCGCAAGCACTTCCATTGAGCACGACAGCACGGATAAAGGTTAGTGCAACATGACGATGGTATGCACTCCATATCCGCGATATAACTCCACTTCGACGGTGAATAATTGTCCTGATGTATTTAGATGACAGATGATCTTGTCGTCTCTGCTATGATCATGGAACAAAAAATATTAAAGGGAGGACAATTGTTCCCGGAGGAACTTAAAGTATATTGAAAAAATAAATAAGATGGATAGCACCTGATCTTTTCCTGAGACGTCGAGCCAGTCATGTTCGTCGTCGTCGTTGGTTTTCCAACTGGTCCGATTTTTTTTTTCAGACCGGCTCCCACTTCTTTTTACACAAGCCAGTGACCCGGCGTGGAGTCACACATGCGTTGGGGTGAAAAAGAGCCACCACAGAGGCCTCTGAGACCAACGGCGTTGACTCGAAGGTGAAAGCTGGTGGGAGCGAGCCGGCACCCGAAGCGGCAGCTGGTCCGGTGATCCAGTACGGAGGCGCGGCGGCTCGGGGTCGCGGCAACACGCAACAGAAGGCGATGGCTCGAGGCCGTGGGTTGCCGCGGTGGTTGTCATCATAGCGTGATGCAGTGGCGGGTCAAGGCACGGAGCGGTGCGTGACGGTAACCCGGACGAGTGGCAAGGCGGCTCCAGGCAAAACAGCGGCATAGCAACTTGGCGCGGCAGCTCTGCAAAGACGGGACAGCGAGGCCTGCGGCCGTCGTCTTTGGAGGCAGTGGAGTTGACCCAGAGGCGATGAATCCCGGTTTGAACAGCAAAGCTCGAATCCGTGAAGACGTCTGCTTCCAGATCGCGGCCGGATCGTTTGACTCACAGCATAGCAAACCGGGTGGCTCGCGGCGGTCGGCGGCTTGAAGCCCGGTAAGCCGGCGGGTTGCAACAGCCAAGGAAGTTTATCGGCGGCAGCCTGGACAGAGGTGACCGGCGCCGGCGGCTCGGTCAGCGGGGGTGCGTCGGTGAGGCACCACTGCTGCGGCGGGTGCGGAACGGCGAGGATGCAGAGTCGTGTCCTTGTCACGGAGAGCAAGGCCAGCCACGGAGGCGGGCGACTTAAGACCGCGGCGTCGTGCAGCAGAGGTGAAGGCGAGGCCAGAGCGGTGGCTAGCAAGGCAAAACTGATTCCGTGTCCCACGTTAAACCAGCGAGGCAAAGCTGAGTCCGTGTCCCACGTCCCTCTTCGGGTCGTGGATTTCCTTTCCTTTTTTTTTGAACGAACAGTCGATCTTTCTGATATACTCCATTACTGCTCTGTATAGCTTTAGTATTTGTAGCACCAGGCCTCCACGTAACCTGCCCTCCTTCGTATTTTTCTTGTCTCACATGAGGTTTGTACGTGGATCACTTTGATTGAAATACCATGCAGGTCACTCGGGAGTCGTGATATCCCCATGCTGTGACTATCAGGTACGTGGAGGAATAATTTGATCCATGTGACGTAGCACTTTCCCTTTGATTGATCCTTCACGTGGGGTCATGGTAGCAAGTACCACTACTTCATGAATGAATTGTTTATTAATAGTAAATTGGCATCACTGAGTTGCCTTGTAATGGCGCACTGCTCCTGGACTGCGGTGGCACCCGCGGGTCGATGATGATGGTAGGTCGCTCGGCACAGGGTCGACGGAGGCAGAAGTGACCCAGCGCCGCGGGGGCTCAGAGTACAGCAGCAATGACAGCAGGGCCCAGGTCGGCTTATAGCGAAGGTGAGACTGCCCACGACGAGGGCGGCTTGACGGTGCTGTCGTGGCAGAGACCGGTGGCGCACCGCAGCAAAAGTAGCTCGACGAGACCGGCGGCTTACGGTATAGCAGAGGAGTGGTAGACCGGCTCACAAGTGGCGACTCAGCAGGGGCCGCGGCGGCTCGAGGCCGTCCAGGCCGAAGTAGAGGCAAAGGTAGAAGATGAAGCCAGCCTCTTTTGAAACAACGCATGGCCGAGCGGTGGCGTGAGGCCCTCAATTAGTGCTCATGTAATCCACTGTGTCTTCTATTTCTGTTTGGCCAAGTAGTATTTTTTATCCCTCACATGATTCTGAGCTTTGGAGGCCGTGCTTCTGTCAATGAATAAGGCCGGCGTAGGCGGCATCTTTTGATCAATAATCTTGCCACCACAGGGCTGTACTAGGGACAGAAGGCGCAGAGGTCTGCATCAGGACCCATGGCCATCCTAGGCACGGGCGGATAGTGATTACGTCAACAGCCAGTCTGGTCTTGTGTCCATCTCGGATACGTCTATCTGGATTTTTGCTTGGAATCGGTGTTGCGGCCGCTGACCCAAATATGAGCAGCAGTTTGGATCGAATCCGCAACGAAAACTTCCGTTAACATGGCGACTTGCGGCGGTGTAAGGTCTTACAACCCTAACTTTCGCCCCAATCTTGCTTGCGCCGCTTGATTGTCCATTATTGATGCAGATTTTTCTTAAACCGGCTTCTCTTCATCCGAAAAAATTGCAAACCTCTCGATCCCTGGGAGAGATCCCTCCAAGAACTCAACACCACCGTGCGCGGGCCCCACGGTGGACGCCAACTGTCGTGGAATTAACACGTCAGATGTCCATAGTGCCAGGACTTAGTCGCGAGGCCAACGCACCTATGTGGTAGCTTGAGAGGGGTTGAGCGGAATCGAGAGACGCAACACAAGACAAGAGTTTAGACAGCTTCGGGCCCCGGGAAACATCATCCGGTAAAAACCCTACATGCTGTTTGAGGCTAGATCTCGTTATCATCACGAGGGAGTCGCCGTAAACCGGCTCTCCTCTAGTTGTGTCTAGCCCTAGAGATTATTTCTTGCTTGTAACTTGTCCCTCTTTGGGGAGCCCTGCCCCTCCTTATATATGTTGAAGGGGCGGGTTACATGTGGAGTCCTATTAGGATTAGGACTAGTCTATCTCTAATACAAACCGGATACAAGTCCCGGTCTTAACTCCTTGTAAGGTAAATATTCCTCATGCCTTTCCTCTTAAACCGGCCCACAATAGTTGAACCGGCCTTCATGAACCGCCAGACGGGCCATCGGGTCTTGTCGCTCCTCTGACCCGTCCGCCGGGTCACCAGTGAGTTACAACGTCCTGGCAGGTTGCTGGTAAATCGCCAGGTCTGGGCGGGTCACCAGATGAATATCGCCAAGTGCCAGCGGGACCTCAAATAAACCGCCAAGTCCGGCCGGGTTAACTTCCGGCCGGTTTACACCGCGGGGTATATCCCCGACAACTACGATGAGACTTTCTCACCCGTAGCGATGCTTAAGTCTGTCTGAATCATGTTAGCTATTGCTGCATTTCATGATTATGAAATTTGGCAAATGGATGTCAAGACTGCATTCTTGAATGGATTTCTAGAAGAAGAGTTGTATATGATGCAGCCGGAAGGTTTTGTTGATCCAAAAGGTGCTAACAAAGTGTGCAAGCTCCAGCGTTCCATTTATGGACTGGTGCAAGCATCTCGGAGTTGGAATAAACACTTTGGTAGTGTGATCAAAGCATATGGTTTTATACAGACTTTTGGAGAGGCCTGTATTTACAAGAAAGTGAGTGGGAGCTCTGTAGCATTTCTAGTTTTATATGTAGATGACATATTATTAATTGGAAATGATATAAAATTTCTGGATAGCATAAAAGGATACTTGAATAAAAGTTTTTCAATGAAAGACCTCGGTGAAGCTGCTTACATATTGGGCATCAAGATCTATAGAGATAGATCAAGACGCTTAATAGGACTTTCACAAAGCACATACCTTGACAAAATTTTGAAAAAGTTCAAAATGGATCAGGCAAAGAAAGGATTCTTGCCTGTGCTACAAGGTGTGAAGTTGAGTCAAACTCAATGCCCGACCACAGCAGAAGATAGAGAGAAAATGAAAAATGTTCCCTATGCTTCAGCCATAGGCTCTATCATGTATGCAATGCTGTGTACCAGACCTGACGTATGCTTAGCAATAAACTTGGTAGGAAGGTACCAAAGTAATCCAGGAGTGGATCACTGGACAGCGGTCAAGAACATCCTGAAATACCTGAAAAGGACTAAGGATATGCTTCTCGTATATGGAGGTGACAAAGAGCTAGTCGTAAATGGTTACGTCGATGCAAGCTTTGACACTGATCCGGACGATTCTAAATCGCAAACCGGGTACGTGTTTTTATTAAACGGTGGAGCTGTAAGTTGATGCAGTTCTAAACAAAGCGTCGTGGCGGGATCTACATGTGAAGCAGAGTACATAGCTGCTTCTGAAGCAGCAAATGAAGGAGTCTAGATGAAGGAGTTCATTTCTGATCTAGGTGTCATACCTAGTGCATCGGGACCAATGAATATCTTCTGTGACAATACTGGTGCAATTGCCTTGGCAAAGGAATCCAGATTTCACAAGAGGACCAAGCACATCAAGAGACGCTTCAATTCCATTCGAGACCAAGTCCAAGTGGGAGACATAGAGATTTGCAAAATACATACGGATCTGAATGTTGCAGACCCGTTGACTTAGCCTCTCTCACGAGCAAAACATGATCAGCACCAAGACTCCATGGGTGTTAGAATCATTACTATGTAATCTAGATTATTGACTCTAGTGCAAGTGAGAAACTGAAGGAAATATGCCCTAGAGGCAATAATAAAGTTATTATATATTTCCTCATATCATGATAAATGTTTATTATTCATGCTAGAATTGTATTAACCGGAAACATGATACATGTGTGAATACATAGACAAAACTATAGTCACTAGTATGCCTCTACTTGACTAGCTTGTTGATAAATTTGGTTAGGTTTCCTAGCCATAAACATGAGTTGTCATTTGATTAACAGGATCACATCATTAGGAGAATGATGTGATTGACATGACCCATTCCGTTAGCCTAGCACTTGATCATTTAGTATGTTGCTATTGCTTTCTTCATGACTTATACAAAATTCCTGCAACTATGAGATTGTGCAACTCCCGTTTACCGGAAGAACACTTTGTGTGCTACCAAACGTCACAACATAACTGGGTGATTATAAAGGTGCTCTACATGTGTTTCCGAAGGTACATGTTGGGTTGGCATAATTCGAGATTAGGTTTTGTCGCTCCGATTGTCAGAGAGGTATCTCTGGGCCCTCTCGGTAATACTCATCACCTAAGCCTTGCAAGCATTGTAACTAATGAGTTAGTTATAAGATGATGTATTACGGAACGAGTAAAGAGACTTGCCGGTAACGAGATTGAACTAGGTATTGGATACCGACGATCAAATCTCGGGCAAGTAACATACCGATGACAAAGGGAACAACGTATGTTGTTATGCGGTTTGACCGATAAAGATCTTCGTAGAATATGTAGGAACCAATATGGGCATCCATGTCCCGCTATTGGTTATTGACCGAGAATGGTTCTAGGTCATGTCTACATAGTTCTCGAACCCGTAGGGTCCGCACGCTTAACGTTACGATGACAATTTTATTATGAGTTTATAAGTTTTGATGTACCGAAGTTTGTTCGGAGTCCCGGATGTGATCAAGGACATGACGAGGAGTCTCGAAATGGTCGAGACATAAAGATTGATATATTGGACGACTATATTCGGACACCGGAAGTGTTCCGGGTGATTTCGGAGAAAA
>NC_041385.1:825341950-825344611 GCF_002162155.2 Triticum dicoccoides
GGTGCCCCCCTCCACCATATTCCACCTCGGTCATATCGTCGCGGAGTTTAGGCGAAGCCTTGCGCCGGTAGAACATCATCATCGTCACCATGCCATCGTGCTGACGGAACTCATCTCCGGAGCTCGGCTGAATCGGAGGCCGGAGATCATCATCGAGCTGAACGTGTGCTGAACTCGGAGGCCCCGTACGTTCGGTGCTTGGATCGGTCGGATCGTGAAGACGTACGACTACATCAACCGCGTTGTGCTAACGCTTCCGCTTACGGTCTACGAGGGTACGTGGACGAACACTCTCCCTTCTCGGTGCTATGTCATCACCATGATCTTGCGTGTGCGTAGGAATTTTTTTGAAATTACTACGTTCCCCAACACAATGACACTGGAGAAAGCAACAAAGTGAATGTGATCCTGGACAGTATGAGCTTAACTCAGTTTGAAGAATTCAAGAGAAGAAGTGAGGCAATCATGATGGCTCAGCAAGAACACAACAAAGAGAGAGAAGCCAATAAAAAGGTGGAAGATCATCTGGGGGTAGTTATCAGGAAGATGCAAGAACTTGAAGAAGAGAATGTCAGACAAAAATCCCTGAAATGTCAAGATGATAAAAAGATCCAGGAGATGGTGCTGGAAAGGAAAAAGTTAATGGACTTGGTCAATCAACAACAAAGCATAATATCCAAGTGTGTGGAGAAAATTGTGAGATGGGAAGAAAGAGAAAGAGAAATGAATGATATCACTGAAAAGGAATTGGAGAAAATGGAAGAGGAAAATAAAGAAGAGGATAACAAAATAGAAGATAATGATGCTTATGTGGAGCCAGTTGATTATGCTACCAGTCAGGAATCTATAGGATCTTTTGCTGCAAGGTTGGTGATAAACCCTGAAGATCAAAAAGGAGAGGCTGACCTGGACAACAACTTAGAAGACCCCCTGAGGAGATGTGGTAGGCTAGCTGGAAAACAAGATGCTAAGGTTGAAGAGCTAGCAAAGCAGAGAGCAGCTGACAAAGATAATTATGGTAAGGAGACTGATGAGGAGGTTAATAACCCATCTCTTTTTTTCATGGCTGATAAATTTGGTATAGATTTAGGTTGTACTATTGATATGATCAATCAAAATTTAGAAGTTATTGAAAGGATGGAGCAAAGTAGAAGGGACTTTTATTTCACCCATTTAAAATAAAAGAGGAGACAAAAGTGCAAAATGAGACATCTCTCATAGACACTGGAGATTTATCCTTGAAAGAATTATGTTCAAATGAGAACCACTCTGATGCAGAGATGGAGATGTACTATTATGCCCACTTGAAAAACATCTTTGCTACTGGGAAAAAGAATAATAACACAGGATCCCCTGGATTTACAGGAGTGTGGTGTATATAGGAGGAAAAATAGGAAGAAAAGGAAGAAGAAAATGAAAGGGTTAATTTGGAATGTTAGGGGAATAGGACCTGATTCAAAAAAACCCTTCATTAGATCTAATATTTGTGATAAAATAATTGATTTTATTGGATTACAAGAGACCATCAAAAATGATTTTACCAAGAATGAGTTGAATAATCTTAGTGGGGGTAGAAATTTTGAGTGGCATTGGATCCAACCTAGAGGGAAAGCAGGAGGCATCCTGGTGGGGATTAATACAGATACTTTTGAAGTTATCAATGTAGAAAAAGGGGTTTACTTCATTAGAATAATTCTTCGTGATAAAAAAGCCAAATTTGAATGGAATCTGATTATTGTATATGGTGATGCTCAGGATGTGGGTAAAGCTGCTTATACGGCAGAAATATCCAGAGTTTATCAGAACAATGCCTCTATCCCATGCCTTATGGGAGGAGATTTCAATGTTATAAGAAAATCTACAGACAAAAATAAACCTGGTGGATATAATCACTGGAGCTTTGTTTTTAATGCTATCATTGAGCAAGCTGGTTTAAGAGAATTACCTTTAAATGGGAGAAAGTTCACTTGGGCTAATAATTTACCTGAACCCACTTATGAAAACTAGATAGGATCTTGATTTGCCCAGATTGGGAGGATCATTATCCCCTGACTAAGGTATATGCACTTGAAAGAGAGCTTTCAGATCATACACCATTGATTCTTGACACAGGAGATAACACATATTCACCACCTATCTTTAGATTTGAAAACTCCTGGATGATGAGAGAAGGTTTCAAAGATTTTGTTACTCAAATCTGAACTGCAAAATATCATGGTGATACCATTGAACAATGCAAGAGAAGAATGAGAGTGTTTACACGGAAAGTGAGGGGGTGTATTTTGAATTGTGATGCTTTGTATAGAAAAATTAAAAAAGAGATCCTGATGAAACTAGATGCTATAGACAAAAATGCTGAGATTATGGGCCTCTCTGCTCAGGACAGAGAAGAGCAAAAAGACCTAAGGTCCCAACTACACAGATTGCTAAAACAAGAAGAAATGAAATGGCTCCAAAGATATAAAGACAAAGAAATAAAAGATGGAGATTGTAATACAAAATACTATCATGCTAAGGAGAATAGAAGGAGAAGAAAAAACAGAATTCTTTCCTTAGAACAAGAGGAGGGGGTGGTTGAAGGAGAAGAAAATCTTATTAGATACATTACTAACTTTTACAAAAATCTGTTTGGGCAACCAGACACTTTTTCAATTAACCTCA